>NC_134568.1:49080020-49393354 GCF_050947875.1 Dermacentor variabilis | reverse complement strand
GCTAAAATATCTATTCGAGCGTGAAAATGACATCCTAGACAAAATCGAGCATGATTTCCGGCGCCCGAAGTGGTTTCGGTCGGCGGCGCATGACAGCACGAAAAAATTTCGGGGGGGGGGGGGGAGGGCTGAAGCCCCATAAGACCCCCCCCCCCGGCTACGCCCCTGTATACCGTGTCTGGGGTGCACGTGAAGGAACCCCAGATGGTCAACATTGATCTGGCGCCCCCGATCCACTACGGCGTCTCTCTATTGTTAGGATTGGGGGCTCAATCCCATCGCTCGTAACCCGTTGTCAAGATTGGAGTCCGGCATGAATTAGAAGGTAGTTGGCCCATGCCGTCGTCCAATTTATCCACGCTGAGGACGTTGATGAAGGGAAGGACTGCTTCACATCGAGAACGAGGAATATGAGTTTATATTCAGTACCTACATGCAGTTCATCAGTCTAGCATGACTGCGAGAGAAAGTGCCTCAGTCTAACAGGACTGCTTAAGAAAGTGCATCAGTATAACATTACGGCGAGAGAAAGTGCATCAGTCTAACATGACTGCGAGAGAAAGTGCACTGAGCAGCCGCACAACAGCGGTTTTTAAACACACGGTCCTCCCCCGATACCCAGGTGACGCAAACGGCCGTCCAGTCATCGTAAACAAGTCGCCTCTCTGCGGGACGGTTTACGCACACACACTCACACACACACTTCCTTGCGCGAGGTTCACGGTCCGGAGCCGACGTCAGGTGGACTTCGCAGAACTCGGGGCTTGTGTCAGGAAAGGTGCCTTTTATTCCCCGAGCTGACCCCCACAGCGCGACCGGGTGCCTATTGTCTTGCCTCTTGGACGGCGCGTGGAAAGGAGCCTCGAACTACGTTCCCGCGAGCACTCCCCCGCTCGCGGCAGACCAGGGCGGCGGTGGCGGGCTCAGTAACAATAGTTGGTCCGCTGATCGCATTCAGTCACAACGGCGACGAGGCTAGAGCGTAACGGTGGCGCTCCAAGAAAGTTGACGCCGCTGTCGGAACCGGCTGGCAAAACTTGCACCTCAGCTGGGCCGTTCTTAACACTATGCATACTGTGCAGCTTAGGGATGTTAAACAACGCAATCTATTCATTCTTCTTTCAAATAATCAAGGCTAAATCTTTTCTTTCCCTACTAGAAATGCATCCCTCCGGTCAGCGGGTGAAGGTACGCAATTGCGTGGAGTCTACATATCCTGGCTCCTCGCCGGGAAATACCATGTCGTGCTCTTTCGCTGCAGCTGTCGATATTGCTCCTCGCAGCGCGCCTTCAATTTCGAATGCCTGAATTCGAATGCCGGAAATCAGTCTGAATTTTGCACTTCCGAAAAAGAAAAAAAAAACATATGCGCCCGTACCTTTCAGCGCAGTGTATAGAATTTGCAGCGTTTCATGTGTTGTGTGGAGAACAGCACCCCCCCCCCCCCACACACAAACACACAGAAAAAGAAGAAAAAAAGCTGACGCGTGGCTACAAAAATAAAAAATCAAGAAAAAAGAAAGAGAGAGAAACAGCTGTGACAAATAGTTTTGCTTTAAAGTGCTGGGACCCCTAAGAGAGAGAGAGAGAGGGAGAGAAAGAAACGAAAGAAAGAAAAATGAAAAAAAAGAACATTATCCATGCTATGGCAAGGAAGAAATGCGACGTGAACTGGGGCCATTGATCCTCCACTCCGATTGTCTACCGCATGGCTGACTACAGGCGCGCAGTTGGCAGACCCCGATACTCAATGCCAGTCATTTCGCGAAGAGCCTGACCTGAATGCGATTGCGGAGGCACGCTTTAAAAGCAATTAATTATTCGTCGGAATGCGACAGTCGTATCACTTCGTCGTTCTCTCTGGGTTTGGTGGCCTCGACAGGTACTCTCAATTCGCGACAGGCGTTGACTTCACTGGTACGCGGGCGTTCTTTATTAGCTTTACGGTGGCGCATATGTGACGCGTCGTCCGCAGAATTCGGTTGTGAAACGGATCAATGGCTAGCCCGTCTGGAAGAGTGTACTGTTCATACACTAATGTAGATTCCCGAGTCAATTGACAGTTGGAATCTCATGCGACTCTGTCGTGAAACATGACCAAGTAAACACTTGAGGGATATGTGTCCGCAACGCAAACCTGAGCAAGGTGAACAATTTCACTGTTCGTACGCAATGCAACTGTTTTCGACGGCAGTTTTCATCGCATTTGACATTGGCCGTCTTAAAACATGATAACTTTACTTTCTTCTTATCATAAGTCGTCGTCTTTATCGGCGTGCGTGTTTCCCTGCTCTGCACTATAAGCCAAATAGAGATAGAGGAAAGAAGAAAGAGCGTGAAGCGAGATTACGAAAGAACAATAAAAGTTCCATTCAGTAGTCCAGAGATAGATGGGAAACTTCTAAATCATGTATAGGTAGCAAACTGGGCAAAGTCTAGTGAACCTTCCTCTCTTTACTTCCTTCCCCCCCCCCTCTCTGTCTCTCTCTCGGCCAGGAAAACTTGGGCCAGGAAACTCCATGAATGGTCTCCATTCCTGATGTTTCAGCCAAAGTACCGGGCATCACTCGCAAAAGTGACCGGCAAGAAATCGCCACGAAATAGTTAACGCTGAGTCATATTTACTTGCAGGCATCATATTCAAGTGTGCGCAAATATTTCTCGTGCCGAAATGAAAGTTCCACATCCGCATTCTACGTACCTGCTACGGAGAAACAAAATGTTTAAGCTAGCAATCGTCACTACTACCGCTACTGAAGAACTCGATACCATGATGTCCGCCTTAAGCTTGCAGTGAACTTACAATGACTAGGTTTCGTATTTATTTTTGCTTTTATGAGCTGCAAGTTAGATGCAGTGGTATATGTGTTTGTTGAGACGTATAATGACACTTAGTTGAGCCTTTTGCGAACAATGCGTGAGCGTGATCGGACTTTTATTCGTATTCTATTTTATTAATTTTTATTTGTATGTTGTTTGTCTAAGCCGACCTAATTTGATATGTAATGTTTGACTAAGCGAGATGTACGTAGCCGGCATCACAGATGATGCCGAACTCTCATAGGCATATATATTAATAATAGAAACAGCACAAAACTATCAGAGCAGCTGATTGAACGCGTCACGTTAAAAGGCTCCTCACCAGGTCTGTCCATTATCTGAGAATTATTCGAGGCAACGACAGTTATTTGTTGATGTTGCTTCAATAGACCAATTAAGGTTTAGAGAAATAATAAAACCTACAAACCGAATGCCTGCGTGTCTTTGTTTTACTTCGTACCGTAGCAAGAGAGATGTACTTCCGTTTCGTCTGTTCTCATGTCGTGCAGTCGCGCGCGCAGAGAACGAGACTATGTTATTTTCTACCGTGTTTCAGTGCGCGATCATTTTCTGTGATGCGCTTGCGTCTGCCTCAGTGTTCATGTAGCGTTGACTTATACCGCTAGTTAAGCGTTGTGGGCAGCGCTCAAAATCGTGCGCTGCGCGCAACGAGACAAACGCAACAGCTCGCGCGTGAGACCATCACCAAAATTGCGCCGCGCCGCAAGAAAGCGAGAAATAAAAAATTCACCTTGATTACGATACACCCTAATGCGAAATTTGAGCGCAGCTGTATGCTTGTTTTCATTTCGCGATGTATTGGCTGGCGCGGACAATCTTGTCTCGTGCGGCACGCCGCCTCTAGCTAATCGGGAGATCGCGAGAGACGGCACGTGGGTTACGCGTGGGCGCGATTCACAGCAGCCACCGCAGACAGACCCTCGCTACCTCCGCTCATGCAGCGCTTTGTTTCCACACAGACGACGCACGCTACTCTGGCGCCATCTCGTAGCCATCGTCGCCGCGAAGTCCGTGTTGCGCGGGGCCACGCCTTTCTTCTCACGCTTTCGCAATGCCCTCCTCCTCCGCCTTCCTCCTCGCACTCTCTCCGCTATTGTCGTCTTTCGTCTGCCGCTACGTTGTGTGTTCGCTTTCATCTTTCGCTGTGTTCGTTCGCTCGGTTACGAGGGACAACGCCGACGCTCGCCGCAGGAACGGGCGCCTAAGGAACTCTAAAAGGAAGGCGGGGCTCGTGACGTATATGTCCCGCGATCCTCTAACTGTGGTGTGGGGGAAGGCAGGGAAGGAATTCCGCTTGCGGAGACTAAACGGGGGCAAGTAGAGATGTTGGCGGTGAAGCTCATGTTCTGAAATCATCGGTTCGCGGCACATGAAAGATTTCTATCTTGACTCTTAATTAAGCAATTCAAAAAATTCTTGCGGTAGAACGCTCCCAATAGAGGGCACGCAACAAATTCCAGCGTATAACCAAAATTTGCTATGTGGTCTGGTGAGGGGCCCTTTAAGCGCGCGGTTCTCTGGTCATTAAAACTTTGGGCTAGTTCATTCCGAAACTACATGCATAAAGGGGACTGTCTACGCGAAGAGGTCACAACGAGAACTAGGCCACCATATTGTAGCTATGAATTTCCGTTGGATTTTATGCCGCTGTTATCATCCACCGTCAACGACCGGCCGATAACATTGATAACGTGAACGGATCGTCGCTCTCACCACTCACTAAACGCGAAAAGAAATAGCACTGGGAAAGGTATCGCCACAATATAATGGCCCTGCTGTCAGTCCTTGTTGCGCGTCTCTGATCCTTGTCGGCTGTGTCTATAATGTACACTCAAGCCCTTGCCGATTATTATTATTATTATTATTAATACTACTATCGCTTTAAGAACAGTTCACACCCATTGCGGCTTGTCGCCAAACAATAATTGTGGTCTATTTTGTGTACCTTCCCTTTAGCGCCCAGTACTTACCGGTCACGAGCGGCATGCGCGTAATCAGCGTGACGTGCATTCTCGACAGGAAAGTAGCGAGCGCAGAGTTTCCAAGAAAATGAACGCAATCAAGGCAGATGGCGATTGTTGTGGGACAAGATGAGCCCCAAAGCGTGCAAGCATTTTACAGCTAAGCTGTACATGGCTAGGGTTCCGTGCATTTTTGTTCTCCGTGAACCAAAACAATGATCATCAACGGTTCATTCCCTCTTAATCATTCATGCTTCCCTAAGCCAGCAAAATATGCAATGGCTCATAGCCCTGTAAGGCAGAGGTTACAAGCACTCAGCAAAGTAAAGCGAACAGTGCTTAAATTCTTTCTAATCACGCTTACAACATACAGAACAGCATGTCGAAAACTGCCATCATCAATGGCTCATGCCCCGTGAACAATGGCTCATACCCCTGTAAGCAAGCAAAAAATGCAATCATTTAGTCCCGTAAGGTTCATGGCTACTGACTTTGCGTGAATTAGCTGCGATGACACTATGCTGTCATTGTCGGTGATTTCAGTGCGGACGAGTCGGTACCGAAAAGGGAGCGGTTTACGCGTTCCGTGTTGCAGACATACCCCTTGCGATGCCACACCGATCCGGCCCAATCGACCGTCCACCCAGCGGCGTAAGTGCATCGATTTGACATTATCAAAGAATGCGTATGCAGTTGCGAGAGAATTAATGCCCGCCGATCAAGATAAGAAATGAGTGTGCGTACCTTTCGTCACGATGACCACCCATCAAGACAATAAATGAGTTCGTACCTTTGTTCAAAATTATCTGGTATCTCCGTGTTGTGTGCTAAACAGCTTCGCCAGTCAGCAACCTTCGCAGAGTGGAATGGCTCATGATTTTTAAGTGTGTCGAACTACCAGGCCTGCACCTTGTTGCATTTACGCAACATTCTGATGAACGGCGTTAAAAACCGAAGCAAAGTCAGTTTGGAGCTGCCTGTACACGTTGTTGCATATCCGCAACATTGGTCTGTAAAACGCGCCACCTTGTGCTGCAGTCTGTACTAATCCTTCGCATCTTCTACCAAACCAAACGTGGCGGAGGCTGCCCGCGCCCGCGAGCAGTTATATAGGTAAGTTTTACAAATTGTATATGCATTTCTCCATAAGACAAAGCGCAAAAAAAAAAATTCTTACGCTATGCTCCACATCCTTCTGACTCTGTAGGTACAAAAAACATTGTCATTTCGGAATAGTTTGTTCCTGGCGACAGAACGTTGCTATGTTGCACAAATGCAACAACGTGTACATAGTTTATTTTCTTCGGAAAAGTGAAATGGCTCCGAAACGCTGGTATGGCCTAGCAATTCTTCCTGATAGTGAAGGCAGTGACTATTCAATTAGGCACGACAGCCACGAGTGTAAGTCCGTTTCGATTCAATATGTGAACAAGATGTTCTCTGGTCGAATTTCCTTTTTTCTTTTCAAAAGTACGCTGTGCGTCCGCACGTTACCGTGTCACACCGTCACGGGCACAGCTTTATGTCTGTGCTTCGATGTTCTACATATTGACAATAACCCAAAAACACTGCGTTGTTTCCTGGCTGCACGGGAATCTGCGTGACGTACTGCACGAAGTGTGGGAACTACCTGTGCTGCACCAGCATGTACAAGTGCTTCTTTTTGTCCCACACTAAATCATAGGTGCACCTATGATTGTCTCGTGCAAATAAGCATCTGAGTATGAATCGCACTAAATCTCTCTTTTACTTTCAACTTCTTCTTTATTTGCACATTGTTGCAAATATGCAACATTCCCTTTTTCTGCAAATTGAAACCACAGACATTCGCTAAAGTAAGTTACGATGGGAGTACAGGTACTGTTATGCTTCCCTACAATTCCATGAATAATATTTTGTGGAAGCAAAAAATTGTGCAGTAAAGCGTTAAAGAAAGGAAAATCACGCAATATAGGTGACGATTATCGCTATGGGACAAAGATACGTACAAAAGGGCGTGAACAGCTTTTAGTCTACGACACTACATACTGTACTCTATAAACTTCTCCAGCCAAAGGCGGTTCTTTCATTCAGGTCGCGATAAAGATATCCAAAGAGCAAAGAGAAAGCCCCGCGGCAGTAAAGCAAGAAAGAGCAACCATATATATATATATATATATATATATATATATATATATATATATATATATATATATATATATATATATATATATATATAAACGACGCGCAAGCATCGCGCAGCCGTGCGGGGCGCCATTATCCTCTCGACACGCACTCCTGCCCTTAGCTTCCTCGCGCGAATTCCCTCGGCCGCTTCTGCTGCTTGCCCAGTCTTCGCGATTGTATCATCGCCGTCTCTGGCCGTTGATTTTACTTTTCCAGCGATTTCTCATCCACGGTGCGCGCGCACGTCAGCGACGATGAAAGAGCGTGCCGTGTGTTAACGCCGGAGGCTCCGCCGCTACTGGCAGCTTATTGTGTGGCGAGGCGGCCGTGCTGTAAGAGGCGCGAGCTCTTGGGTACGCAAATGTAGAAAGTCTAGACGCTGCATGTAGTGCACAACTGTACGCGCCAAAGTACGCGTCAAAATCATAATTACTGATGGAAATAATTACGTTTACAAAGTACTGCATATGCACGTTAGAGCACTCGCAATTGCACCTGTGCTGCAATATCTGTTTATATGCGTGAAGTGTGCTAGAGAACGGAGTTGGAACACATACTGCCAGGCGTTTGTCCACGGCGCCAGTTGTGTCGTCATGAAGAAACGGTTTTCTCTTCGTTCGTTCCGCGTAACAGTAATGGTTAAGAAAGATAAGCCAGTAGGTTGTGTGAAGCAGAAGGTTGTGTGAAGGTCGGCAGGCGAACAAAACAGGGCGCAACATTAACGAGAAGGAAGAAAACTTTACACCGACTATCAACCCAACAGCCGCACATGTTTACTGCAATTTCATGGCCCATAAACCAACGAGCCTTACTTCACGTAATAGTCCAACGCTTTGCTATCTCTAGCAATGCTTCGCCTTTCGTACGAAACTGCTACTCCTTTTAAGGAATAAATTAATGTGTCATATGCCTGGAAGTCACTGTGACCAACATAGAACGCGTCTTATTTACCCTTTTGTTGGCTGCAGCTCAGCGCTAAATGTTAATGCATTAGAGATCGGTGTGCATGTGTGTGTATGTTCGACTTATGAAATAAGGTGTCAGAGCTGCAAGGGAAGGAGCCTACGGCTATTGTGTCAGGCGATGGGCGGTGGCGCCACACGCACAGCCTCACAGCATGTGCGGTTGCATGCCAGCAAGACAATGGGCGGCGTGCATTCGTGACGCGCACGAGTTTCGCGATGAGCAAGGCACTCCGAATCGTCTCCCGACGTGCCCGACAGTGGTTGCGGTAGCAAACAAAACTCGGTGGGTGCGCTTGCAACGGCACAGCGTGGGGGCGCATCTACCTCGCGCGTTTTTCACAGGGCGGAATGAGACATATCATACAACGACACTCGGCACTCGCAACAGCTAGAACATCCAAGCGCAGCACAATAAGCGGACACGTGGGTCCGCATGTTATCTGGCGCCACGCGAGGCGTCCGTGAAGGGCCTTCCCACCAACTTCGTTTCCTTTTGTCCTTCTGCTCAGCCATTGTAGCCTGGCGCTTGCCTTTGTGAAGTCCACTGCCCCATTATACTCCTCCTCAAATATGTGGGTCGAAAACTTTTGCACTTGGCAGTTGTTCGCGGGATGGGCAATGCACGTATACGGGCTAGTGGCTAGTTACGTCTTTCTGTTTTCTATATTCAGTAGCTCGTTTAACATGTCCATGCTAACAGGCGGCGCTGCCTTCCCGGCAACGAGCGGAACAGCAGAACCGTGGTGAGCCGTGGCGTCTGTCAGTGCAATGGCGGCGGCGCACATGAGTGCTTTTGTACACGCGTGCGAGTTTGCGAGTGAGTACCCCGAGTTCTGTGGTCTCCCTTTGAGATACAAAATGCCGTCGACTAATTGTGTCGTAAATGGGTGCCAGCACTGTTCATGAATAGCACTACTGGCATATCCTACCACCTTCCCACCAATGACGGCGTAGAATGGCTATCGCGCTCACCTATCACTGTTTCTAGCATGTTTCCAGCGTACGACTTCATAAAAACGATCGCGACTGCACATCGAAAAATTCAAAAAAAAAATTGACAGCGTTTTACACGTTACAACTGCAGCGCAGGATTGGACAATGACTAGTAAGCTTAACGTTGCACTGAAAAAAGAAAGAAAGAAAGAAAGTAGAAGAAGAAAAAGAAAGAAAAACAGAGGTACCATACAAAATTTATTTTCGGTCCCTTTAACAGACACTGTAAGAGTTGGGGTCGGGCAAGTCAGAAGGGGTAGCTGGCCCATGCCGTCGTCCGACTCATCCACGTTAGGACGTTGTTGAAGGGAGGAACGCGTTCTCATTGAGAATGAGGAGTACTGGGTTTATTTACGATATCTGCATGAAGAGTGCAGAACCTTACATCTCACCAATCTTGCATGACTGAAGTGCAGCACACACCCAGCAGCCGAAAACGTCCGCTTAAACCCCCTCTGTCCTCCCTAGATCCCTAGGCCAGGGAAAACTACCGCCCCCCCCCTTCCGTTCGACCAATCGGAGCGTCCAAAGTCGTCGAAGGACACGCGTTGAGGGCGAAGGTCCACACAATCACTTCGGTACCTTCTTTCACTGAACATTCAGAAAGGGAATTGCCACGCTTGACTCAAGCTGGCGCGTCTTTTGTTCCTGGGATGACCCTGCAGTTAGCTCAAGCGTCTGTCAAACGACCGTGAGTCCGTGAGGGAACGCCTTAGAACACCGTTTTCCAGGAGTTTTCTTGCTCCCATTGGTCCGTGAAGGCGACAGTGAACAAACAAACAATTCTCGGTCCGCCAGACGTGTCTCGCCTTGCGGGCGCCGCACGCCTGTCCGAAGGGGACCCATTGCTGGCTTCACGAAGCGGGGAGAGAGAGATGCAAATGAGAGAAAGGCAGGGAGGTTAACCAGACTTAAAACCTCCGGTTTGCTACCCTGCACTAGGGGAAGGGAAAGGGGAAGTAAAGACGTGAAGAAGAGCGTGACAAAAATAAAAGCGTGAGAAAAAAAAATATGAAAAGGGATGAAATGGCGTCCTTATAGTCTTTCTAATAGGCCACTGTCACGTAGAAAAGTCAACAAAGCCTTGACCGACTTTTGCTGCGACGACAGTTCACGTCGGCATTCCAAAACTGACTGTTCTGAAAGTGGCCTGTCGTCAAGGCGTGCCAACGTGGTCGCTAGTGACAGCCGGTGCGCGCTGTATTGAGGACAGTGGCAGAGCACGTGTTCGATGGTCTCCTCGCCGCCGCAGTGTCTGCAAGCCGCGCTGTCGTCCATACCGACTCGGAAGGCGAAGGATCTTGTGTAGGCGACACCAAGCCACAGTCGGCAAAGTACTGCTGTTTCTAGTCGAGAGAGTCCAGATGGGGGTCGAAGTCGAAGGGATGGGTCCAGTCGGTGTAGACGTGTATGCTGTAAGCTTGGTGTGTTCCATAAAGTTTTGATGGAGTCATTTGCAAGCACACGAATTTTCGTTGCAGCGTCTGTTCTTGAGAATGGAATGGAGTCTTGCAAGCCCTCCTCATGTGCAGATCGTGCTGCTGCGTCGGCAAGTTCATTGCCCATTATGCCACAGTGACTTGGAATCCACTGCAACGTGATGTCGTGTCCTTGCTCGACGAGGTGGTGAAGCAGCAGTCTGATTTCTAGAACTAGTTGTTCGTGGGGTCCTCGGCGTAAGGCAGAAACCAAACAATGAAGTGCAGCCTTGGAGTCAGTGAACACGCTCCATTTCTTGGGTAGTTCTTCAGAAATTACCCGAAGTGCACATCGAATAGCAGCAAGCTCCGCGGCAGTCGATGTAGTCTGGTGAGAGAGTCGAATCTTTATGGTGGAAGGTTTTGCAGGAAAGATCACCGATCCTGCAGACCCATTCACCGTGGTTGAAGCGTCAGTATACAGATGATGATGATCGTTGTACGTCTCGTACAGCAAGAGCAGTGAAAGCTGCTTGAGTGCTGGAGACGAGAGTTGGGCTTTTGTTCGTATGCCTGGTACGATAAGTCGAATCTTTGCTTGAGCCAAGCACCATGGTGGAAACGGAACTTTCGCTGGAGCTGTATAACCTGATGGAAGGTATGCACGATAGGGCAGGACAGTTTCACAAAAGGAAGCGCGTGGTCGATCCTCTGGCAGTGAGGCTAGATGATGGGCAGGGGCTCGAGCAAGGTGTCTTACGTGTGCTCTGAGTGCTTCCATGACTATATGGGTCTTGGCTGGGAAATCGTGTGCAATCGCAATGGTTTCAGCCGTTGATGAACACCGCGGCAATCCAAGACACACTCTTAGCGCCTGGGCCTGGACGCTTTCGAGTGTACGGATATTACTTCTGCAGGTGTTGGTCAGCAAAGGCAAGCTGTATCGCAAATACCCAAGAAAGAGCGTCCTGTACAGTTGCATCATTGCATGTACTGAAGTACCCCAGACATTTCCTCCAAGAAACTTAAACACATTAGAGATATCAGTCAGGCGCTTCTTTAGGTAGGCCACATGAGGACTCCAGCAGAGGTCGCGATCAATGATTACTCCTAAGAATCGGTGCGTCCTGACATAAGGAATGTTTTGACCGTCGATAGAGACATCGTATAATCTCATTGGCTTCCGGCTAAACGCGACCAATGCGCATTTTTCTGGCGAGATCTTGAGGCCTTGTTCATTTAAGTAGGCCGATGTTGACGTGGCAGCTTTTTGAAGCCTGGCGCGTACTTGCGGCCGTGTCACACCAGATGCCCACACGCAGATGTCATCGGCATACATTGAAATTTTAACTGTGTTCGGAAGCCGTTCCACGAGACCAATGAGTACAAGGTTGAAAAGCGTTGGACTCAAGACACCACCTTGTGGAACTCCATGGTGCGTATAATATTCCGAGGTTGGGCCAGCTTCAGTGTTAAGAAATAGAGACCGCCTATGTAAATAACTGCGAGTCCAACGATATAATGGACCGCCTAGGCCCACCGATTCCAATGCTTCAAGTATGGCGTCATGAAGAACGTTGTCGTAGGCTCCCTTTATATCTAAGAACATTGCGACAGATAACCTCTTACACGCCTTTTGGTGTTGAACATAGGTTACCAGATCGATAACGTTGTCGATAGAACATCGGTGACGTCGAAAACCAGCCATGGCGTCCGGGTAGATTTCGTAATGTTCAAGATACCACTCAAGTCTGGCGAGGATCATTCGCTCCATTACCTTCCCAACGCAACTTGCCAGCGCAATCGGTCGGTATGAAGTAATCTCTAAGGGAGACTTGCCAGGCTTAAGAAGCGGTACCAGGCGGCTGAGCTTCCAATCTTGAGGAACTTTGCCCTCTTGCCAGGACTCGTTATAGATATGAAGGAGTGCACTTCGTGCACGTTCACCAAGGTGACATAGCATGCGGTAAGATATGTCATCCGGACCAGGCGACGACGACCGATTACAGAGGGCGAGCGCCGCGTCAAGCTCTTGCGTCGTGAAAGGCAGATCCATGCGTGAATCGCGTGAATCTGGAATACGGTTCAATGTAAGCGAAACTGTGCGAGTTGGCTGGCCCGCAATCATAGCACAGAAGTCTTCCGCCACATCAATGTCTTGTCGGCGCTGGAATAGTGCTAGGGCCTTAAACGGGAAACGCTGTTCCGGAACAGAACGTAGACCTCGCACAGTTCTCCATATTTGAGATAGCGGTTTGCGGGGATCTAGCGACGCACAAAATTTCGACCAACGCTGAGCCTCTAGTTTATCCATGCGCCGTTGTATCTTCTTTTGCATTCGCCTGGCTGTTCTAAGATCCTGAATTGACTTAGTGCGTCGATATCTCCTTTCGGCACGACGGCGAATCGCACGAAGCCGCTCCAATTCCAGGTCGAATTAAGAATACCTTGGAGAACACGTAAGTGTGCGCGTGGCCGTCTGTGCCGTGTTCTTAATAGCTTGTTGAAGGCCACAAGAGAGGCCTTTGTGACAAGCGTCCTCAATCTGGGATGTAAAGACAGACCAATCTATTCTTCGTATCGTGGTGAACGTATACGTGTTAGACATTCCCTTGATCTTGAGGTAAGTGGGGATGTGGTCACTTCCGTGCGTTTCAATGTCCAAAAACCACTTAACATGTGTGGCGAGGCGGTGGGAGACGAAAGTCAAATCCAGGCAGCTGCTGTACGTTATTCCCCGCAGAAATGTTGGACTCGCGTCATTCAGCAGGCAGAGACCATTGTTGGAAGCTAATGAAGCTAGTCGTCTTCCCGTCGCGTTAACCTTTGAGCTTCCCCAAATGGTATGGTGAGCGTTGAAATCCCCAGTGATAATCCATGGACCAGGTTGTGTTTTCAAGATGTCTTCTAGTCTTTTGGTGTCAAATCGACTCGATGGAGACAGATACACCCCCAAGAGTGCAAAGGTGACTTTCCTATTTTTAACAGTCATGCACACATACTGATTGTCGTCATGATGTTGCACCGGTTGGACGACGTAAGTGAGTTCACGGCGAATAAACACGACCACCTTGCTACTTTTGATGTCTCTTGATGAGAATATTGTCTCGTAGCCGGATAGTCTCATTGGATGGGATAATCTTGGTTCACATATGACAATGATTGGAAAGCGGTTAGTGAGAACAAATTGACGAAAATCGGCGATGCGAGATCTTAGACCTCTCGCGTTCCACTGAAGGATCGACGCTTCTCTGACCTCCTTACGAAATGACTTGTGATTGTCAGTCATGGCTTCACTCAAGGCTTGCTAGGACGGGGCTCAGCGCGTCGAGCACTTGTAGTCCACTACGAGCAGATGGAGTGTCAATGCTTGTCAGCATGGCCCTGATGACATTCACAATGGATCGCAGCACCGGGATCATTTGGCAGTCGACTGTTGAAGCCTCACCGACAGAAGCGGGCTTCGATGGGAGCATCAAGCGTGGAGGCTCCTTAGAAGACTGAGAGCTTGCAAGCGCCGGCCACTCTTCCACGGGGGCAGCAGTTCCCCTCTGAGGCTTCCTTGTGCTCTCGGGCGTTCCATATGAAGATGATGGCGTTGGCGCAAGCGGCGCACGAGCTCCACCCTGTCTTGAGCGTTTCCGTCGATGACGACGTCGACGCCGGATCTTTTCTGAGGCTTCTCTATGGGTTGAGTTATCCCTCACCATTTGCTTCAGAACTTCGAACTCTTTTTTGATTCTTGGGCATTCTTTAGACGTCGCTTCATGGGTGCCTTCACAGGTGCCACACCTTAAGTTTGTGGCACGGCAGACATCTACCGTGTGTGACTCCGCGCACCGGGGGCATATTGGGGAGTTTGTGCAGGCGCCCTTAACATGTCCGATCTTAAAGCACTTGTGGCATTGAAGCGGCTTTGGGATAAACCGTCGTACGACATGTCGGAAGTGACCGACCTTTACGTGCGAAGGGATGGAATCCCCCTTGAACACAATCTTCACACAACGGCTGTTGCCAAGTCGGCATACGTGCGTGATGACCATTCCTTCGTATGCCGGTTTGATCAGAATTGGCAGGTCCGAGTTCGAAATAGCCAAGTCAATATCGTAGATCACACCTGCAGTGCAGGCCCCATCCATAGGTATGAACGATCGTACTTTTATGTTGCCCAAATCTGTTATCTGTCGTAGCGTCTCCAGCGTGGTTCCACGGGTTGTGTCGACAGCTAGAACATTCTTTCGTGTGTTCAGCCGGACTTCCTTGATTTCGTTAGGCGCCTTTCCCTCAAGAAAAACAGAGAGAGCTTGCCTGTTCAATACTCGAAGGTTGACAGAAGAATCCACTGGCATGAAGAGGATGGTGTGCGGCCAGCGTTCACTACCTGCCTGCATGGTTGACGTACTCGCTGGTGACGACGCCTTGATAAGCCTCCTTTTAGCCCTTCGGCTCCTCACCGACACGAAGCTGTCATCAGATGAGTCGTCACCTGTGATTGAGTAGACCTCTGTGTCTTCGCTGGTGCTGGACCAGGTGCCTCGTTTCCTTGAGGAACTTGTTAATGTAGTGATCTTGCCAGACGGGCCGGCAATAGGCTCTGCATCCATGGCCACAGGAGTAGGAGTCTCTCTTGAGTGGTCACTGGTGGTCGACCAGGTGCCTTGACTCATAGAAGAGATTGCCGTTGCAGACTTCTGGCAGCACGGGCCTGCGGAACGTTCCGCGTCCATCGCCTCAAGCCAGGACGCGGAAAATGCCCCAGAGACTGATGAAAATTTGACGAAAACTGGCTAGCTGGGACAGATGCGTTCTAGCACTGACTAACTTCGTCTTCGTCAGTCTTCACGAAGCGATTCATCGCAGCAGGGAAGGGGATGCTGACGGTCACTACCCCGCTGGCAGATCGTAACAGCTCCTCCATGGCCCGGAAAATCTCGACTGTCCGGTGCTGATAACCGCTGGGCATGAAGAGAATGGCTGGTGGCAAGAGGGATGACTTGGCTTGCAGCAACCAGCTGCGAAATGCTGACATACACCCCAAAACATTTCGCAATGACAGGGAGCAGCAAAGCGAACCCCACAACACGGCTCTGCGTAGAGATGAACTATTTTGGATCGCGCTTTAGATCCGCCAGGCTTCAAAGAAAACATGAGTGCAGAAGCAACAAATATTGCATTTCGCTATGCAAATTTACAAGGAATTTCGTGCCGACCAAGTTAGCAATCATGGATAAAGTCCTGCTAAATGAAAGAGGATCGTCTTGGCTTAACAAAATTTAAAAAAACAACGACAATAATTAGTCGGGATCCCTAAACGCAGAACGAGTTTCAATTAGCCTGCTCAAACCATCCTCCTTGCTATGCAACTGTCGGTTCTTATGTCTAACGGAGAAATTGTACTGTTGGAAGGTGAGCCTCCATCGGAGCAAGCGGCCATATCTTTTATAACATTTGATTATGCCATGTCAGAGGGCAGTGGTCGGTCTCGAAAACGAATCTCGCTTCATATATAAGTAACACGACAACTTCTGGGCTGTCCAGACCAAACAGGTACATTCCTTCTCTGAAGGGCTATAGGCTTCATCTCTTACAGTTAGTTTACGGCTGGCATAGAGAATAGGATGTTCCTCATTATCATCGCCGACCTGACTAAGTACCACGCCCATTTCCCTGTCGCTTGCGTCGCACTATGAATTCTTCTGTATAGTCTGGCGCATGAAGCACAGTACGAGCAACTAATAGCGTTTTCAAACCTTGGAAAGCGTTCTCTTTGTTCTTAGCCCAGTGCGCGTTACTTGCTGCTCCCTTTCGAGGTGCGTCAGTTAAAGGAGTTGCTATTTGCGAATAATCCGGAATGTGCCGTTGGTAGTGCCCAACAAGTCCCAAAAGGAAACGAAGGTCGGTTTTCGTGCGCGGCTGTGCAAAATTTCCAATCGTAGCTGTTTTCAGCTCGACCGGTCGTCTCGTGCCTTGGCCGACAACATTGTCCAGATAAGTAACCTGTGAACAACCAAATCTAAAATTGTGGGCTTCTACGTGCCAAAACCACTTTCTGATTATGAGGCACGCCGTAGTGGAGTACTCCGGAAATTTCGACCACCTGGGGTTCTTTAACGTGCACCTAAATCTAAGTACACAGGTGTTTTCGCATTTCGCCCCCATCGGGGCGAAATGCGGCCGCCGTGGCCGGGATTTGATCCCGCAACCTCGTGCTCAGCAGCCTAACACCATAGCCACTGAGCAACCACGGCGGGTAATCAAATCTACACTTTTCCACTTTCATCGCTAAGCCTACTTCTCTCCACAACACCTACTTGAGATGCGATACATGCTGTTTCCAGCTGTTAGAAAAAAATTGCGACATTATCAAGATATAGCAATGCGAACTCCTGTAAGTCTTTTAGGACAATATCCATCAACTTAGAGAAGCTAAACAACGCATTCTTCAGCCCGAAGCTAAAAACGAGAGGGAGAAAAGTGCCTGTATACAGTTGAGATAAATGCGGCATATAGCGGCTGACACTTTCTGAAAGGGGAACTTGCTAGTATCCCCGCACGAGATCTAGAGTCGAAATATATTTAGCGGCAGTGACTCTTTCAATTCGTTTCTCAATGTTGGGTATCGGGTACAAATGAGTCCTGGTGATGGCATTTAACTTCCTGTAGTCAGCACACGGACGAGCTTGCTGATTAGGGGCTTCCACTATAGTTAGCGGTGACGTGTAGTCACTCTCAGCGGGCTCAATAACTCTCAACTCTAGCGTGCGCTGTATCTCTGCCTCCATAATTTCTCTCTGTCTTGGAGACACCCTGTAAGGCTTTGATCTTACGGGTTCGGTTGATGTCAGTTCTATTTCATGCGTTATTAGTTCGGTTCTACCCGGCCGATCGCTGAACCTGTCGAGATATTCCCCTAACACCCCTTTTAGCTCATCTAGCTGCTCGGGTTTAAGAGCGTCCGAGCTTACCGAGTGTTCTACAACTTCTTCCAGGCTGATTTCAGAGTTGGAGGTCGCCTTACACTCATTGTACTCAGTATTAATCTCATCTGGCTCTTTGATGGTATCATCTGGCTCTGTGATGTATTAACTTTATTCCGCACTTTTGAAAGAATGTGGAAGTCAGTGAGCTGGTGAATAATGACCCTTGATCCGGCTGAATTTCGGCTGGAAACCCGACTCGGGTGAATACTGCCAAAAGCGCCTCTACTACTTCTGTGGAGCTCCGGAAACTTTGTGGCCGTACACAGCATGGTAAACAGGTACCTGTAACCTGACTTTGTCTTTGGTAGATGCCCTACCGTGTCTATCACAAGTCGTCTGAAGGGTTCTGATATTAAGGGCACTACGTTTTGTTGAGCTTTCCATGTTTCTTGTGGTTTACCCGAGTGCTGGCAGACGTCGCATGACCTCACAAAGTTTTGTACGTCTGTGAAATTACCAGGCAGGTAGTATTCCATAAGCAATCTTTCTTTCGATTTTTTTATGCCGACGTGGCCAGACCACCCAATTCCATGACAGAGACCCAAAAGGTCCTCCCTGTACTTAGAAGGAATGACTAACTGATCCAGAATCCTGCCCTTTCGGTATGTAGAGCATATATAACAAGCCTCATTTCTCGTGCATCGTCACGTTGCTCCTAGCAGTTCTTTCATTAGTTGTTACATGTAATTTAGCTACGCTGACGTCATTCTTTTGGTCGGCTGCCAGTGACTCTCTGTCCACACGTAAGAGCCGCTCAAAGTTCTTTGAGGCCGGTGATAGTAACGACCCTGTCGCCCTTGCGAGTGCGTCAGCTGCCTCCTCCCCCCCCCCCCCCTGCAGGCATGAACGATGACACATGCCTTGTGATACGCTCTCGTTGACTTGGTCAGCTGGCAGGATTTCCTCAACCGCCTTTTCATCACTCGAGCCAATCTCGGTTTCTGTTGCCGGGGACACCTCTTTTGTTACTTCTGCTGCATGGAGCGGCTTTTGCATTTTCAGATCAAAGCGACGCAATTTGACGAGCTTGAGATCGTGTCAGCGCCTGTACATACGCCCTCTTCAAGTTTCAGCCCCTTCTCACGCAGTAACTGATCCGACCGATTCGAAAAAATGTAAGGGTACTGCAGCGACAAGAATTTGGAAACTGCAGCCTCTGCCACGAGCTCCCCGAATGGCCCACTGATTTTGACTTTCGCCATCGGCAGACACGCTGTGTTCTTCCACAACTTGTTTAATCCATGTTCTGTCTCCAGTGAAGTCATCTACCGTCACGTAAGACCGATGGACAATGGCCATGGTGGTGGCACTGTTTCGTAGCACCCAGCATGCTTTGCGATTAATATGCAGGTCGTGAAGACATGGGCCTAAAACTTCCATGTTATCGTCTCTTTCGTCCAAGTAGGAAAAAACTACGCTAGGCTTCCCGCAATTCCCAGCGATATGTCCGAGTTTGCGGCACTTACAGCAGCGTAACGGTCTAAGGGATTTGAATTCGCGTCTGTGCTCTTTTTGGATGGTTTCGCCATTTGACTTCTCTTCGCTCTTTCTGACGCATTTTTCTCCGCGTCTACATGCTAGGTCGTTTCGTCTGCGATCGCTTTTTGAACGGAAATTGTTTCCGCGGTCTATGTCGACCGTCCCGATTTTCTTCCTCGGCGTTCAGCTTTCTACGCGTTGCGTACTCTTCGGCTAATTCGGCCGCCCTTTCCACAGTGTTTACGTTTCCTCTGTCTTGCACCCACAGCTTCACAGATTGTAGGATGCTTTTGTAAAACTGTTCTAGACACATGCATTCAATAATCATGTCTCGGCTCTCGTACGCTTCCGCGCTTTTGAAGCACTCGACTAGGTTTGCCTTTAAGCCATATGCCAACTCAGGATATCCCTCGCTATCCTTCTTGCCCGTGTTTCGAAACCTTTGCCGAAGAGCTTTGGCTGAAAGGCGGTACTTCTTCAAAAGGCTAGCCTTAACCTTCGTATAATCATATGCAACTTGCGCACTGAGTCTGGCGATTACTTCAGCAGCTTCACACGGCAACATAGACAGCAACCGCTGTGGCGATGTACTCGGAGTGAAGTTCATCTTCTCACAAGTCCTTTCAAAATTTCCTAGGAACAACCCTATGTTGTTCCCGACTTCAAATGTCTTTAATACCCTGTCTATGCGGTATGATTCTGCCTCACTTGATCCTTCCAGAGGCCCCTTCACTCGCTCGAGACAGCTCCAAACGTTTACTTTGAAGGTTAAGTTGTTTTTTGCTTAACTCGCAATCATTGTCGCGTTCCTCTCTGTCCTGTTCTTCTTTCTTTCACTGTCTATCCAGTTCTCTCTCTGTCTCTCTCTGCCCCGTTCTTCTTTCTGCCGTTTCCTTATTTTACTAAAGAGTTCTATAACCCCGTAGAACTGACAGTTGGGCGAGTTGGTACGAATTCATAGTGAAATATTTAGCGCGCACAGTCGACATGGACACAGTGAAGGGGGACACACGAGCGCTTACTCACAACTGTTTATTTTCGGAAAGATACTGAACATAAATACCCTCACATGACCTGCAATGGTCATAGTGTCATTCGATGTTCACATTTCGGCATAGCATGGAAGCGGAAAGAATAAACCCAAACATTGCTTGCAGTGACACGTTGCGTAGGATGAACGCAAACACAATTTTACTCATGGAACTTATTTTTATACTATTTCATTAACCGCTTCAATATAGCTTCGCTTCACATAAATTGTAATATGTGCGTTGGATCTGCATTTTATTGCGATAGCAATTATATGGGCACTCCAGGCGCATTTTTGTCGTCGTCGTCGCCGCCGCCGCGATGTTCCGTATAAAGTCCAAGGGCGCTAACACCGTCGTTACGCGCCGAATGCTGTATTTGCGAGTGAAAGCGTGCGAGGGTGAGCCGACCGTCGCTGCCAAATGTCGCCTGCGCAAGGGTAGGAAAGCGGGGAGATAGCGCGCCGGCTTGCGTCGTGCGCAAGGAAGCGGTATGAAGGAAGGTTCTGTCGTCAAGGATAGTGCGACTGCAGCTTTTGTTATACCATCCTTACAGGTAGAGTACGCGTGTCGGCTAGGACGCACGCCGTCACCAACAATAGCGTAATTAGTGGCCATGCGGCAAGCCACTTATCTCGTCAAAACATATATGCGACACCAAAAAAACTGGGTAATTTGTGCGGACTCCTTATCGCCTTTAGCATGTCTTGGAAGTATTGATGACAACCAACCACAGGCACGTACTGAACAGTTTAGCTTAGGCTACTACAAGAAAATATGAAGTGGTATTACAGTAAGTCCCGGGACATGCTGGTATCAGGCAACGAATTAGCGGACTCGTTAACAAAATCGACCCATAAAGATGCAGAAATTCAACTCATCCCTTTATCAGCAATGGACACGCAACGCATATTAAGAGTACTTATGAAGGACTTGCGTATGTCAACCTGGTTCAATAAAAATACCAAGGAATCAATTCTTTACGAAGTGGACCCTCAGCTCAAATACCGGCTGGATGTAGAACTTTCGAAAAGTACCGAGACACTAATTCATTGACTACGCCTTGGGACAGCATATACGAAACATTTTCCATATCGAATAAAACGGGCTTCCCCGGCTTGCTCCTGTGTCAACGACGATGAGGATGTTCGCCATCTCTTCCTCGAATGCCCCAGACTCGCGACGCGAAGACGGCAGCTAGAACAAGCGCTACACTCCATTGAACCTCACCGCCCTTTCTCACTCTTGCAATATTGCTGGGCCCATGGCCATCGAAAATATCACAGCGAAAAGCATTGAACGCAGCCGAACATTTTTGCGAAGATACAGGCATCCTTAAAAAGTACTAGATAACACACTAAATAGACAAACAATGTAACTACAACTTGCTTTCATTATTTGTGATTATTAGCGCTTGTATATTACGGGTTATACTCTTTTGTATCTTGTGCTGAAACTCATTCTTGACTGTCATATTCTGTGCGTGCACTATTTTAACTCTCTGTAATTCCTCATCTGTTTATATGTTCATAGCAGTCTACAACGCGGGTGATTGTGTAACTTTGTTTGTGACTTTGTTTACAAACTCATTGTAATGCGGCTTGCCTTTGCCTTTTATACGTATGCATATGTGCGTGGATGTATAGGACTGCGTGCTGTGGATTTCTGGCCCTGTGACGTCGTTTATTTTCATTTTCTTACTACATAATTTTTTATACAAATTGTTGTTTCTGCTATGAGAACAGGAGTATACTGTCACCATTACAGTGTGGCTACATCTCTTTCCTTTATTTACATTTCAATAATATAAACGGGGGGAGCTGGGGCTTGTACTTCGGCAGCAACTGCGTTGGCGCCCCCAAAGCGTTCTGCTTTGGGGGCGGAGTCCATGTGGGCCTACGGCTCGTAGTTTTGCGTGTGCTGTGTTCTCGCCGCTCAGTTTGCGTTGAAGCGATAGACAGCACGAAGGTCATTTCACTCGCTCCTGCTGCCGCGCTTCCTCACGCCAGCGCTTTGACAGCGTGTGTCCGCGGTTGTCGGTCGGGTGTGATGTGTGCATGTTTGCCTGTGCGCACTGACATAACGCTTGTTAATTGAGTTAGTAAGCGAGTGCTCACAAGTTTATACAGCCGATAATTAAAACTAATATCCTTACTCATTATGGCGGTCTACCTATTTGCTATCGTAATCAATGCTTCGCCTTTTGGGCGAAAGTGCGACTTTTATCTCTCGCGATCAGGCATGTGTTTTAGCATTCCCATCACGAGAGCGTTACCAAACCAGTCATCGAGATACAAAAGTCGTATTTATAGCGAGGAATCCGCATTTTAGAAGCACGAGTTGTTGAGGGGGTCTATTTCTTTAGTCCCAGAGGCAATCGGCTGCCGTGCTTCGGCCTCTCCTGCCTGCTTAAGTTGAACCCGGCTATAGGTAAGTGAAAATCTCTCTGTAAGAGAAGAAAAGGATAACGCGAAGGCACTATAGGGGAACACGTAATAATAATAACAATAATAATAATAATAATAAGAAGAAGAAGAAGAAGAAGAAGAAGAAGAAGAAGAAGAAGAAGAAGAAGAAGAAGAAGAAGAAGAAGAAGAAGAACAAACGACACCTTTCTTCTGGCTTGCCAAAAATAAGAACTCGTATGCTCATTAGCGGCCATTAGAAAGAATGACGTCACGGTGCCAAAGGGTGGCGCACTTTTTATCTTCTCGGCCTTTTCTTGCAATGCTCGTCGTATCAAAACGTATTCATAAGCTGCAGACCTTGTTGTGATGATCCTAAGCTGTTCTGTGCGGTCAATTGGCGATCTCTTACATATGTTCAAATCGCACAGTCATTCTTACAGGCTGGTTCCCGTGCCTAAAGCTCGTCATATTACGCTAGCTCTTTCAGTGCAGTGCCAAGGAAGTGCGCTTCTTCTTGTCCGTGAGCTAATGTTAAATGTACCAATCAATAGAGAATTCTTTTTTTTTTCTTGTAATATAAGTGTCTTTTATAGCAAAAACATATTCGCGGCTAGACACACAAAGTGCTAAAATGAGACGCCCAAAGAAAATATGAAACGATGACCGGGTGTATACCTGGTTCCTTTGTTTACACATAATAATAATAATAATAATAATAATAATAATAATAATAATAATAATAAGAAGAAGAAGAAGAAGAAGAAGAAGAAGAAGAAGAAGAAGAAGAAGAAGAAGAAGAAGAAGAGGAAGAAGAAGAAGAAGAAGTACCAACAGACATTTAAATAACCTGTTGCAAGATTACCTAGCACACGTACAAACAAATAACATAATAGCTACAGACGCTTCAGTGAAAAACGAAAAGACGGGCGTAGGCATCTTCTCGCTCCCGCTTGGCTGGTCATTCTCCTTGAGACTGCCAGACTTCACACCTGTTTCTGAAGCCGAGCTTTTAGCAATTCTTTTAGCGCTTCGGAAACTCCCGTCGAACTCAATAAGTGCGGTTATTATAACAGATTCCCTTTCGGTCTGTACTTCGCTTACGGCTTCACCCAATTCGGCACCACTAAAGACGTTTCTAACATTAGTTCCTCCACAGTTGAATTCTCTAAAACTATTATGGGTACCTGGACATTGTGGCTTACATTCAAATGAAATGGCAGACGCATTAGCGCGAGCATCCCTGAGTGGACCTATAATGCCTGTTCTTCCTTTGGTGGCTCACATAACAGCAATCAGATATAGAAAATATTCAATTCATAGAGATGTCAGTGAATCAATAACAACATGGACAGAATATCAGCACCTCAGATTTCCGTGGAAAATCCAGTGGTGTCCATCAAGACAATCAGAAGTAGCGATCACGAGATTACGCTGCCGTGTCCCTCCATTAAACCTATATTTACACAGGACTGGTCTGACGCTATCGCCTCTGTGTCCATACTGCCAAGAAACAGAATCTCTAGATCATTATTTTTTGGTATGTCGACGATACAAATTGTTAAGAAAAAGACATCTAGAACTTCCGTTCGCAAAATTAGGGTTAATGTTATCACCAGAAATCATACTATCTTTCGGTGCGTCAGTTATAGGGGTCAGCCACAGGGACGTATTTGATGCCGTTTGCAGTTACATACAGTCAACAAAACGAATAACTTTAACTTTTGTCTTGTATTTTTTTATGTCTTCTTATCTCTCTTTCATTATATTTTTTTTTCTCATCGAATAAGTAGCACTTCAAAAGAATATGAGAACGTTTCAGCACGCAATTGGCCAATCCCCCAGTGTGGGTATGAACCATAACTTGAGGCCATCATCATCATCATCATCATTACAACTTGAATACGCCACGAATACTGTGACGAAAAAAAAAGTGAACGACGAAAACGAAGTTCGTTCGCTTTGCAGAGATAGAAGACTCGTTTCTTGGCCTATTCCTAATAGTGGATAGGAGCCACATACGGGATTGGAAGAAGTAGAACAAGACTGTTCCGGTCTGCTTACGTGCCTCAATTATAATTTTTCTAAATTCCTTCTATTCTAGCTTGTTCAATGAATTGTCTTTTTTATTTCATTTAAATATATGAATGCCATTCATCTGTTCTCACTTTTCAATTACACGTTAATATTTAATTTGCAGTTTCACATTCTCAGGTTCCTTTTTCTGAATTCATTAGCTCTGCGTACGATCCCCCATGTTTTGACCCATCGCCCAATCGGAGTACTAGCCATGTTTTGATGGCGCATTGCCATCATCGTCGTCGTCGTCGTCACCATCATCATCAGCGTCGTGTTCCATTCTTTTCTGCACGAGACATCACGCAAGGACGTGTTCCGCCCGTGGAGAAGACAATGACGACTTGCGTGTCCTTCCTCGTCGGGTTTAGCCCACGGTCCATCGCTGCCACTCGAGCTGCCTTAGGCCCTGCCGTAGCTTCTGGCGTCTCTGCAGCTGGAGCTGAACGCTGGTCCTTCCAGCTACTCCCGCAGTCTTTACGCTGCCGTGGTTCCTACCCAGTGGTGCTGCAGACTTCATTGCCCTCTCTCAAGTCTTCGTCGTCCCAGCCAGAATGCGAAGCATGGTTGGCCCTGCTCCAGCCCGAGTCTGTTGCCGAACCATCCGCGCCGCCAACTGTGACTCAACCAAAGACATCGGTAAGCGTTGGGCTGGAGCTGTCCACACCGTCACTACAGCGTGGCTCACAAGGCGCCGTGGGCTTGGAGGTTGCCAACACCGCCACTTTGCGCCACGGCCACGATCCAGCCCAAAGTCACCAGTCGTGAGGCCTGTCAAAGCTTCAGCCATGAAGCCTCCATTAGGATTGTGACGCCATCGCTTTGGTTCCCGGACGAAGCGCTCACCACGAGCGGTAGTTAGTGTTGGGACCTCGGTGCGTCGTGTTTAGTTGATGGGTGACTTGCGCCGTTTGCCGTGGTGTTAGCGGTGAGATAGAATCGATGCGCCTTTGTGACTAGGGCCTGTCATCTGTGATCGCCGTGTGTTCTGGCCGACGATGACTGAATCGCTACCGCTACAGCTTGATATTTGTTTTTTTCGCAGGTCTTTTATCTTTATCGTTTAAGTGCAAGCATTATTGTCTATAAATAAATGTTAATTAACGAATTTTCGTTTTTTTTGTGTTCGAAAGCATACAACCTGCAAATTTTGTTCCCTGGGTCCTCTTTAATCAGCAGTATCTGCAATTCTAATCGCCGTTCGCCTCAACGTTTAGATGGTTCAGCTGTTTTAAACCGAATCAAATAAATTAAAAGATGCGATAAACATGCTTAAGGGCAATTTTTTTCCAGGAATTGAGCAATTATAAAGCTAGCAGCTCACCAAAAGTAAGCATTTTAATTGTCGCAAGAGTAATTATACCAGGTATTCTGCCGGGTGGATTCGATGCACTATGATAACCTTTGCTGGTCATGATTCACAGGAGTCGACAAAAGAAATATCGCTCACGGATCATTTATAGACTCGTTAACTAAAATTTGCTAATACAATTTTCAATCATCAAATGTTAGGCCGTCTGTGCCAAGTGGGTGTTTGTAGCTTGTAGTAAGCTCATAATTCAGCTTTTAAGCAGTTTAAAAGCCCTTACTTAAAGCACGATTACGCGAAGAATTCCGCTCCATTTTGCACGAAAAACCGAAACCGTGCGTGTCACCGAAACCGAAACCACGAAAGCGACACTAAGGGAAATAACTCGAGAGAGATTGAAAAATTGGACTTCTGTAATAAGTAGTTCGTTATTCCTAGGGAGGACAGAACATTTGTAACCGAAAAAAAAGACGTAAATAGAAAATTGAGCTGATGTATCCCCTATTGCACGATGGTACATTCCATGTGATGTCGTCACTGGCTGATTCATGGAGGACGGCAGCGGGAAAGGTCACGTAGCTAGGATCCAATTCATATTGAGGAGCAGCAGCGTGACTTAAGGTCATAATTTTCTACATAACAAAGTCGCATATTGGCACACGGAAGACCATGAAAGAGTTCTATAGGCGAATGATTTAATGATTTAACTTGACTTAGTAATTTCCTTTAGCGTTTTTTAAAGGTTGCTCACCGTGCTGACATGATGTGACACCTATTGAAAAAAACCGTATGGCCCAGATTCCGTGTGTCCATACACGTATACTGTACTGTAAGTAAAGGATACTGTAAGTAAACCCGTTTACTTATACAGAAAGCCATGTGACACTATAAGACTATGGTTCGGGGCACACGGGTCTTTTATTGCTATAACAATTATAAGGACACTCCAGATGCATTCTTGCCGTCGCCGTCACCGTGCTGTTCAGTGTAAATTCCAAGGGCGATAACACCATCGCCGCGTGCCGTATGCTGTATGTGCGAGTGAAAGCATGCGAGGGGAAGCCGTCGAGCGGCGCAAGGGAAGAAAGCGGGGAGGAAGCGCACCGTCTTCCGTCGCGCGCAAGGAACCGGGGGAAGGGGAGGTAGGGGGAGGGGCCGTTGCACTTCGGCTGCCTCCCCTTCTAGCCACCATGTTGTTATGTGACTATTAGCGAAGTGACGTCGTAACGTCACGCAGCTGAGCATTTCGATTTTCGTCGCTCCAATTCTTTGGAACATGTCAGCCTTTGCGGCAGCAGCGACTACTATTAACACGTTGAAGCATAGAGGTAATGGAATTAGGCTTACTAGAGAGGGTCGATAGCTTCGTGTGTGCCATAGCATCCATACGGTTGCGCGTGACCCGCGTTCACGAAGTGAAACGTCACTGCAACATTGCGCTAGCAATCATATGGATACTCCACGCGAATTTATGCCGTCGGCGTCGCCATGATGTTCTGTTTAAAGTCTAAGAGCGACATGAGTGATAACACCGTCGCAGCGCGCCCTATATACGCTATATGTGCGAGTGAAAGCGTACGACGGGAGCCGACGATCGCTGCTCAACCTCGCCCGCGCGAAAGAGAGGAGAGCAGGGAGGAAGCCTGCCGTCTTCCGTCGCACGCGAGGCACCCAACGTTGCGAAGCACCGGGGGAGGGGCGGCGTTCTACTCCGGCTGCAACTACGTATGTGGCGGCTGCGCGCGGTTGCACAGCCGTATCTTGAGAGCGATCTGCGTTGTGGGAAGAGCTTAGGTTGCGTCGACGGCTCGTGGCTTTGTGCGTGCTGTGTGTCCTCGGCGCTCAGTTTACGTTGAAACGATAGACAGCACGAAGGTCACTTCGCTCGCTGCTGCTGCCGCGCTTGCTCACGCCAGCGTTTCGACAGCGAGTGTCCGCGGTCATCCAGTGTGGTGTGGTCATGTTTGATGCACGCGCTGAGACCATGCTTGTTTATTTATTTAATTATTTATTCGAATACCCTATAGGCCCAGCAGGCATTACATAGGGGGGGAACAACAGTAAGTACAAAGCAACGCAGTACTATGATGTGTACAACAGCATGTTGAAAAGAAAAACAAAATATAAAGACACATAGCAACAATCATCAACAAACATTCAATTGTTACAGAGAGTAGCGTTATATATACACACATGTATAAAGTGGGGAGAGGGGAAGGATGAAGGTTACAGCTCAAGGTGACGTTTCAGGCTGGTTACAAACGCTTCGTAATCAATGACAGACGCAATGGTGCCAGGCAGAAGATTCCATTGACGGATGGCTAGGACGTGCGGCGAATGAAAGAAGAGGTTAGTGCCAGCAAAGATGGGTTCGACTTTGAGTTGGGGGTCAATGCGTGGTAAAATGCGATGCGCTGGCGTGAGACGGGATATAGCAAAGGAAGAGTGGCTGTGATATAATTTGTGGAAAAAGGACAGTACGGAAAGCGTTCTACGTCTTTCACGAAGAGGTAACTTGAGAGCTTTCTTTATTTCAGTCACACTTGCCGTACGCGAGTAGTTCTTCGATATGAATCGAGTGGCTTTATCTTGAAGAGACTCCAATTTTGTTATTAAGTATGCTTGGTATGGGTTCCAAATCAAGGAGGCGTAATCCAACTGCGAGCACACTAATGTGATGTATGCTAAATACTTAGTGTCTGCATTAGCTAAACGCAGATTGCGTCTGAGAAATTCGAGTGTTTTAGAAGCCTTGTTAATGATCTTGTTAATTTAGTTGGCAAGCGAATGTTTACAAGTTGATACGGCCGATAAAAGTGCTATCCTTACTTCGTATGGTTGTCGGCTAATTTGCTATCGCAATCGATGATTCACCTTTGTGGTGAAACTGCGAGATTTTAATTCTTTGAGGCTCCATCAAAATTTAGTTTGTTAACTACTGAATTATTTCTTTTGCGTTTCTTTTTTCTTATTTTAAGCTGCAGCCGACAGATGACCAAGACATCATTCGCCACTCACTCCGATAATCTCCGACCCTCCAACGCAAGTGACAGTTCCCTTTCCCGCCATCAAGCACAACTCGGTCGTCGTTTCATGTGTCGCACAAAGAGCACTTATTGTCGCCTGCATGTCAGCGTGATTCTCTGTCACGGAGCAGCAATTGCCCAACAGCTGTCCTTCGCAGGAATATCTTTCATCATCGAAGGTAACGCATTCGAGATTGTTCTGGGAAACAGCGTCACGTGGACTCTTGCAATGGTACCGAGTGGAAGCACGTCTTTCTTTCGCGCTTATCGCGCACAGGAGATTGTTTCGGGCAGCCAGTAACTTTCACAATTGTGGAACACGCGACACTTGACATCTGTTGATCCACGCGTGATTGATTTTTACCGCAGAAGCGGTTTGTGGCTAGGTCTCCCGCAGAATTCCGGTATCAGGATGAAACTGAAACAACGTCATGGCTTCAGGCTGAATGCGAAGCAATTTCTGCCCCGTTCGGTCCATTAACTGCCCTTTACTGTTTGGGATGTGAACGGTGTGGTTAGTTTTCGCTTCTATTCATCTCAGCGTGATAACAATTTCTGGGCGTTATCTCAGCGGTCTTCGTGAGATTGGTTCTCGATAACAAGGAATGAAGGCTTAGCCACCAACGCAGAACCGTCGCTATAGCCAGTGACTTGGATTGGCGTGGCTACGGGCAGCATAGACCAGCATTCGGTATTTTTCGCTCGTGGCATTTCGCACTTTGAAACAATAGGTGGTGTTTAAAACATAACGGCCTTGACATTTTTCCTGCGCCTGCGCTACACAAAAGCTTTGTCTTCGAGTTTGGTCTCCGTTACCTTGGGAGAGCCGTTTTGGGAGTGCGCTACATGTGGAAGCCACCTCTTAGCGTTATGACGCTCATATTTCTCGATTCCTAAATCCACCCTGCGCGTTAGGTAAACTTTTACGTCGGAAAGCGGCACCCGGCTTATTGGTGTTTCACAACTCGACGTGGATCCGTCTCGAGAAAAAGGGGGATCTACGGCAACGAGCTCGAGAAGGTGAAGTTCTTTAGTCACCTTTCTTTCTTTCTGCTCTCCTTCCTAATGCACAGTAGCTATCCAGAACCCCATTCAGGTTTCCGTAACAAAACTTTTAGTCGTCCCCTATCAAGGTGGCATGTAGACAATTGCAACTGACGGGCAACTTTCCTTCAAGACATCCCCCTTGTTTCCCTACTTTTTTTCGCTTGCGTCGACGTCCGTACACATTCAGCGCACCTTTAGTCGTACCAAGTTATCCATCTCTGTTGGTCCTTCCGAAAGAAAGCGTCCTCCTCTCCAGCGTTCGCCGTTAGTCTATTCCCAAAGTATGTATAACCACAACTGGGGGAATCGAGCTTCATGCGAGTGCGCTCGGCTGATGCGCAAAGTTGCTCTGCTGTAGCTCAGGCCACACGAAAGCGTTCCTCCAACGGCCTCTCCTCGCCGCCTCCACTCTTCGGCCCTTTTCACTCATGCCGCGCTAACAGCGCGCACAAACGACGTTTCGCCAGGCACGCATTGTCTGGCCCCAGCCACCCTCGTATTTTCTTCTCCACGGACGGTGGCCCCGCTTTCTTCTTGGCCGCCCGGCAGGCGCAGCGGCGTTGCGGAGCGCCCAGCTAGTGCCGGAGTGCGCGCATTAGGCTCCGAATTAGCTCGGCCAAGCGCCCACACGCGCGTCGTAATGACACGCCAGGAGAGCACGCGATGCGGCGCGGGGCAAGCGAGCAAGCATCGGGCGCTGCAGAGGCGACGCGCGATGCACGTGGGAGGCGCAAGTCCAACGGGGAGGGAAGGGGGCGAATTCACCGGCGCGTGCCACTCGGTGCATGTGCGAGGGACGGAGGACGAGGCCTAGGCGCAGAGTGGGCGGGCGAAACCGAATTAGAGATGCTCTTGAGTTTGGAATAATTAACCTGCCAATTCAGGTGAAAAAAAAAAATGGGCAGCTTCGCCCGAAAGGCGAAGCGTTGAATGCGATAGAAAGGTCCATAGAGTTGCGCCGGAGCTCGTCTGACACTATACACATTCTCTGCAATACGCCGGGGCGACATGCCGCGACACAGCACGCGAGGGAGCCGCTGCTGGATGGATGGATATTGTGAGCGCCTCCTTTGAAACGGGGCCGTGGCGGACGCCACCAAACTCGTCACTTTTACCTTTATTTGGTGCCTATTTGCAGTCATTGGAACATAAGTTTCGTGTTAACAAACATATCTATTACCGAAAAAAAAAAATCAATTGTCCGAAGATCTATTCTTTATGTTTCCTGCTTTTGTTCCACCAATACTCCAGTCGTCTTTTAGCAATCTTTCCCGCCGAGTCATTAAGCTTTCCTTTGGTATCCCTGGAACCCAGTACCTCGCGCAGGATCACTATGTCCTCATTGACCTATGGGTGGATACTGCGACAGGATAGCAAAATATGCCCCATGGTTTCTGCAAGGCAGAACGCTGCCTTGGCTCCGCTGCAGAGTCGATTGCTTGCTCCGCAAGAAGCGGAGCATGAGGGCGTGTCTTCTTGCCTTTTTCGCATTTGCAGCCAAACACACTGTGCGTCTCTGTAGTCCTTCTAACGCTCCCAGCGTGGGGTCGCACATACGCATCAATACCGTGACAGCACGACGGCGACGGCGCAAGTGGTGACTATTCGAATGCGCCTCGCGCGTTCGTATTAATTGCTATCGCAATAAACAGAAAGTCAAGGAGGACGTCGCAGCATATAGGAAACCAGACCTCGGTGAATCGCACGAGGTGCGTGTAGACGTTCTGACTGCGACAAAAGCGCAACAATTGCATGAAAACCAGGAGCACTCACTCGCGATCATGGCTGTCCTATTACGTTGTTGTTGCCTCTAAAACATGCATCTGATCTGCTGCCACTTTTTTGTTGATATCCCGAGTACTCACATACGCTTACAGCAACAACAACAACAACAGCAACAATAATAATAATAATAGTAATAATAATAATATTTATTGTAAAAATATATATACACAGAAATAACCAGCCCTTTCGTCAGAGAAATGAGAGAAAGGCAGGAGTACAGAGATATAAAAGCGGCGCACAATGATCTGATGCGGCACACGTTGCTATCGCAGTCTATCTCGCAAATCCGTACAGACTGCAGCAGGGAACTGTGGCGCTGCATTTTAGGCGCACTCGCTCGTTGTTGCCACTTTCCTTCCGTACTAAATTGCCGTCGAACATTGCAGCACGAAGCCGTCCCGGAGTGCCGCGGCTCCGAGTCCCCAGACCAGAGTTTCGCGAATGACGCGATGCTGCGGGCAAACAGCGGCGTCAGTAGCGAGCGCGTTTCGTTAGCACCACAGTGGAGGGGGCAATGCAAGTGGAAGGCAATTTTTTCGGCCGCGCCGGAGCGAAGCAGCCACGGCCGCTTCCTCCCCCCTCCCCCCTCCCGGTTGGCCGTCAGCGGTCGTCGTGCTCCAGTTCCCGTGGCCGACGCGACCGCTGTGTGCGCGGCGCAATAATGCGCGCGTGGATCGCGCTTCTTTTCCCCCCCTGCTCCTTTCTCTCTCCCGCCACGATCAGCGCGAAGCAACCCTCTCCTCCGACCACTTGAAAACGGTCTACGCACGTGGCCCCCTTTGTTGAACGACATCGTCCTTCGCAATACGAACTGGAACAGAGTGATGCGCGTGCCGACGTGAGGGTCGAACCGTGCGGGTGGCTATGCGCGGGGACCGTCCATCGCGCGCCGGGTCGACAGCACTGCGACGAATACGCGTCGCCCTTCATTTAACGCTCGTCGTCGTATATCTCGCACCCCCGAAGCGTTCTGGGCAATGGTTTAGCAGTGGATGCTTGACGCGACTTGGAACACCTTTCGCCTGGCGCACACTGAGAACTGATCAAGTGACTCACCACTGCGCCAACAATTGATGTGTCAGCGCAAGGGCCCGTTAGAGAGAAACAAACGTCCGTTGACTTTTACCGGGAGGCTGATGAGCGCCTGCCCTCATGTGACGTAAGACCGGTATGTAAAGCGGCTATGCAGCTGTTAAATTATCTGGTGCCGATGCGTGCTGAGATTTTTCATGGCACACCGTCCTCCGCGCGTTCTTTTTTTTTTTTCTTTTTTTTCGAGGTTTTTGTTCTTACGTCGGCCGCAGAAGCGGAGACTATTTAATACATTTTCGTTTTCTATTTTTTCTTAGCAATCTTGTAGTCGATGTTGCGTTAACGGACGCGGATAACTAAACAAACATATCCGTGTCTGCACATTTCCCTGCACATTTTCTCTGCATAATTAGGCAGATTGCCGCAATCTTAGTGCGTGGAGGACGTACCTCGACGCTGCACTTTGAAAAAACTTCCCGCGCGCACCGAGCACCAAACCATGGATAGGGAAGCGAGGACTAACTTGCGATGTTGTGCACTTAAAAAGCAACAACAACAAAAACACCTATTTTTAGCGTGTACACATCTAGTGAGGCGGCGACATGCACACGCTAAAATGTGAAGTTCTACTTGAGCGGAAACCGGCCAAATGCCTCAGTGTGAGTACGAATGTGGCCGCGCAGTGCGCTGCAATTGAGTGCGCAGCCATTTTGACTGGTCGGATATGGCTACAACTGTGACAACGTTTACGTTTAGAGAATGGAGGTCTGGTTTGAAGGAGCGAGTTCCGCCAAATTTGTTGTAGCAGGCACCCCGATATGGTCTCGCTATTGACCCTTTTCACGGCGATACCATGGGCGTAGCCATGTTTAATCACGTGGTGACGCGTCCATTGCTTGCCTCAGCTGCCTCGTCTCCGTTGTCTTTGTCTTTACAATAGATGTATATGACGTCGCTGCGGCTCTGCAAACCTCTGTTTCGGGGGATGTCGTAGACGGTGGCTACGTGGACGACAGACGAAGCTTTGGCTACACCTTCAAAGGACATGTAGGCGCTTTAGGAGCTCATTTCGCTTTGTCCAAACGGCACGTATACGGTGCTTGTTATGAAAGCAAGGCTAAAAATGTATTCCAAGCTATCCTAACTTTCCGCTTAGAATTGGATTAGTATAAGTGAGTTTAGCTCTTCGTTCTTAATTTATCAAACACTTTTAAGCAGCGGTTGGTCTCGTTTCTGACTCGGTAAAGTTCCCCGGGCGGTCACTATCTGTTTGTTTATTTTCTGCCTGATCGCTTGTGGGTGTGCTCAGTTGCGATAGATTTGCTCTTGCTGGGCACAAGGCTTGTAACGTAGGTGTTCTGTACGTTGTAATGGCTTGCAGCAAATACATATTATCGCTAGTCACTCGCTTAATGTGTGCACCGTTACGAAACGTTCAGCTTTTATATCTCTGTCGGTGGGGTCACCGTCACCCATGCTTCGGCGCATTGATTCAAGTGTGCGCCTATACACTTATTCTTGACACGTTTGCGATAGAGTGGGCGTAAGTTTGCGTGTGAATTGTGGTGGATGTGTGTAGATACCGTGCGAGAAACTTACTATATGCCAAGATGCTGCGCTACTCCATTTATCACCGTATAATGAGCGGCACTCAATCGTGCAGCTAGACGTTGCGGGTTTGCAGTCCTTTCCTTGAAGGTTAGGGCTTCAACGTTAGCGGATGAGTGATTTCTGTTTTTAATCCTCGAGGGAAGCCCCGCCCTCGAGGATCAACTGTGGGCCGCCCAGCGGGCCGAGGATGCCGCCAGGACCAACGAACTCCTGGCCGTCACCTAGGCGGGGCTTTTGGCCCTCCCCACCAACTCGCAGGACACACAATAAAGTTATTTCCTCCTCCTCGAGGGAAGCCATGCGTCGCGAAGAGCCGGCAAGACAAGCAGTCCTTATGTAGCAGCGGTCCGTGAACTTGGACACACACATTCATTCCATTCCTTAATATGCCAGTCACGATTTTTGCAGCCAACTACTGCACCCGTCTTCACTCCACCGCTCCATATTTCGCAGCATGAATGGAGCATAGGGCATTACTGAAAACACAGTCGCATTCCCGACAGCTGATCACACAGTAGCAGGGCGGAAAAGGTCATGATGTCGTATTTGTGCGCTTTCGCTGAGACTCCGTGCGGCGCACCGCCGAAAGCGCCATCTCGTTTCTCTAGAGCAAACTGCTTCGCGAAAAGGGTCAGTATAAAGGTTCCTGCCCCAAAATAGTTACCACTTAAAAATTCAACAATAGTAACAAAGACTCGTTGGAAATTCATAAGGCAGTTCTTTTCCAATATGTTTATTTCGTCTTCTCTTGTTTCCTGTAGCAAACTGCCCGCGGCCGACTGGTTCACATACGCTGCGAAATGCGCCTTGAGCAATAATTCTTAACACCTAGTGCCGCAGCCTAGCTTGAAACCTTCTTCGTAAATCACCTGCAAAAGTAAACTAAAAAGGTACAGTGCGCAGTGGTTACCTTAACCATGACTGTGGCTGAGCCGTGTGGTGCCGCTCCTGTCGCATGTCTCGCGCTTCGAAGCCAATGAAGGGTGAGGACCAAGGGCATTTCTTACGTTCTACGGAGCTTTGGCGCTCTGCGGTCGCAGAAGGATGCCATTTAAATGGCTCCGACACGCATTGTGGCTAGTAGTGCACTGCCTAACGTATCGTGTGAAGATGGAGCAAGCTTTGTGCGGTCGTGTACAAAAATACGAGAACCCCCTTCCCGTCTCCACCTCCTCTCTCAACTGAACCGCGCTAGTGCGGTTACTGATGGCGGTTCGATGATTGTTTGTTGCTTATGGTGTAGTGTAGTTGTCCACATATATATTCCAACCAAAGGCTGCAGATCTCGTACTTTTGCACACGGAAGCGCGTCGTGCACAAGGGTCAGCTGAAACGCAGCGCCGCTATGTAACGAGTATGTGCTGTGACATCCCCGGTCCAGGTATTGCATTCGTGCCGTTCCGCGATGGCTCATCGCGTAACTGCGCGTGCCGTGCGAAGCTGAGAGAATGGCTCAATGTCGCCGGGCTTACGAGGGAGCGATTAATCCGCGTCGCAGCGGCGGTGCGAAAAGAATGCGCGGCCTTTCGATGCCGCTCTTCCGAAAGAGTGAACGCGCGCGGCCTAGCAGCGCGCGTTTCTTGGTGCGTGCGAAAGCCCGCGTTTCCTTTCCCATTATCGCTTCAAGGAGCCGCGAATGGAAGACCTCGTCGGCAAGCATTAAGTTTACGGCGCCCCTCTTCTCCGCTGTTTTAGTTCGGCGCTCAACGGGCTGCTCGTTGTGTTTCCGTATAGGTACGTACGCACAAGCGTTTTCGTACTGAGCGCAAACAATCGGAACATCATTAGCGACTTGCTTGCTTGCTTGTTGCTTCCTTACTTCTTAAATTCATTTGTTCATCCATCCTTGCATTCTGACTCATCTAAAGCTCCTGCTGCAGTCAAGGAGTTCACTTTCTTCCCGATGGTGCCACGTTGCAATCTGCTAAGATTGCATCACGGATGCGAGAAAGTGCACGACACGGGGGCGCAATCATACGGGGCGGGGGGGGGGGGGTACTATCGTGTGCAATACGAGCAGGAACCCAGCGTAGCGCGTGTCAGACAGCCTCGAACCCTGCTATGGGCGATACGTGGCGGCCACCGTCTCAAACAAAGTTGAAAGGGGAAATAACCCGCCGTGGTTGCTCAGTGGCTATGGTGTTTGGCTGCCGAGCACCAGGTCGCGGGATCGAATCCCAGTCACGGCGGCCGCATTTCGATGGAGGCGAAATGCGAAAACACCCGTGTACTTAGGTTTAGGTGCACCTTACAGAACCCCAGGTGGTCAAAATTTCCGGAGTCCTCCACTACGGCGTGCCTCATAATCAGAAAGTGGTTTTGGCACGTAACACCCCATAATTTAATTTTTAATAATTGTTGGCACTCTCACCAAGGTCGCTCCCACCAGGCGTCCGTTTGTACAAAGTGCGGAACTTTACATCGCCAGCGCACATTGATAATACCGTTTCATATTGGGGTTAGGTTGGATTGGGTAAGGTTAGGTTAGGTTTCGAGGCTACGTGCGCCGAAGCGTGGTGTCAAAAGTAGCACTGTTTCAATGCGCAAGCATTCTAGGACTACTTCCGTCGGAAATCTGTCCATCTGCCTGTAACGCGTGACACTATCCGCTCCATAAGGCATGCATGTATGGGGTCCTATAGGGTATACAGGGTGTTTCACGCAACTTGAGCCAAACTCTAAATATATGCAAATGCTGCACGCAGCTGGACCAAACCAAAGTAATCTTGTTTGCCGCCGCTTGGAGATACTTAGATTTTTTTTCATTCCGACTAATTGCGTACTGTCTTAATTAATTAATCACCTTCTCGATTTCTATAGCTATGTATAAAACTGTCAATGAGAAAATTGTAGAGCAACATGAAAAATTCCCGATACAGCTTTATGGTGCTCAATACGTGCTACATAAACGCGTTTTTCCGGGCATGAAATAAGCCCGCGACTGAACGCAAAATTATTGCGCAAATTTGAGGCACTTAGCTAGTATTGTATTCATGGGCTTCTTTCACGCTCGGAAAAACTCTTTTATGTAGCACTTATTGAGCAAGAGAAACATGTATCGGGAGTTTTTCATGCTGCTATACAATCTTCTCATGTGCACTTTTCATCTAATTATAATAATCGAGAACGTGCTTAAGCAATTAAGACTAATTATGCAATTAGGCGGAATGCAAAAAATAAACTCAGGCCTCCAAGCGACGGCAAACGACGTTAACTTTACCTTGGTTCAGTCCAGCCACGTAGCATTTGCATATTCTTAAGGTTTGGCTCAAGTGTAACACCCCGTATATGAGAATGCTTCATGACTATGCATGATTACTCAGATTCATGGTTGTGACCATAGGCGGAGAGCTTTCATTTTTCCGGGTAGCTGGGTCCCGACCAGTTTTCCGAACTCCCTCCCCTCCGCGCGCGCGCGCACGCACGCACGCACGCACACACGCGCGCACACACACACACACACACACACACACACACACACACACACACACAGTACCTTATATAGGAGACAGTAGTAGACAGTAGACCTCATAGTAGGAGACAGTTCAATTTCACAGCCTGACTCCTCTCGGTCGTGTGTTCTTTCTTCGCGTAAATTGTCGTACACTTGGCTATCACTAATACTGATTCGCCTTTCAGGCGAAACTGCAGTCTCTCTCTCTCTCTCTCTCTCTCTCTCTCTCTCTCTCTCTCTCTCTCTCTCTCTCTCTCTCTCTCTCTCTCTCTCTCTTGTGAGTCTGAGTATAAGCGCTGCAGCGCATGACTGCTGTTCATTCTGATTTCGAGTGAATCTGGCTTGGCCTCATTTCGGTCACTGACTGAATTGTACAGTGTTTCCCAATTATCATGCACCAAGACTTAAAAAAAAAGAGATCAGTTGCGTTACTAGAAGAAAACCTAGTGCATATTGTTTCCAGTACAGTGGAGTAGCCGCCAGTAATTATTTCGTTACTGAGATTTAATTCAGTAATTGCAACTAATTATCTAACTCGAGAAGTACTGACCTAATTTTCAAAGTGTCAACGAGGCATTTGTAGGCACCCCAAGATGACATCTAAATGCGGTGTTGCGCACAATTTTTTCTGACTGGCAAAGAAACCTCACGAAGTATGAAAAATACCACGTGAGTGCGCTCCCACTCGCATAATAAAGCACAGCCTTCGAAAAAGTTGATTGAAAGCAACTGCATTCCTTGTCGCAAACCTCAACGGACCGCGCATCACCTTGATAATGGTACGGAAGGAGCACCAACAGAAAGTTTCGCGGATTCGCAGCTATTCCTTCCTCTCATTTCTACCTCACGCTTATTGAATTAACACGGCAAGCTGGGCGAGTTGGTGACTGAACATGTTTCTATGGGTGGGCAGCGCAACGCTGACGAAAGATGAGAGGAAGTACACAATACGAGCGCAGACTACCCGTGTCATACGGGCAACTCGGATCTCCTTCAAACTTCCTTCCCTTAAAGGACCGCAAGGGAGTTTCATCTCAAAGGAGTTAGCTCCGTGTCACACGGCTTATAAGCGAGCTTTTGAAAGCTGCCGCTGGGCACCCATTAGGCGCTGCTCACCTCGTACGCAGTCATGAAAGAAACACGTTATATATAGCTAAAAAGTTTTGGTTACTTGTCTTTTCTTACAAAATACAATTATTTATGCATTGCATTTTAAAAATGGCCCGGTTCGAGAGTCGAATGTAGCTGCTCGACTCAAATATCTTTGTCAGTGCTCAAATACTATATTATATGCAATAAAAACAGTTATAATTGCTGGTAAAAGTGAAATTAATAAAAATGAGGGTGATTTCTTGATTCGATATTCAAGCACGCTGGGAACAAGAGTACTCTCTTCAGTCTGCAAGGGAGATCTTCCATCTCCTTTCGCTAGGAACTTCCTTAAACTTCCTTTGCTAAAGGACTACCATGTGACACGACGCGCACCTCCCTCGAGATAAAGACGTCCTTGGTTGAATGGAGTTCAAAGGACTTTAGCCGCGTCCGTTTGACAGATGTATTATACACCTGTCACACTTCCTCTCGTCTTTCGTCGGGGTTGCGCTGCCCACCCATAGGAACATGTTCACACTTATTATCCGTCTTTCAAGGTCTACGATCCCATTTATAGCTAAAGCCCCTTGTTGCGTTTCGCCTGCGACACGTGGTTTTGCCGGCGCGACTGCGGCGGGGCGGCAGACATTTTGGCCCGATCGTCGTCGCCGCAACGCTCATCGCCAGGTGTTTCCAGGCGCGACTGCGGCGATGCGACCGCAAAGGATCACCCTCTCCTTCCAGTCATTGTGCCTGAACAAGGCGATGCGACAGCAGGGGCACCCTCTCCTTCCAGTCATTGTGCCCGAACCAGGCGATGCGAAAGCAGGGATCATCCTCTCATTACAGTCATTGTGCCCGACCGGCAGCGCTACGACAGGGTGCTACGACATTGTGCTCGACATGGTGCTACGGCAGCGCTACGACAGTGTGCGTCACCATTAGCCCATTGTACATTCACGTGCTCGTCTTTTGAGGGGTTCCTTCTTGCCCTCAACTGCGAGAGTATAAAAACAGCTGCCCCCGGACGCCAAGAGGAGGGCTCCGATTTCTTCTGTGGAGTAAAGTGCTCTCCCGTCTCTCTACTTCGGTCAACCTGACCGCCAACTCTTTGCAATGTTAAAATAAACAAGTTGTTTTGTTGTTACCAGTCGACTCATGCTTTGCCGGGACCTTCGGATGCTTCCAGTTGTACCCCAGGCCGCCAGGCCAACGCTACCCTTGGGGCTTGCGACCCAGGTACAACCACGGGCGTCAGCGCCGAGTTCCCAACAGATCGTACCAGCGGTGCGATTCAAAACATCTGGTGGCAGCGGTGGGATCGCCTCCGACTTCAAACATCTGGTTGGCAGCAGTGAGATCGCCTCCGACTTCAAACAACTGTCTGCCAGCGGTGAGATCGCGACAACGGAGGCCAGCAGCGAAGAGATGCAGTTGACTGTATGCTGAGCAGCTCAACGACGATCCGGGAGCAGTGCAACGAGCCCTGTGTGACGACTGGTTGCCTGCAGCGGAACGACTGCGCGGAATTCCTGCCTGCGAGGTTTGGTGAGTGCGGGACTTTCTTCTTCTGAGCTTTGCCAGGCTTTTGTTAGTGTCAGAAACAGAGCTGGTAATTGTGGTTGTCGTTGCTGCCGGGTTAGTTTGCGGCAAGACAATAATAGGCAGTAGAGAAAGCAGCATTCAGAGCAGCCATGGATTTGAAGTCGTTGCGCAAACCGAAATTGTTGGAGCTTGCAAGAGAGTTGGGTCTGGATGTCTCAGACAAACTAAGAAAACCTGAACTGCTAAAGGCTATTCTTGAGTTAGAGGCTGAGGATGACGAGCTGTCGGAATGCCTTGAGACTATTGAGGAGAGGTCAAAAAGACAGGAGCGCGAACTTAAAGAGCAAAAAGAGAGACAGGAGCGCGAACTTAAAGAACAGAAAGAAAAAGAAGAGCGTGAACGTAAAGAACAGAAAGAGCGAGAGCAACAAGAGAAAAAAGAAGAGCGCGAACACGCTTTGGAAATGAAGCGTCTCGAGGTAGAGATGGAACGCGCTCGTAATGGAAGTCAGGCACACGGTGCAGGAGAACGAGTATTGTTCAAAATGACTGACCTGATGCGGCCGTTTAAGCTTGGAGAGGACATTGGTTTGTTCCTGGTTAACTTTGAGCGAACGTGCGAGAAGCAGGGGTTCTCTCGGGAAACGTGGCCACAGCGCTTGCTCACTTTGTTACCCGGCGAGGCGGCCGACGTAGTCGCTCGCTTGGATAGAGAGGAGGCAGAGGATTTCGACAAAGTAAAATCGAGTCTGCTAAAAAAGTACCGGCTGTCTGCGGAAGCGTTCCGTCGGAAGTTTCGGGAAAATGAGAAAGGCAAAAGTGAGTCATATACAGAGTTTGCGTATAGGCTTATGTCAAACATGCAGGAGTGGCTCAAAGAAGAAAAAGCGTTTGGTGACCACGATAAAGTTCTGCAGTGTTTCGGGCTAGAACAGTTTTATAGTCGGTTACCGGAGAACGTGCGATACTGGGTCTTGGATAGGCCAGACGTTTGTACGGTGGCTAAAGCCGCTGAGCTAGCCGAGGAGTTTGTGACGCGTCGGGCTCGCGGAGCTAAGGACGGTCAAAAGGGTGAATTTGGCTCGAAGTTCGAGAGGCCGAAGTTCACACCCATGAGAGCAAAGGGGAACACGCGTAGTGAGGATGCGAGTGAAAGCAGTCCGACCAAACGTAAAGAGACGGCGGCAGCCAAACGCAGAAAGCGGTTCGAGATGAGGCGAGCGCGCGTTTGTTATACGTGCTAGAAGCCGGGTCACTTTTCGGCGCAGTGTCCGGAAACAACACCAAAAGTTGTGTTTTTTTCAATAGGCAGCACTGACGAGAACATGAAGCTTCTCGAGCCTTACATGCGAGACCTCCTCGTGAACGGGAAAGAGTGCCGAGTGCTTCGCGATTCCGCAGCTACGATGGATGTAGTTCACCCGTCTTATGTAGAACCCCATATGTTCACGGGCGAGTGCGCGTGGATCAAGCAAGCCGTGGAAGCTCATAGCGTGTGTCTGCCAGTAGCAAAGGTGCTTATTGAAGGACCTTTCGGAGCGCTTGAGACAGAGGCGGCAGTGTCATCTATGCTGCCACCCCAGTACCCGTACCTATTTTCAAACAGGTCCGATCACCTCCTGCGCGAGAAGGGGCTTTTGTTTGGTGAAGCTAGTGTTCAGGCCTTAACCAGATCGAAGGTTCGGGAGCTCGCTGCAAAGGCGGTAGTTGCGGGGCCGACGTTATCAAACAACGAAAAAGGGTCAGAGGCGCAGCAAGCTGATATTCCGAGCACGCCCGAACTGAATAAACTTGAGTCTGTAACGTTATAGGCGCCAGATACTGGAGAGGAAACGCCCGACACGGGAAAGTTAGAAGAGCTATCTACTGATTTGCTCATCGCGCCTACGTCAGACGGACTTGATAGGTTGCTAAAAGTCAGCCGGTCGGCTTTGATAGCCGAGCAAAAGAAGGATGGTAGCCTAGAAAACATACGCTGCAATGTCAAAGAAGGTATCGCCAGGAAAACTGCGCGTTTTGTGGAAAGAGGTGGAGTCCTGTACCGGAAGTATCTAGACCGCAGAGGAGTGGAGTTCGATCAGCTGATCGTGCCTCAATGCTATCGTCAGGATCTGTTGCGCTTGTCGCATGGGGGTTCGTGGTCCGGACACCTAGGAGTTAAGAAAACTAAGGACCGTCTCTTGCAAGAGTACTATTGGCCAGGGTGTTTTCGGGACGCAGACCATTTCGTAAGGTCATGTGACACCTGTCAGCGGGTGGGCAAACCAGGGGACAAATCAAGGGCGCCGTTGAAATTGGTACCTATCATTACGGAGCCTTTTAGACGGCTCGTTATTGATACAGTGCGACCTCTGCCGGTAACAGCCACGGGGTACAGACACATTTTGACTGTGATCTGCCCAGCGACAAAGTTCCCTGAAGCAGTGCCGCTTAAAGAACTCAGCTCAGTTGAGATAGTCAATGCACTACTGTCCATATTTGCGCGAGTTGGTTTTCCTGCGGAAATCCAATCAGATCAGGGCACAGTGTTTACTAGCGCTTTGACGACAACTTTTCTCGAAAGGTGTGGGGTAAAGCTGCTACACAGCTCAGTGTACCACCCACAGTCGAATTCCGTTGAGAAGCTCCACTCCGTCATGAAGCGCGTGTTGAGAGCGTTGTGTTTTGAACATCAAACTGACTGGGAGCTGTGTCTGCCTGGGGTGATGTTTGCATTAAGGACCGCGCCGCATGCAGCTACGGGGTTTTCGCCAGCTGAACTGGTGTACGGTCGCTCGCTTCGGTCTCCGCTTCGCATGCTTCGAGAATCATGGGAAGGTAGGGGCGACGACCCAGTCGTGGTGGAGTACGTACTTAAGCTCCTCGAACGCTTAAGAAGGGCACAGGAGTTGTCAGGTGAAGCAATGACAAAGGCCCAGCAGAGGGCCAAGGTTTATTATGATCGGACAGCCAGGGCCCGTCGTTTTGAGGTGGGCGATGAGGTCATGATATTGCGCACATCGCTAAACAACAAACTAGACGTGCAGTGGGAGGGCCCAGCACGAATTGTTCAGAAACTGTCGGACGTTAACTACGTGGTAAGTCTGCCAGGAAAGCGGAAAGCACAGCAAGTTTACCACTGTAATCTGCTCAAACCTTATAGACAAAGGGAAGCAGTGGTGTGCATGATGGTAAACGTTCCTGAAGAGCTTCCGGTCGAGCTTCCGGGACTAGGCTCAGTGACGAACAGGGAAGACACCGGTCAAGTCATTAGTGACTTAGTCAGTGGAGCATCGCTGTCGCCTGAACAGAAAACCGAACTACACCAGCTCTTACAAGAGTTTCAAGGTCTGTTCTCTGAGAGGCCTGGTAGGACTTCTGTACTTACTCATGATATAGAACTTACCTCCCCAGAGCCAGTACGATCCAAGGCGTATCGGGTGTCACCCCGCCAGAGCGATATTATGGAGGCTGAGGTAAAGAAAATGCTACAGCTTGGTGTTATTGAGGCAGGTGAGAGTGATTATACCTCCCCTTTGATTTTAGTTGAGGTACCGGGCAAGGAACCTCGTCCTTGCGTCGACTACCGCAGGCTTAATTCCATCACTAAGGATCACATTTATCTGATCCCTAACATCGAGGAGCGCCTTGAGAAAGTTAGTAGCGCTCAGTTTACTTCCACCCTAGATCTTGTCAGGGGTTATTGGCAGGTTCCACTTACAGAAGAGGCTAGTAGGTATGCGGCGTTCATTTCACCAATGGGAACATTCCGTCCTAAAGTGTTGAGTTTTGGTTTGAAGAACGCGCCATACTGTTTTTCAAGTCTCATGGATAAAGTGTTGCGGGGACAGCAAGAATTCGCTTTACCGTATCTAGACGACGTAGCGATATTCTCCGCATCCTGGTCTGAGCATATGGCACACTTGCGGGCAGTGCTAACCCGCCTGCGCGAAGCGGGCTTGACAGTCAAGGCTCCTAAGTGCCAGTTAGCACAGGCCGAGGTTGTCTACCTCGGTCACGTGATTGGTCAGGGTCGTCGCCGCCCCTCTGAAATAAAAGTGGCCGCTGTGCGAGACTTTCCGCAACCGCGCACCAAGACCGATATTCGGTCGTTCTTGGGTGTCGCCGGCTACTATCAGAGGTACATCCCTAGGTACTCTGATATCGCGGCTCCCCTGACGGATGTTCTAAGAAAAACAGAGCCTCAAACAGTCGTCTGGGACGAGACAAAGGAAAGAGCTTTTAGCGCCCTAAAGAGTGCCCTAACAAACCAGCCTGTGCTACGATCGCCAGACTATACAAAAGGGTTCGTTGTTGAGTGCGATGCTAGTGAGCGAGGCATGGGCATTGTACTGTGCCAACGGGAAAATGGAGAAGTAGAACACCCCGTCCTGTATGCTAGTCGTAAGCTGACCAGTCGTGAGCAGGCGTATAGCGCCACCGAGAAAGAGTGTGCGTGTCTCGTGTGGGCCGTTCAGAAATTGTCATGCTATCTAGCCGGCTCGAGGTTTATCATTGAGACGGATCACTGCCCTCTCCAATGGCTGCAGACCATCTCTCCCAAAAATGGCCGCCTCCTGCGCTGGAGCCTCGCTTTACAACAATATTCCTTTGAGGTGCGTTACAAAAAGGGGAGTCTCAACGGTAACGCCGATGGCTTAAGTCGAAGCCCCTAACGTGGGAATCAGCCTCAAAATTGTTTGTTACTGATGTTTTTCTTCCTGAGGCAGGATTTTTTTTAACATATTGCTTTTGTTTAGTGTTTCAAAGTGATGATATGCTTTTTAGTGCAATTTTTCAATTTGTGGACGCGTTCTGAGTGATGCTAGACTACTGTAGGGAACTAGGCAGTGGTATAAAAAGGGGAAAGAGCCTGGCAGGGCTTAGTGAGGGTTGTGCCGTGCTTGCTGACTGAGCGGTTGAGTTTCAGCGTAGTTCCAACGCTTGCCGGGAACGAGAACAAAAATGTGAACTCTCCCGAAGTCACTTTGCAGTGTCCCGTGCGAACCTGAACGAGAGAACGAGGCCTTCTCTGTGCGCTGCGCTCAAGAAACGTCGAGGGACGCCCGACTTCGGTTATGAGCATCATCGAGCGACATCCCTCCGGACAGCGGATGCAGTCCCCTGTCCATCGGGATCTCCTTCCCCCGGCGGGGCGGTCTGTTGCGTTTCGCCTGCGACACGTGGTTTTGCCGGCGCGACTGCGGCGGGGCGGCAGACATTTTGGCCCGATCGTCGTCGCCGCAACGCTCATCGCCAGGTGTTTCCAGGCGCGACTGCGGCGATGCGACCGCAAAGGATCACCCTCTCCTTCCAGTCATTGTGCCTGAACAAGGCGATGCGACAGCAGGGGCACCCTCTCCTTCCAGTCATTGTGCCCGAACCAGGCGATGCGAAAGCAGGGATCATCCTCTCATTACAGTCATTGTGCCCGACCGGCAGCGCTACGACAGGGTGCTACGACATTGTGCTCGACATGGTGCTACGGCAGCGCTACGACAGTGTGCGTCACCATTAGCCCATTGTACATTCACGTGCTCGTCTTTTGAGGGGTTCCTTCTTGCCCTCAACTGCGAGAGTATAAAAACAGCTGCCCCCGGACGCCAAGAGGAGGGCTCCGATTTCTTCTGTGGAGTAAAGTGCTCTCCCGTCTCTCTACTTCGGTCAACCTGACCGCCAACTCTTTGCAATGTTAAAATAAACAAGTTGTTTTGTTGTTACCAGTCGACTCATGCTTTGCCGGGACCTTCGGATGCTTCCAGTTGTACCCCAGGCCGCCAGGCCAACGCTACCCTTGGGGCTTGCGACCCAGGTACAACCACGGGCGTCAGCGCCGAGTTCCCAACAGATCGTACCAGCGGTGCGATTCAAAACACCCTTGATAACGCGGCCGAATCGTCACTCTGACCCCGCACAAAACGCGAAAACCAATGTAATAGGCATAGGATGTTTCGAAATCCCGGCATAGCTCGCACCGCATCGAAAGAGTGTGCGCGAACGCATATTTCGTGCCAGAAACTTGTTTCGGACCAAAGCCAAATTAAAGCGAGCGTTTTATTTTTCATGAATGTGTATGCGTGCTGCAAAAACATGTTCGTGTCAAAAATAAAAGCGGCATAAACAGACCGGGAAGCGACCAACGTGTAGTGAAAAGGCAGAACCGATGCGTTCATGAAAGTAAATATACCACTTCTAAATGAGCCGAATTGGCAATCAGGATGTCTGCACAAAAAAAAAAAAAAAAAAAAAACGTCAGACTTCAGTCTGCCCTTATTATCTATGAATTCGTAAGCTCCGTTGAGCACCAGCCTAGAGGACGTCTTCGAATAGGTCTCCTTTTGCAGCTACGCATTACTGTGTCCGTTTTGTCACATCTTGAGTGGCTTTCTTGATGACCGACGCCGGAATTCTATGGCAGACATCCGTTATCCGTGCCTTGAAGTAATCTGACGTCCGTCTCGATCATGTAAGCACGATCTTTCCCATAACCCCAAAGAAAAAGATCGAGCGGAGAGAGATAAGGTGACCTAGCCGGCCAATTTACAGGCCCGTGCCTTCCAATCTATTGCGAATGAAAAGTCGCATCCAGCCAGTTTCGTGCTCGGCTGCTGCTGTGTGCGGGTGGCCCATCTCGCTGATACCACAGAAGTGGAAGACGTGACAGCGGGACTTCGCTGAGAAACTCATCCACCACTCCTTCAAGGATTTCGTTCACGTAACGCTGTCCAATCAGTGGATGATCGAAGTAGATGGGACAGATTATAGCACCGGCGTAAATTACGAACCCCACATGGAGCGACCACTGGTACCGGTGCCGATTGCGCTTTGCCCAGTGTAGGTTGGAGTCCCTCCAATACTGTGCATTATGCAAATTTGCCTAGGCATTTCTGCGAAAATCGGCTTCATCTGTGCATATGATGTTCAAAAAGTCCAGTAACTTATCGGCTTTTGTGAGTCCCCAATCCGAGAAATCTAGAGGGTTCTGCTGGTCCCTATCTTACAAGCATTGGTGCTGGTTGATGTGGTACGGCTGAAAGGCCTTGTCATTTAGAATCCTCCAAACTGATGACTTGGAAATCGGTGCCTGGGCGGCCACGTCCCGCACGCTAGCATGAGGGTTTGAGGCCATAAATGCTAGAACATCCGTGCGTAGGCTAGCACTCAAAGATGGAGTCCTCCGCCGTTGTTTTTTGAAGTTGCCGGTTTGTCTCAGGTTTTCATAATTTCTGAAGATAGTCGATGCTTTTGGTCTACCGCCACACTTCCATGACTGATATATATTTGCGGCCTCCCTCTCGTTGCCAAAAGGATGGATAGGTGGTCTACTTGGTAATGCATTGAGCGCGTGTAGTGTGTTTCTTCTTTCACGTCCTTTGCGTTTTTATCGCTCTAAGTTTCTCTTGTTGCCATTTGGAGATCCCAAGGCAAGGATCATGTTTACCTTCTGCTCATTAGAGAAACACATAACGACTGGGACGAAAAAAAACGCACCTTTAAACCTTTGCACTGACGTCAATTCGCTTTTGTGGTGATAGGTTTTATGGCAAAAAACAAAACAAAAAACATCCGCGTACTTTATCTACGCTAACACAGCAGCTATCACAACTTGTTTCCAACTAACACCAAACGCGACGTGTTACTTCGGCCGGGGGGCGGCAGATAAGGCACCAGATTAATCACGATGTTTTTCTTTACTTCCTTTACTTCGTTCTGGATAACTCAGAGAGAGCCTGTTCGAGGGTGCTGCTTTATGATCCGGGTGGGAGGACAGTCACGTAGTATTCTCCGAATTTCGCGGGCTTCATTTATCAGCCGGAAAAAAAATGTGTACGCAATTAGTACGTCGCTGAAAATACCGCAGCTAGATGTCCCTTGGATATGCCTTCAAATGCCTCATTGACACTTTGATAATTGGGATAGTACGTCTCGAGTTAGATAATTCATTACAATTACCTAATTAAATTTCAGTAACGAAACAATTACTGGCAGGTTCTCCACTGTACTGTAAACAATATGCACTAGGTTTTCTTCGAATAACGCATTGCTCTTTCTTTAAACCTTGGTTCTTGATAGTTAATTGGGACACCCTGTATGTATTTATGTCCTTTGCATGCAACTGACGATGTTTCCATTCCTAATAAACGTTATACATTATTTTAAATGTTTTTCTTTCATGAGTCGTCAGTGTTACTGGGAAGAGAAGCAATACTGAGACACACAACATTCACGTGCATTTCACACAGCATTGACAGAGGCTGCTGAAGAGGTCACTGAAGTCTATAGGTTATCTTCATAAGCAAAAAAGCACGAAAAGCAATTTGAAGCGGGGCGAACATACACCAACATATTTATTCTCTAGGCATATGTTATGCATACCTTTGGAATAATTTTTAATTCGCTACCTCCATCTCTTTCAAAAATATAATAAACTTTGCCCTGTGTGTATACTTAAATATATTGTTTGCGTGCAAGCTGTTTACAGTGGAAATTTAAAACAATGTTGAAGTGAAAAAAGACGGATGAGGCAGCCGCCGCTAGTGCTTCTAATGCGCGTGTCTATTGTCAGGATTTGCAGAAATAAAGCGAAGGTAGGAATTACAAGTCGTGCGCGTCTGCGCCAACGATGATGCAGTAAACTATTAGCCCCAGTAAAATATGAAGTGAAAAGGTCAAGGCAAGTCAATAGAAACCTCAAATGATGTGGGTGATCGACAAAGCTCTGTTAGTGGCACTTTAGGTGTGTGTGTGCGGGGTGGGGGTGAAGGGGGCTTTGGCACCGCCCGGAGAGGGCTCAGGCCCCGGAGCCCTCTCGTAGTCGGCGCCTATGGTTGTGACAATATATAGTGTGCACTGAAACGGTATTCAGAGTAATTAAGGTTAACGAAAATCTGATAAGAATAATTACAATGAAATCAAATAAGCCTAAATAAGACTCCGTAAGAGTAACGAAGGGTAAGGGACCCTAACGGAGAGTATAACTAATGAAATAATTAGTTAATTGGCATAATCAAGAGTAAGTAAGGTTACACAAATTAAGCCTAATCAAGGCTACGTAAAGGTACCTATGATTAATCGAGCCTAATTTCGATTGATTAATATTAAACTCATTAAGGTTATCCAGGAATAATTAAGATTAATTACGATTACAATACTTAAGCCCAATCAAAAATAATAAGTGCAATGAAAAGTAATTCACATTACAATATTACACCCTAATTCCGATTGATTACAGTTACATTAATTTCGCCCAATAAGACTAATTCCGGATAATTAGGTTCTACAATTAGGTAATTGCAGCAGGTAATTACAATACTTGGAGCCCACTCCGTTATCCTCGACACAGTGAACCGCGGTGTGCGTAACTCAGCCACTCACTCAATCATTCGCTGCATGAGTGCGAGCGACTGGAAATAATGCTTACGCATTGTCTGACAAGTCGCACTGGGGTGTTGTATTACTCAGATTTTGCTCTGTCGTAAATCTTGTAAAGAAAAAAAAACTACCCGTAAGGGTTAATCGAAAACAAATTTATTGGCGCATGCTAAATGTCAAAAAATATAAAAGTACGCGAAATAGGGCAGCAGCATCGTCCCACCGCGTATGGTATTTTTTTTTTTTTTGTCCTTTGTGCATTCGGTGGCCCAATAAGGCGTCATGCAACCGCCGGCTTGAATGACGGTCTCCACTCTCTGAGGCAGAGACCCGTAGAGTGCCTCGATGAAGGCGTGGTGCCACGCTGAAGGCGCTTTCACTCTTCCATTGCTTGTTACCGTTGGTAGGTGGTCGCCATGTCCAGGCACAACTTCGAAAGGTTCACTTTGATACGGTCCCAAACACGCTCTATAATGTTCATATCGTGCACCTTTCGTGCACCATTGAACTTGCATTACCTCTGGCTCGTCCAAAAGGCGTGCCACGTCCTTCGCCGTGTGAACGGACGACAAGGCCTGCTGGAAAAAATAATACCCATCTGGATCATCTGGTGCTCGAGCAATGGGCAATATGCAGCACAGGTAAACCTCCCCTCAATTCTTACCAGTGGACCTAGGCCGTCGTGTGAAAGAAACCCGAAAAAGTGGGTTCTGAGAAAATCAGTTAAACATAATTGAAACACCTTTAGCGTTCACAAAAAAAAAAAAAACATTTAGAACAGTTAAAATTTACCAAATTCGTAGCTTGTCTCCTCCTGATTCTCGTTTCTGTCTAACCTTGCCCATGGAGCAACTTATTTATTTTTCCAAGTTGTTTTGAAGCATCAACACCGCATCGGGAGGCCTCCACATTGAGAGGCATTGAGTGTATAGCAAGAAAAGTTTTCACTGCGTAAAGGCCATGTTCTATCATAACTGGCTTCAACATGTCAAGTCTGTCTTTCGCGACATTGATGAAACGACATACCGTCAGGTACTACAAATTTCAGAATCGGAGGGTTTTAATAGGTTTCTTTCGTTCGACTTTGCTAAGTCGTACTATTGAAGCACTTATTCGAGTGTATGAGGGTGGCTCATATGCATAATATCAAAAAAGATAGGCATAAACTGGTGATTTTCACAATTTATACAATTCAAGTCACCACACAAAAAAAGTTAGAGCCCTTCTACTATGTGAAGATGACCAGCGAAGCTGTTTAGCGCACGACACAGAGGTGACCCAGAATACTGAACGAAGGTACGAGCATATTTATTGCCCTAACCTGTGGCCATCGTGGCGATATAGGTACGCACACACATTCGCGTGTCACCTCTGTTATTAAATGTGTCCGCCACGTAAGACAATGAATGGTTCATGTCCCCTTAAGCAATGGCTCAATACCCCTGTAAACGCAGCCTCCTCATTACGATGACAGAAGAGAAGTGGAATGCGACGCTGGAATGACGAGCGGCAACGAAGCCAGCTGTGGAAGAAGACGACGACGACTAACGCGGGAGCAGTGGCACTAGCACGTTTGCGTGGTTGGCGCCGAGGATTTTTTATCAGTCCTTTTTGAAAGAGTTCTACAAAACATTTTTTTCAAAAACATCTGTTCTTACCCTTGTGCCTGGCACCTCTTTTGGTTCCACGTGTGACAAGAGTAGTTTAAGGCGCGTTACAGGTCTCCGAGCCCACAGGGTTATGTGCCATTGAGCTTGGACCCTTTCTGCACTGTCACCAGGATCGGCCCACATGATTTGTTTTTCTCAACATCTCGGACAGATTTTTTTTTTCCAGATCCTACCCATAGGCAACTTCGCTGTAATTAAAAATACCAGTTTGTTTATTGCTTTCAGCCCATAATGATGTTTGTTTGAGAGAGACATTCAGTTTGTTCAGTGAGGTACGCAATAATTGCTGTGCCATATTGCTTCATTGCACAACACTGGACACGGTAGCCAACCGTTATTAAACTTCAGGAGAAATTAATAGCACAATGCATATGATCAGGTACATAGCGTTTTATTGCATTTCCTTAATTGATGCATTAAAAAATTGTCGCACTAGAACAATATTGAACAAAAGCTACTGCCCTGAAACAATATACTAGTACATTCTTTAAAAAACACTATTTTATACTGCAATAATAATAATTAAATAATCAATCAATTACTCCGTCAAAAGTTTATTATAGTGCCCAGGAACAGCTAGAGAGCCTTCGTGCTGACGCACTTAAAAAGTAATACACGAGAGAAAATGTACAGAGAAGAAAAATGTGGTAGACAGTGCGAGACAGAGAAAAAATATAGGGAAAGAGAAAACGAGGAAGCGTAAAAGGGAGGCAGTCATACATGATTATATACATATATACAAAACACAAGAAATGAAATCAGAAATATATCAATACAGACACAATACTTATTACATGTTTTTTTTTTTTTTTTTTTTGGAGACGAGCCATATGTAGGACAGTCTTTAATGCAACAAGCCCAGGCAAAGATTACAGAATGTTGCCTGGTATGCTGTCGCGGCACGAAAATTGCACATGATCAAGAAGCTTTAGGGAATGTTTAACGCCATGGGCCACCTTATACAGGAACAAAAGGTCGCATTAATTAAGTCTTGAGCCTAAAGGTGCGAGCTGAGGTATATTTGAGAGGGCTAGACTATGGTCGTCAGAATGGCAAAAGTGGTGCTTGAAGATACATATAAATTTATTCTGGACGCGTTCAGTGAGGTCAGAATTAGATTTGCACGTTGCACCCCAATCTACAGAGGCATACTCTAGTAGTGGAAGGCACACAGCGTAATACAATTTCAGAAACAGAACAGGGGATTGGAAATCATGCAATATACGACATACAATTCCAAGAGTGTGAAGGGCACGTTGTGCATATTTAACATGTGAAGCATACACCAAGATTTTAATTTCATCGACCCTGGGCAGTGGAGCATCACGAAAGGGCGTATGAGTTTAAGGGTACCTTATTGATTCTGCACCAGTCTGAGAGTGAAAAAAAATTCTTTTTGGAGGTCACTGCAGACGTGAAAGCTGTTGACAGTCTTAAATACATTTGAGTCGTCGGGATACAAAGCCATGCTGTTCATCTATTAAATATTCTTGTCACTAACAGAAAGCAGAGAATACAATACTGATTCAAACACTTTTGATGCAGCATAGAGGATAGATATCGGCTGGTAGTTAGTAACGGCACTTCTAGCACTTGATCTGCGCACGGGCAATATCCATGCTACCTTCCAATTGCTAGAAAATGTACTAGACTTCAGGGAACTATTGAAAATGCTTGTAAGGACAGGGACAAGTACGCTTCCACATGTCTTGAGCAGTGTGGGAGGAGTACCATCAGCACCACAAGAAAGGGAATGTTTAGGCGCTTCATACACTTGAAAACAAGGTCTTCAATGTCTGATAGTGTACGCACCGTGCCAGACTGAGAAGGAAGGTTACTTGAATCATCTTTTACGTCATGTACAAAACAGGAATATTCTGCAAATACATCAGAAGTGTTGAAGACAACATAGCCATTTTCATCAAGAAGACATACATCTGCGGCGCTCTCTTTAGAAGAGTGAGAGCGCACGAAGCTTCAGGAATATATTGAATTGCATGTCATGCTGGCTTCAGCACATTCAATGTGGTCGTAGATCCTTGTAATAATAATAATAATAATAATAATAATAATAATAATAATAATAATAATAATAATAATAATAATAATAATAATAATAATAATAATTTGAGCGGTAACAGGACACTCTAGACAATTTGTAAGGCTAAAGAAAGAAGACTGAGGCTCGTATGCTATAGCGTCTGACGCGCGCACGCACACACACACACGCACACACGCATGCACGCACGCACGCACAGGCACGCACGCACAACGTTTTCTCACTCGCAGAGCATATCACAGACACACACAGGGAAAGAATTGGTCAGTCGACGGGTGCACAGCGCGCAGGAGCGCCAATTCAGTCCGGTCGCAAGGTAGAGGAGTCCGAATGGCCAGAGGGGCGGGGAGAAAGCTCCCTATACTAGATATAAGCGTGAAGTTGCGGTGTCGGGCCGTACAGACGTGATGGGGCTCAGGCTGTCCTGACCGCTTGTTTAGACGGACTGAAGAAGAAAGATGAGTGCTGTCCAGAAAGCTTTCAAGCACCCTGCAGAATAGACGGGCTAGTGCAATGTTGCGCTGATGTTGCAGGGTGCGTCATTTGAGGGCTTTGAGGCGATCCCCGTAGGCTGGCATGAGCTTGCGACGACCGAAAATACGGGAGTAGAGGGTGCGTGATGCCCGGCGCTGAACAAGCTCAAGTTTGTCAGCGACGTGAGTTTGGTACAGGGGCTATACTGATGAGCAATACTCAAGCCGTGGCAGAATGATAGAAGTGTTGAGTGCTCGGAAAACCTAAGGTCCACAGGGAAAGGAGGCACGGGTCACAAATCCAAGAATGGGACGAGCCGTATATACAGTGCTGGCAACATATGCGGTAAAGTCGAGAGAAGGGCTGAATGTTACACACAGAATGGGAAGGGCCCGAACGGTCTTCAAAGGGGTGCCTCCGAAGAAGTAGGTTGGGCACGCGGTAGTTTTGTTGTGGCTGATACGCATGACAGCACTTTTTTCAGTGCTACTACAAAGTTTGTTATTGCAGGCCCAGTCGTTTACCTTTACGGAACGCATTTATTTCAAGCGCGTATGCTGTACACCGGCATAATGTTGCATGGAAGTGTTAACTTGTTAATTAAGTATATCCTGCGAAGATACATTAGAAACTTGGTTTTGAGTTAATCATTTTGCTGACTACAGTTTATAGTATCACAGCGAGAAACATTTTAGTGGCAGCTGAAGAGATTTGGGCAGTTTAAGCATACAGACAGCACAAAGCACTGATGACACCTTTTCTCCTTCCCCGCAATGCACTCTACTCTTTTCATAAACAACAGCAAAAAAAAAAGATCAAAAGCCAATTACAGCTTCATTGATTCAGTATGTGCTGCTTCTCAAGCAAGCATCTAATCGTTCATGGTATACGCGGCTGCATGCATTGGTCTTGTATGATAGGTTTTCCTATGCATTGCACACGGTGCGCCATATTGCAAATAGATCATTTCTTTTTGCATTGCTAAAGTACAAGGACACACAGACTCAAACATGACAGCGCTGTGTGTCATGTTTCCTTCAGTGCGTCAGCATTCTTGAGTGCTGCACGAGTGATTTATCCGCAACTAGCCCACAAGACGCCTGCACTTGAAAGAAGTGAGTGAAGGAGCGCTGTGAAATTGTATTTAACTAGATTCCACACGCCGAGTCGAAGAGCGCACTGTCAGCTGAAACGGACGGCATGGCTGACGATGTACTTCCCATTGTTAGGCTACTAATGCCTTTCGCTTTCGAAAGTTGTCCTTTGAAGTTATTTCATCATTGAACCTCCAGCGCTCACCTCCACTGACTATGTACATTTATATTGAACCGGTCCCAATGCCACTTGTGACGTGCATAAGAACCGTAGTCTTGGCAAACTGGTACAACTATGACTTCGCAGAATCAGACTCAATCCGTGGTACACAACAACCATTTATTAAGAAAAATTCAGTTGTTGGGCACGGCTCATTGTTCCCAATGCTGCGTTGCCGGAGACTTTAACCGTGTTCTTTGGGTCTACAGTCGCTGTGCAAGTAACAGAGGCTACGTGTGGCCATACAATTACGTCACGACTCACGTTCTTCATGTGGAAAAAGAAAGAAAAGAAAGAAAGAGGCGTAGAGGAGAAGGGGAAATGCCGTTTGTTGTGAAATGGCTCCAGTCGCAGCAAGCTTCAACGCGAATGTTTCGCATAGCTGTAACGGAAGTTTTCGCTTTTCTTTCTTTCATATATACAGATATACCTTTATAATTATACTTCCTAATGTCTAGCCATTCAGGCTTCCTTGCAAGAATAACTGCCTCCTGTGATGAGTTTGTCTTCACTGTTATAGTGGCTACAATTTTCATGACGATACACCCGTTTTTCAGCTTTTATTTATGCAATTTCATTTTTTTTACTTTCATTATCTACTTTTTTTTTGTAAGTTAGGCCAGTGCACCAGGCGACTGAAGTAAAGTGTCAGGTTATAGGTGTCCCAAAGTTACGCAAGGTAATTGTCACACGGACACACAACCTCGGTTAATATGAACCCCAGTTACAGACTAGGCTGTTATGCTCAGTTACACGCGAAACACGACCGAAGTTATTCCACTAACCTTGGTAAATGCGCTGACTAAGGTACACTCGGGCTTTTCGTGTCAGCGAGCAACGGCTACCAATCTGCAGGTCAGGCTATAACGGCTGTTAGCGTGCGTATGTTGCGTAGAAATGGTTAAAAAAAAGTATATATGGTTTTATTACCTGCATAATTACTTCGTGCGCTATTAAAGGGAGATGAACTGCGAAGAATTAACAACTTGCAACATAGATTTACAGCACCAACCGTTCTCGATGACGGCCAAAGGCTGTCTGCGATGATAATGGCTTGCCAGAAAATTTGCACTTTTCACCCGAAGTGCGAAACAGGGGCAGATAGCGTGTTAGTGTGCGTCGTGCTCTGGTCCCTGGCCAGAGATGTGCACGATGGAGGGCTGCTTCAGGATGGAGTTGGTAATTCATACTGTGCACTAAAGGTAAAAAACTGACGGATACACGCAGGGACACACACGTAGGTGTACTTGTGTGCCTCGCCCAGTCCTAGTCCTTTAGCGCACTCCGTGCGCACTGTGCACGCTGGTATACATAGTATACAACACACGCACACACAATGAGAGCGATAGAACAGTATAGGGTTCGCGTGCTTTTGTTAGAAAACAAATTGTCGTGAGATTCAACGTCCCGAGATGCAGAGTGGGTTAGGAGTGACGCCGTACTGGGAGTGACTGGCACAATTTTGACCACCTGCGACCAAAGCATAGCAAACCAGCGGTTCTGCGTTCATTACGCATAGAAACGCGCCCGCCGCAGCCGTAAATCGAACCATTGACCTCGTGCTCAGCAGCGCAACGACATAGCTACTGAGTCACCGCGGCGGGGGTGCTTCTCTTGGTCCTTGCTTGAAGTGCTGGACCTCCGCTGACCAACTGTTACCGAGAGTGCTCGAGCCGCAGGCTCGTGCAAGTTGGGAAATGTGGAGGTCTGTTATAGCGCGAGTTCAGCTGAAAAGCAGTGGATCACGAGCTTCCTTTACACGTTACGGCGTGACAGGTTTGTACTACTAACGCCCGGCCGCAGTGACACCTACACAAGCCCTCGGCTAAACGAGGCTCGATGCAGCGGAAGGAGAATCGCCTTCGCCCACTGTTTGCCAGATCGTGTCCTGACGTCATGCATTGTTGTTTGTACTATAACCGCTACCCCAGCACACTGCAGGGCGCCTTCAGTTAATCCCTGCTGCCTAACGAGCATGAGTGCGCAGTCACGCGCGCGCGGTTCGCGAGCGATGGGGCAGCGCTTGAACAACGCCGGCGCCAGCGCACTCGCCCTCCGCCGACTGTGCGCAGACGTCACAGCCCAGTTCGCCTGGCAGCGCCTTCTCATTGTGCCGCTCCGCACGCCGGTTGACTGCTCTCGGAGCAGCCCCTTAAGTATGTTAATTGTCAAATGAGCTATCAGCGCGTGCAAACATTCGCTTTCCACGCCACGGTCGTCTCTCGCCTTTTGATGCTGCCATTGTTTGTTTAGTGGCTTCCCTACTGCGTTCTCACGTCCTGGCGCAGCCATTTCTATTCGCGTGCTGATTCCCAGTTGAGTCGTCATAGCAATCGCTCTCGGCTATTTCGTGCGCCTCGGCTATGGTGCGATTAGGAAGCGTCCCTAAAGGAAGAAGACGCCAGAAAAGAGCGTCGACCCCGGCAGAAAGCGCTGCTCGTCTTCTCATCTACGCGGTGTTGTATTAGTGACCAAGAACCGCGCGTAATGCCATTTAGTCGTTGCACTCAGGCTTCGAGAGGTAAAGCAAGAAAAGAAGAAGAAGAAAGAAAGTAAGATTGCTGCTATCCCATAGGTATTGCAGAGCTGAATTGCTGCCTCCCATGCGCATATTCCAAGGCAATCGAAATGGTTGGATAAAGTTTCGAAATCCCATCCATTCCGACGTCATCTGGTCGTTAGGTGTATCTACAAATTTTAGAAATAAAATGTCCTAGCAATGTGTGTGCAGCCCTCCCCTCGCCCCATGGTAAGTGCCACCATTCATTCATTCATTCATTCATTCATTCATTCATTATTATTATTATTATTATTATTATTATTATTATTATTATTATTATTATTATTATTATTATTATTATTTCTAATGTCTGAAGACAGCCTTTGATTTACCTGTCAAAAAAGTCCGCCTAGTGATGGACGGATTATGGCGTGTTGCGGATGCAAATATTCATATCATCCCGGACAGACTTGCTCAGGACACCTTTAAGGATACCTTGCCCCCAATACATTTAACACCATGAGGCAGGCGAAACGTGAGGTTTGGGTAGGCAAGACCTGCAGATCGAACAAAAAGCAACTTTCTTCATCCCACTAGGATTCAGCGCAGGCGGCAGGCAATAATGACGCTATTTTAGCACTTGTTGCGGAAATAAAGGTCGTGAAAAAAAGAAAGAAAGCTTAGAAGCACTACCGGCACTGCATACTAAAGTTGACTCGCTGTTGCTTCTGAAAGCAGAATTCTTAAAGCTGACCAAGGCCATCTGTGACTTTGAAGACGTCGTTACTTTCTTGTCAAAGCAGTACGAGACCACACGCGAACAACTCAAGTTGTCTGAAGATGACGCAAGGACCAGAGACAAAGAAATTCAGAAGCTAAACGAGACTGTCCGTGTTGAAGCTGAGATTTTGCAACGATTGCCGCATGATCAAAATGAATCTGAACAGCACAGCAGAAAGGCAAGTTTGGAAATTCGTGGTTTGCCAGTTGCCGATAAGGAAGGTTTGAAGAAAATACGGAACGATCTGGCTGAGAAAATTGATTTACCTGAATTTTCTGTTGATGCTGACGTCGTTGCTGTCCACCGACTTTCTAGCAAAACAGACACTATCCCTACAGTCTTGGTTCGTTTCTCCACGGTAAATATGAAAGAAAACTGGATCAAAGTTCGTGGAAAAGTTCGACAGCTCTTTGAATCCAAACTGCTTCCGAAGCTCTACTTCAATGACAATCTAACCAAGGCAAATCGGCATCTGTTCTGGCTTACCAGGGCCGCAGGCAAGCAACACAAGTACATGTTCGTTTGGGTGAGAGCAGGCAAAATCTTCGCTAAGAAAGACGAAGACTCTCCACTCATTCGCATTACCAATGAAACGGATGTTGAAAAAGATCTAATTAATATGGCTCCGTCCATTTTACGTGATTTCCCGAGCTTTCGAGCTTTTAAGGACAGCTTCGGTCCGAATTCCGATTCAGACTTTGGTCAACATAAATATTCGCAGTCTACGTAAATACTGGGATGAGTTTAGAAATATTGCAGAAAATGCAACAAACTTTGTAGATGTATTTGGCCTCGAAATAAATATTCCCAAATCAAGCGCGCAGTTCTCTGTGATAAAAAGGTTACAATACGGAATTTGTGACTCGTTCGCACCGTCGAGGAAGGGGAATTGCAGTTTTTGTGAATGAAAAATACACAGTATCGTGCATTGATGAAGCTCATTCTTGCTCATGTGAATGCCTGTGCTTAAATGTAAGCTTTTTTCAGACCACTCTTACTTTGTTAGCGATCTACCGGCCTCCTGCAGACAGTGTCAGTCGCTCCATACTGGAATTAGAAACTGTTTTGAAGCGTTTCAGTTATGAGAAGGTGTTTTTCCTCACCGGTGATTTAAATATTGAAGTACTATGTCCAGGCAAAACTCAAGTGTCGGATTATTTATCCGGCCTTTCTGCTTTTGGCCTCGAAAGCATGGTCACCACTTTCACACGTGAACAAGTTGTGAATGGCCGAACAACGCATTCGTGCTTAGACCACATCGCCGTACGGACGCCTAATCACGATCTGCATTCATGCGGGATCGCGCAGCGTTTAGCAGACCACTATACTTCACTGTCTGTCGTTTTAGTTTCAGGAAGTTTTTATTAACACACCTCACGGTTGGAAAATAAATAGCTCATATAGGCGAACGCGCGTTGCCTTTTTTGATCAACGCAAATTGGATGAGATGATTGGCAGGTTCGACTGGTCTTCACTGATTGTTTCCGAGGCGCCAGTGTTGACTTACGAACAATTTTGTTCGCAAATACGCAGCTTTCAAGAATCCTTACTCGAATTGTTATAACTAAACAGAGAAAAAAGCACAACTGGCTTACCGTGGATATCAGCAATGCAATCGCCTACCGATATTTGCAGTGGGAACGGATTAAGCGAACTCCAAGAATGCTGAGCTTCGAGCTAGCTACAACATCGCAAAGAATAGTCGCCGCCTTTATACGATGTGCTAAACGACGCTGCTTTCAATGCCAGTTTCAATTATCTGTTCGAAATCCGGCGAAAACGTGCTCACTGATAAACCACCTACGCGATTAAAGACACTACCAATTTAAAGCTAGCCGACGTTTTCCCATGTGATCTTGCACAGACAACCACAATCTTCAATCAACATTTCGCATGCGTTTCGGAAGCAACCTCAATGGTGCCAGCTGGCCGCTCTGGAAAAGAAAAAATCGTATCAGCTTCCGCGTTCTTACCGACGATAACATTTGACGCACTCGCAAGGATATTTGCTGGGTTTAGGCTACATAAAGCAGCTGGTATAGACGGTATATCGGTATCTTTGCACCAACGAAATTTCAACGCTCTATCCGGTATTCTTCTTGCCATACTTAATGGTTTCCTAGACACAGCTACGATGCCAGTGGAATTAAAAACGACTATTGTAACCCCATTATTTAAAGGAGGAAAGAAAGGTAATGAGGACAGTTACCGACCTATTTCGATCTTGCCTATCATGTCACAAATAATAGAAAAGATTCTCTTAGAAACACTGACGTCATTTCTAGAAAATTTTTCAGTCATATTGAGCCGTCAGTTTGATTTTGTCGCGGGACGGGGGCACCATTGGGGGCTCTGCTCGAGGAATTTTCTGACGAATTAAACGCAGCTTTAGAACCAAAGATATTTTCATCTGCATTGTTTCTCGATACTTCTAAAGCATTCGATACTGTGAACCACGAAATCCTGCTTAAAAAACTATACCTGCTCGGTTTCAGGGGTCCATTTTACCAGTTCCTAAAGAACAATTTGTCGGGCTACTTGCAGGTGATATCTTTAGACAACCAGTTATTCATCAATAACAAGCTACCTTTGAAAGCTGGAGTGCCTCGGGGCTCTATTTTGTCTCCTCTTCCTTTTAACATATTTATAAATGATTTTTTTTCAGTTGTGTCGAAGTGTATGATATTTCAGTATGCAGATGACACTGTCCTTTTAACTAAACATATCTGTTACTCAAAATCAGTTGCGTTACTTCAAGAGAGTGTGCACTATGCAATGACCTGGTTCGCTAACAACTATTTGTCAATAAACAAAGAAAAAACAAGAATGTTATGTTTTAGAAATCCACTTAAAACAACTGCTACAAATTTACGCTTGTTTCTGCACTGTCCTACTTGTCAATCGCGGCAGTGTGCCCCCGTAGAATATGTAAACCCCATTGGTGTTTTCTTTGACAGTGACCTCTCTTGGAATGATCACATGACATATTTGCGGCAGGCTCAGAAGTGTTTCCTCGCTGCTTTTTAACATTAAATCCATTGTTCCGATGCCTGTAAAGATCACTATCATGCACGCCTTAGCATACAGTGTGTTACGTTATGGCATTACATAGTTCGGGTTTTGTTCTTCTCGATGGCAGTGTCGAATTGACAGAATTCTAAAAAAATATATGTTGAAGTCCATTGCGTATAACTTTTCCTCGGCCGACAATGTGAACTTGTTTATACGTCTGGGTCTTCCCTGATTGAAAACTTTGTTCACTCAAACGGTTGTGGTAAGACATTTCTGGAACCCTGATTTCAAACAGAAATATATTGCTCCCCGCGCCCTACGGAAAACATTGCATTTTATAGTACCGTACTGCTACACAAGATTTGGTAAAGCTAGTAGGTATACTTATGTCCCAGGAATATTCGGTGACCTACCTGATCATATATTTACCGCAACAACGAAACGAAACTTGAAAAAATTGTTGAAGGCACTGTAAGATATGTATAATACTAAATAATGTTATCTTTTTCTCGTTTCTTGTATTTCTGTTGTCACTGATTTCAGCCGAGTTTCTGTTTCATATTGTTGTGATGAGTTCCACCATTTCTGTACATGTTGCCATTTTGTCTTTGCCGACGTGCCGGGCCAAGTCACGCAAACCACTTCCTTGGCTTTGACGGGCCTGCCTTCTGATGTACGATTATTGTAAGATAATAATAATAATAATAATATTAATAATAATAATAATAATAATAATTATTATTATTATTATTATTATTATTATTATTATTATTATTATTATTATTATTATTATTATTATTATTATTATTATTATTATTATTATTATTATTATTATTATTATTATTATTATTATTATTATAGAATGGTTCTAAGATTCTGGCGTCTTTGGTCAACGTTGGCTCTCCGGTTTCCTTGTGCATGCTAAGTTCAATGGGCAAAATAATGGCAATTCTACTCAAGCTGCAAGTGCAGTTAGCTTGTGCCCGCATGTCACGCGTAGATCTTGCTACCAAAACAAGGGATGCGAAGATTATATCGGCCAGAGGTTTCATGCAGTCTCGATTTGCACAACCGCAGTGGCCTGCGAGGTTCCTGCGAACACGTAAGGCACAGTCTTCCAAAATATTTTGTGCCTCATAACTCTTCGGGCGTTATCTTCCCGACGACAGGCTGAACTCGGTACGAACGCCCGAGTTTTGCGCACAAATAATCTTAATAATGACAGCAACAATAACAGGGTGCTAGCCGTCAGCGAAATTAAAAAGAAAAACGGTAACTTGTCACGCGATAGTAGTTGCTAACTTGTCAAATTGCGCTTCCGCGTTTTAGACCCCAGACCAGTAAAGCGACCTAATACTGTATCACTTTCACTACATAAACCACACCGCTTAAACGATCATCGACCTACAAACTGGCCGTCAGAGACGCTACTCGTTAGCCATTGCGGGGGATACACGGCGCTCGCTTATATTGACCTTTAACCGAAAATTGAGCATCATTGCGACAAAGCCATGTTTTAGGTAGCCTGCAGCTTGGCATGAATCCAACTGAGAGGACTATATAATTCAAAACGGGAAAGTGGGCACCTCATCGAAACAGAGGGTTGTTCCTTAAGTGCAGCGCAAGAAAAAAAGCTATCTCATCAATTTATCCGTTGCGGGCAGCTCTCATTCTCTGACCTTGAGAACTATTAGTAGGGGAGCTGTCACACGGACAATAATCCTTAAGATATCACGCACACGAAGGCCTGTATGTGCACTTTCGCCAAATACTCTACTTTGTAGTTGACACAGGCGATTCTCCTGAGCTCGCGTCACTAATAGCTTTAGTGCTTATTTTTACGTTCTCTGGAACAACGTCAAGTACTATCTACGCCCCGGTGCAACTTCTGTATATCTTCGCACTGCACGAAACAAGAAGATGCGCCCGTGTATATGGCATAGACGGAATTCTGACGTGTACATAGCCTCCATTGAGTGTCCTGCGCTAAGAAACCGAACAGTTGCGCGCCGCATTCTCCGCACGTAAGCATACGCGTATACATGCACGGGCGCGTGGCGGTCTCGTTTGATACGACCGGAGATAAACTTGGAGATTGCTGGCCCTCGGACTGGCACGCACACACGCTTCTCTTTTCGTCCTATACGAACGCTTGCCGGTCTTCGAAACGAGTCGAGGGAGAAAACTCGTGGCATTCATGTTCGGCACGTTTCCTATTGCCGCGCGTACCGGCGTGTATACAACTCGGGCCCGGGCGCCCCCGTTGAGAGATCCACATATTAGTGCAGGGTTCCCATTCGGTGAGTTAATTTTGCTCCCGATAGTCCATATGCGTGTCATCGCTTGATAACGTCTCTCCATCAGCTCTTGCCAAAACGAACGCTAGTATGTTCGCCTTGCGTGCCAGTTATTTCCTTGTCGCTTAGGTGATCATCGGGTGAAGAGGACTGTATACTCGTTGGAGCTGCAATTTCATTCACCAGGCCCGGAGAAGTTCCTTCCATGGCTCAATCGCGGGCCTTTCCTCGATGAAGCTATCTGCCGAGAGTGACCTAGCTAAGTAGCGTGTCTTCTTTGCGCTTGTTCATTGCGTGCTTCCTTTACGCCTCTTCGCCGATGATCGTTTGATAGCAACTTTTTTAGGCTCCAGGTGAAGTCTTTCTGTCTTCCGGCACATCGCTCTCTCCTCACCTTTCCTATTACGCATACGTATGCCGACGCGGCAGCGGAGCTGAAGACGAACAGAGGAGCGTTGATCGGCCTGTAAAATGATAATCTCGCAGCCAGCGTCTTCAGCCATCTGCGCGTGATGCATTTTACATCGCCTCTCGTGCGTGCAGCCAACATCGTCGACACCCGTTCCCAACTCAATGCGAAATATGCGGCGTGTGCTCAGGTAATCAGCACCCCGGTGCACCGCCACCAGGCGGTGCAATGCGACATCTATAGAGCGCTTCGGGCCCACAATGAATGTGAGGGTGTGCGTGGAATCAATCAGGGGAGAGTCAAATATAGCTTCGCTTTAAAACCGCGCATATAAGTTGTCTATTCGAATGAGATATACGCAAGGCAAGTTTTATGTTATAATGATTTATTATTGGCGTTTCAAAGCAAACTCGGGTCTCCAACACACGTTGAGCCGCATCTGCATTTGATATCGACCACGCCTTCGCAAGCTGGCCTTCGCCGCTGCACGTTAACATTTGCGGAAGTAGCCTTCACGGCTTCGTTGTAAAATAATTCCTGGGGTATTGAGTGCCATTACCATGATCTGTGTAAGGTAGAGACACTATATAGAAAGCCCAACATTTGGAATTCCAATGATTACGCAAGCAGTGCTGTTTGCGTCGTCGCTGCAGAACAGTGACAGTGATTAAATTCACTAATATAGTTGACGACTGTCAAAGATTGATGGTGGGGTAATTCGCACTCTCCGAACAGGAGGGGATGGGGCGACAACAAACCCACCCCGCGTGCGTTATTGAAGGTTCGACTGCTGACCGGCGATAAGGTCCACGCCTGATCGACCGTGAACCAGAGGCATGAGACGGCAGGCGACGTAAAACACACACACTCAATTTAATAAAATAAAATCATGCGCGAGACATACTCGAAAAAAAAGAACATACAAATTACCAGCAGGGGGCCGAGTTCGCGGAAGGCGTGCGGGTCACACAACGCACGCCCTGACGCCACTCGCACGACACTAAGCCCACCACGTGGGAGCTATTAACACTCGCGAAATAACAAACAAAATACGCGACAAAAATGAAAAATACACGCGACAATAATTAGGGCGAACACTACACTAACAGGACATATAAGAAACAACACTCGATGGATAATTAAACGAAAGATTAAACGCGAATAAAAAAAACACAGTCCGGCGGAAAGTTTTGAGAGCGGGCTGGAACACGAGGCTTAACTGTGGCGTGCTTGCCGAGATCCCGGTCTGAAGAGCGTCGGGCTGCTGGTACCTCGCTGCCGAAGATCCTGACGGACTTGCACCGTCTGTCGATCGAACGGCGAAGACTTCGGCCTGGAGGTCTCAGCCTGCCGACCACATCTTCAGCTGTCTCCCGGTGCACGGCCACGCTGCTCCGTCTTCCAAAACCGCTCTGCCGGCTCGCCGAGCCGCCTCGTCCCTCCGCCGCGCTCCGGCGATCCACGTGATCAACCCGTCGGGCGCGTTCGGGGACAATGGGGAGCGCTTTCCCTCATCGCCGTGCAAGCAGCGTTGCGGCTGCGGTGGCAATGTCGGCCCACTCGAGAGGGGCGCGGGCATGCACTCTGTGACACCACCCCCACGACAAGAATGTTATTCTAATAACATTCAAAACTAACACATAGTCATGCACGCGCACCTTAAGGACACCGCACTCCCCACGCATTCAAAGGTCACGCGCACAATCACGTCGTCGTGTGGGTCACGGTTTGGGAAGTCCTCCGCAAAGGCACTTGTGCGCGCATATCGCCGCCTCGCTCTCGGCCAGTCAGTGCAGTCCACAGCCCAGCTCAAACGCAAAAGAACAGAAAACTTGTGATAAAATCATGGTCCCGAAAATCCCCAGCTCCAAAATACATGCGATACGGTATTGTCCCTTGGGGCCCTGTGACTGGCGCAACCCACGGCAGAGCCGGTACGCGCACTTTACAGGCAACACGTATTACACACACACAGAAGAAAACAAACAAATCAGAGATCAGTGTATTGAAGCGCAGGAAAACCAAACAACAAACGCAGTGAAACATAAAAAAAAATGTAGCGAGGCACTATTAACAAAACTAAATTATCAATGCCGTGCCGTCTTCCCTTCTCAATACCTGCTTCTTTTCAGTCGTACTCGCTGGGGTCGCATTCCTGCCGTCCCCCAAGCACTCCCGGCGCAAAGGTGGCGAGACACAAACTGCGCCCTGCAGCGACATGCTGCTTCGCGCCTCGGCTGCCTGCTTTTGCCACGCTGCTTGTAGTACACTGAACCCTGCCTAGTCCTCACCCATGAGCAGCGCATGAGCAACTGAGTGCCACGAAGGGCGCGGCTCAGTGGTACCTGCCGTCGATGAGCCGAATATATCGCTCGCGCTCTCTTTCGCGGCGACGAGCAACGCTCCGCGCCCGCCAAGCTCTGTCGACGCCTCCGTGACCTCTGCGCCATTTTGCGCGGCCTCTTCCTCACCCTCTGGTGTCTGCCAAGGGTCCGCACCTCGCGCCCCCGCGGTGTGTGGTAACTCGCCAGCCTCCGCCGCGCCACACACTTCGCCGCCTCTCTCGGCTTGCGATGTAGGCACCATTTGCCTGCGCGGCGGCTGACGTTTTTCGTGGCCAGCCTCTGACCATCGTCACCCACCACACCGCCTGATTCCCGAAGCACCGGCCTCTCGTTCGCTTCGAGGGCCCCGGCACCGAAGGGCTTAGGCACGAGGGAGGATACGGGCTGTACACGAACCTGCGCAAGGCCCACTCCAGAGGGATGAGGTTGGTCAGCGGCGACGGTCGAGCCCGGCAGGCACTCTGTGTTCCGAATGCTCTCGACACGGCCCTCCCTCGCGCGCAACAGCGCAATTTCCCTCTCTAACTCGAGGACGCGCTGGAAAGACCGTGCCGCATAGCACTCCTCCGCCTCGCGTTGTTGCAGCTCTCGCGCTTCCCTGCGCTCGCGACGATCCACCTCTTCTTTGGAGCGCATGTCGCGCACAAACTCCCGGAGAGCTGGCCCCTCAAGGCCCATCTGCCTCCCGACGGCCACGATGCGCTCCAACTCCTCGAGGAGTCCATCAGCCATATCTTGGCCTTTTCCCGCTCTCCGCGATACGCGTCCTTTCCGCCCGCTATACCTCGTGGTCACGGAAGATCGTGGTCAGCAAGTCCTGTCGCGGACGCCAGTTGTCAAAGATTGATGGTGGGGTAATTCGCACTCTCCGAACAGGAGGGGATGGGGCGACAACAAACCCACCCCGCGTGCGTTATTGAAGGTTCGACTGCTGACCGGCGATAAGGTCCACGCCTGATCGACCGTGAACCAGAGGCATGAGACGGCAGGCGACGTAAAACACACACACTCAATTTAATAAAATAAAATCATGCGCGAGACATACTCGAAAAAAAAGAACATACAAATTACCAGCAGGGGGCCGAGTTCGCGGAAGGCGTGCGGGTCACACAACGCACGCCCTGACGCCACTCGCACGACACTAAGCCCACCACGTGGGAGCTATTAACACTCGCGAAATAACAAACAAAATACGCGACAAAAATGAAAAATACACGCGACAATAATTAGGGCGAACACTACACTAACAGGACATATAAGAAACAACACTCGATGGATAATTAAACGAAAGATTAAACGCGAATAAAAAAAACACAGTCCGGCGGAAAGTTTTGAGAGCGGGCTGGAACACGAGGCTTAACTGTGGCGTGCTTGCCGAGATCCCGGTCTGAAGAGCGTCGGGCTGCTGGTACCTCGCTGCCGAAGATCCTGACGGACTTGCACCGTCTGTCGATCGAACGGCGAAGACTTCGGCCTGGAGGTCTCAGCCTGCCGACCACATCTTCAGCTGTCTCCCGGTGCACGGCCACGCTGCTCCGTCTTCCAAAACCGCTCTGCCGGCTCGCCGAGCCGCCTCGTCCCTCCGCCGCGCTCCGGCGATCCACGTGATCAACCCGTCGGGCGCGTTCGGGGACAATGGGGAGCGCTCTCCCTCATCGCCGTGCAAGCAGCGTTGCGGCTGCGGTGGCAATGTCGGCCCACTCGAGAGGGGCGCGGGCATGCACTCTGTGACAACGACATGTCAAGAAAGTAACAGGCTGACGCTGGAATCGAATCGGCGAGATCACGCTCGCCGTTTCGTAACATCTGCGAACGCTCGACTGCAGTGTGGATGGGTGCTCCATGGTGGTTTCGGGTGGATGCATTACATGTGCATTCCCACTGCGATTTGCGACATGCGCTCTGAAAAAAATGAGCAGACGCTCTCAACTCATGCATTTACTACGACACTCGGGGTTCTCGCAGCGGACACCGCCATCATCTCAAGAACAACTTCTTTGTGATGCACACAACGTGGCCCTTGTCCATTGCAGCATTGCCTGTTGTGGCTGCCGGTGTCAGTAGATTAACAGACGCCACCACTCTCACTCAGTCTGTGTGGAGCGCAATAGCACCGCACAAATTACCATGGGCGCCAAAGCTGCGCGATAACGCTGTGGTTAGCGCGTCCAGCTCCCACGCAACTGTATATTGTCGCAACGGTATACCGGTGGCGGTGGCCAAATTTTTGTTTTTTCTTGGCCCTGTGGCGAAGATAAAGATGATGGGGTGGTCAGACAGCGACCTGAAGTCGTTGTCCGCGTAACGCGAAGGACGAATGAACGCCGCAAATTGACCTAGGTAGCAGCTGATTTCTGCAGCCACGGCGAGTGGCGACAGGCTACCCCAAGTGGGACGCAGGAAAGTCGCACGAAGCCTGCCTCCATGCATCCTGGAATTGGTCTGCACTGTGCAGGATGGGCGCGGTGAAAGCCGCGACCATTTCCTGCACAATTAATGAGGGGCAGTGTAGGAGGAAGAGAAGGACTTCAATGTCATGCCGCACGTGGTGACAGTTTTCTGAACTGTCACGTATAATCTAGATTATCCTTTGTTCCTGGTCATGGCTTCTTCAAGCCCTTAAGAGGAAGCTTTACGCCGAGACCAACTCCTATATCCCTATTCAAATGCACGTGGAACGCAGAAATGCTTTGACTAGACATCAATTGAACCGCGATTTGAATTAAATATGCTGTATCTAAGAGGGCAATGTAAATTCCAGCGACTGCAGGAATCAGAGCTTTTATTTATGGCAGCTAATTTTTTGCCGAAATTGTCTACGTATTGGTTTTAAATCGGCAAGCTTACAGAAAACTGAAGCATGAAGTTACCAATCCGTAACTCTGCGCCAAGAACTGATATCGCAGGTCTGTGAACTCTACATCTTAGAACACCTAAAACGAGCAAATGTTATGCGTAAATTTACAGTTTACGCTAAATTGTTGCAATGCTGTAAAAGGGTCTTGCAAAAGTGGTACTCTACGAAGACACCTCAACTGTGCATGGGCAAAAAAGAGCTGTATGTCGCACCACAGTAAAGCATCAACTCAGTCGTCGCTCCTTGTGCATGGTTTGCTGTCCAATAAGAAAACCTCAGCCATTAGCACCTGTGTGTGTCACGTCTCACTTTCTTACTTGTCTTTTTAACGCGCTACAAGCCTCACGATGTCCTACTGTCTAGATATGGCTCCAGGAAACCTCTTCTTCCCCCCCCCCCTCTCCCCAATGTTAAGTCTATCTTCAAGCAACCCTGTTTCGACGTATTTGGCGAGTCTAAGAAGAATTTTATGAAAGAATTGTTCGGGGGGGCTATTCCTAAAGAAGCATTCTAGAAGCCATTTTAACGTTGCGAGAAAGGCTGGAAGCAGTGTATTACCAGCAAAGGGAACTATTACTTTGAAGGCGACAAACTTGAGTAATCTAGTTTTATCTACCAAAATAAAGTTTTTAGTGGACTTCATAAGGTTCTCAAGTAAAGCTTCCTCTTAGTGATGTGGGCTTTTACGGAAGGGTTCCCTATAGATTATGCTCTGTTGCCTTCAGATGGCGGCCTAACGAATAGTGATAACTGCAACTCGAAGCGCATTTCTTAAATCGGGGGATATTGTGCCCCCGTTGTTGTGAAAAACAATATGCTGCGATTTCCACAAATCAATCAATCAATCAATCAATCTGATGTCCAACCAACTAGTCCCAGCTTTAGCTTTACTAGCAATCACTCAAGATATCTAAGGACAGCATCGACAGAAATATGTCTGGCTGAGTGAAAGACAAAGGCCTGCTTGCATAGTTGATGTTGCGTGGCTCATAATAATACCGTGGTTCTGACACGTAAAAGCGCAGAATTTATATATATGTAATTGATGTAGCTAGTGTAATTACTCACGATGTATTATTACTGGACGCGTAATTAACGTAATTACTCGGCTTCCTGTGTGCCTTACTCGGCATATAAGCACAGCATGAATGCTCTTCTCGTCCATCTTGGCACGTCTTCATCTGCGTGTGAAAACGACGCGCAAGGACATTGACAGCCGAGCAGTGGACTCCAGTAACTCGCGAATTTCCAGCTCGAACGTAGCGCGTGGAGCAAATATGAACATGACAAGGTCTAAAGACATCAGTTAAACATATCAAGAGGTAGGGAAGCCAAAAAAAGAAAGAAAAGAGAAAACAACAAAAAGACACTATTTCAGATTAACACACGGGCTGTGATGATACTGAAATTCGCATTCTAACAGAGACAAAGATGCGTGGCTTGCGTTAGCCACGCATCTTGTCATGTCATGTTCATATGCTGTGGTATTTGCAATCACACACACACACACACACACACACACACACACACACACACACACACACACACACACACACACACACACACACACATATATATATATATATATATATATATATATATATATATATATATATATATAGTTCGTTTCAATGAAATTTAGTTGAGAGTTAGCGCTCGTCCTGTCTGCTTCTAGTCTGTACCCGTGTCACTTCGCGCTAAAATCCAAGATCATGTTACCTGTACATGGCTGCCAACTTTACTCACCTCTCCCTCCATTTTGTCTCCACGCTTTTGAGATGCGGATGTTTGTGCACCTTTCGTAAATGTTCCTGAGACTTTCTTCAAAACTCATCATCATCATCATCATCATCATGCTTACGCCCACTGCACGGCAAAAGCCTCTCCCATACTTCTCCAACTACCCCGGTCATGTATTCATTGTGGCCATGTTGTCCATGCAAACTTCTTAATCTCATCCTCCCACCTAACTTTCTGCCGCCCCCTGCTACGCTTCCCTTCCCTTGGAATCCAGTCCGTAACCCTTAATGACCATCGGTTATCTTCCCTCCTCATTACATGTCCTGCCATGCCCATTTCTTTTTCTTGATTTGAACTAAGATGTCATTAACTCGCGTTTGTTCCCTCACCCAATCTGCTCTTTTCTTATCCCTTAACGTTACAACCATCATTCTTCTTTCCGTAGCTCGTTGCGTCGTCCTCAATTTAAGTAGAACCCTTTTCGTAAGCCTCCAGGTTTCTGCCCCGTACTTGAGTACTGGTAAGACACAGCTGTTATACACTTTTCTCTTGGGGGATAATGGCAACCTGCTGTTCATGATCTGAGAATGCCTGCAAAATGCCCCCAGCCCATTCTTATTCTTCTGATTATTTCAATCTCGTGATCCGGATCCGCGGTTACTACCTGCCCTAAGTAGATGTATTTCCTTACCACTTCCAGTGCTTCGCTATTTATCGTAAACTGCTGCTCTCTTCCGAGACTGTTAAACATTACTTCAGTTTTCTGCAGATTAATTTTTAGACCCACCTTTCTGCTTTGCCTCTCCACGTCAGTGAGCATGCATTGCAATTGGTCCCGTGAGTTACTAAGCAAGGCAATATCATCATCGTATCGCAAGTTACTAAAGTATTCTCCATTAACTCTTATCCCCAATTCTTCCAAATCCACGTCTCTGAATGCCTCCTGTAAACACGCTGTGAATAGCATTGGAGAGATCGTATCTCCCTGCCTGACGCCTTCCTTTATTGGGATTTTGTTGCTTTCTTGAGGACTGCGGTGGCTGTGGAGCCGTTATAGATATCTTTCAGTATTTTTACATACGGCTCGTCTACACCCTGATTGCGTAATGCTTCCATGACTGCTGAGGTTTCGACTGAATCAAACGCCTTCTCGTAATCAATGAAAGCCATATTTAAGGGTTGGTTATATTCCGCACATTTCTCTATCACCTGATTGATAGTGTGAATATGATCTATTGTTGAGTAGCCTTTACGGAATCCTGCCTGGTCCTTTGCTTGACAGAAGTCTAAGGTGTTCCTGATTCTATTTGCGATTACCTTAGTACATACTTTGTAGGCAACGTACAGTAAGCTGATCGGTCTATAATTTTTCAAGTCTTTGGCGTCCCCTTTCTTATGGATTAGGATTATGTTAGCATTCTTCCAATAATCCGGTACGCTGGAAGTCATGAGGCATTGCGTATACAGGGTGGCCAGTTTTTCTATAACAATCTGCCCACCATTCTTCAACAAATCTGCTGTTACCTGATCCTCCCCAGCTGCATTCCTCCTTTGCATAGCTCCCAAGGCTTTCTTTACTTCTTCCGGCGCTACTTGTGGGATTTCAAATTCCTTTAGACTATTCTCTCTTCTATTATGCTCGTGTATGCCACTGGTACTGTATAAATCTCTATAGAACTCCTCCGCGACTTGAAGTATCTCCTCCATATTGGTAATGATATTGCCGGCTTTGTCTCTTGACGCTTACATCCTATTATTGCCTTTTCCTAGTTTCTTCTTCATTGCTTTTTGGCTTCCTCCGTTCCTGAGAGCATGTTCAATTCTATCCATATTATACTTCCTTATGTCAGCTGTCTTACGCTTGTTGATTAACTTAGGAAGTTCTGCCAGTTCTATTCTAGCTGTAGGATTAGAGGCTTTCATACAATGGCGTTTCTTGATTAGATCTTTCGTCTTTTGCGATAGCTTACTGGTATCCTGTCTAAAGGAGTTACCACCGACTTCTATTGCACACTCCTTAATGATACCCATAATATTGTCGTTCATTCTTCAAAACTAATTCAAAACTAAATTCTGCAAAACTAATTCTGCTCAACTTCCCTGAGATTGGGAAGCGCGCCACCCTGCGTTAATTGTACACTCCGAAAACCCTCGGGCAATGCGCTCATGGAACATTGGAGTGCTGGAGGGGTGAATTTCGAATAAAAGGTGCTATAAAAGGCGAAACAGAGACTGTGGTGTTCCAGCCTGAAGAAAGATCATTCATATATATGCATTTCAAGTCTGTCTGGCGCTTCTCTAAACCAAATGGTGTGGCGCCAAACCATGACTGAGTCCGCATTTATTTCGGCTCGCCAGTGCTACAGTGATCAAGTATACCACTTTGAGAACGGACAAGAACATAACAACCGCAGCAAATAAAGGATGTTAAAGAGAAACCGTCGATGATTTGAGCTCATGCTCATTCACATGCGTTGCAAAGGAAGGAGGAGGGGGAGAAATAGACGGAAATACAGGGAGGTAGCCAGTTCTCAGACCGGCTGGCTACCCTGTGCTGGGGAAAGGGAATAAGGGGGATAAAAGATAATAGAAAAGAGAAGTTTGCTACGGGTAAAGAGCTCCTTACGTGCTATTGGCGTTCACTGGCGTGGTTTTATGCTCTGTCCCGACGTTGCACTTTGTGAGAACGACATAGGAACAGATAAACAAGGTAAGTCATGTCATAATTGCAGTAAGGAAAAGAAGAAATTTCTTAGGGTACGATGACCCTCGTATGGAGTACAACCTGGCGCCGGAGACCTGAAGCCCAATACCGCTACGAGAAAACGACGCCCTGTGACGGAGCAGGCAAAGGTGAACCTTGGACCGGGAAAGCTGTTTCCGTCTACCCTTTTTCCGCAGTGACGTAATGAAAAAAAAAACATACAAAGGCACGCAGACCTAAAGACAAAGCCATTGCGGTACTTTCAAGACTTGAAAGTCGCGGTTGTGACTTCATAGAAAGACAATAGAAATAAGAAAAAAAAGAAATACAGGGGCGGGGGGTGGGGGGGGGGGGCAAGGACGAAAGTAGTGAGTTCGTGCCTGCAGACGGTGAGGCAAGAGCAAAAAATGGCGAGGAATAAAGAAATGACCTCTGTTTTCGTTGTCTTTTATAGAAGGAATAGTCTGAAGAACTGGCCCTGTGAAGGCGAGCAAGCCTGAGATGGGACGTGTATAGCCTTGAACTGTGCTTCCGCGTTTACGATTTCTTAAGCCATTAGCCAAGGCGAAAACCCGCGGCAACGGCCTCTCATCGGTCACGATTTTTGAATGATGCATCGCGGACTCGACACGTGTCGGTGTCGCCCTCACGATTCCCTCATTTGTGTGCGGCTTCCTCTTGGAAAGCGGCAAAAAACTGCAAAAAGGCCAGAAATCGATTTGAGATTGCCGTAGCGCAAGCGCTTGGGAGCGCATTTCCCGAGCTGGCTGGCTGTTGTTTTCCGGTCTGGTCTGCCTTGCACTCTTCGTCCTCGAAGGCAGCAAAAAGAAGACAAAGACCCTGTGCCGAAAACGCATGTAGATGGGCATGGCTGGAGTCTAGTAGCCATTTTAGAAAGGCACAAGAGTACCGATTGGGGTTATCGAACTCGCAATAAGTTGGGTACGGAACTGACATCATGCCTGGTCGTCCACTCCAGGAGTGGGCTGGAGAGGTGAAATATCAAATGTACGCAGGCCAAATAAAAGCAGGTGCGGCAAAGTTTCTCTACTCACTGTAGTTACAACATTTTGTGCACGTTTAGCATAATCTTCCCAGGCAGTGTCCCATGTCGAGTGCAGTCGATAACCTACACACGCAACTCGGACTGGACTGCATGAGCTCGTAGCTCGCTTCGAGTTCATGGGAAACAGCCCTGTACTAGTGGCATGGTTTAGCCTTCCGAGTTCACTCTTGACTACCTTCTTCCATCGGCGCAAGAGCGGAGCCGCGATTTTATGAAGCTGTGAACGTGTGCGTTTCCTCGATGGTCATAGAAGCAAAAAAAAGAAAGTGACGAGGGGCGTGTCCTGTTTTTAAAACAAATTCACAAGTGTTTGTTTATTTCTTTTGGCAATACTTGATGACTTTGCATGGAGGCCGTGGTGCTCGGCCTAAAGGTGTGAACCTGTATATATCGGCGCGCCTAGCTCCTCTAACTCCCTGGCATCCTAGAACAGAAGCTGCACAAGCAGGTACGCGTCATGAATTCACGCGCCCACTTCTTGCACAACGCTCTAAACGGTTGGTGTGTTCGCTCTACCTGGGTATGCAGTACAGCAAGCACACTACAACGACGCCCCAAGCGCAGCAAACACATGCAGCAGCTCAAGAAATGTGATTATAGAGACTGTGGCTCCAGTGACGCTACGTCGGGGCTGCCATAACAGGGACAACTGCCGGGCCAGCTTGTACCTTGACATTTTTTGGGGACAACGTGACCATCCTCTCTGTGCACCGTCTTGATTGACGTTGATTCAAGAAATATAGACGCTGTCATTCGGTATAGTGTCGTGAGCGCAGTCGTTCATGAATGTATGCGAAACGTGGAGCTTCACGTTGTTTTAAACTCGATCTATTCAACATAGGGCACGAGAGAGAGAAGGGAAAACGCAAGGAGGTTAACCAGAAAGGAAAATCCGGTTTGCTACCCTAGACTGGGTAAGGGGAGAGGTAAAGAGACGAAAGTAGAGAAAGAGATAAAGGGATTGCAGACACACAATCACAGCCGGTCAGTATCACCGCAACTAGCATAGCAAAGTAGGACTACGAACACCAATTCAGGATACAGCCACTTGTGCAGGCCTCTTGATCTTAAAAACTGTAAGAGTGCTTAGTAAAGCAATGAACGGGGCTTGTTGGTTTTGTTCCTTTATGTTCGTCCTTTAGTTCTTCTGTCAGTTTAACGCTAATCGCAATACAATCATGTAACAGTGCACTTGTCGCCCTCAACTGCGATGGCTTGTGAATTTCAGCATTCTAAAACGATTTACTCTGATAACGGCCTTTGATCAAAGTGCGACATCACGATTGTGAGCGCACGTCTCTGTAAAATGTAACGAGGACAGTCACACAGAACATGTTGATGAGTCCCCTCGCTACCACAGTCATCACAAGAGGCGTTATTGGCCCATCCGATTCGAAAAGAAAAAAGATTTCATAAAAGCCACTCCTATAGCCATAACGGGCAAATGGTAGCCTCGCGTCGGCAGAGTTCAGCTGGGAGCTCTGTATTCCTTGCTCTAAGCCCTGGGGCGCGGACTACACGAGCAACTGGTATTCGAGATTAGAGAACTATTCCATACCTTGGCCGAGAAAGGACAGCACGTGACATTTCAGTGGCTCCTAACTCACTGGGGCGTCCTATAGGTAACGAGCACACCGATCGCTGCTCGGTCGACTCTTGAAGGTAGCGGAGTCAATACCAATATCAAGGACAGAGGCCCCTCAGAAAACTTAAGAGTCCTCCCTGCCTCGCGGCCTTTCCTCTTCATATATATATATATATATATATATATATATATATATATATATATATATATATATATATATATATATATATGTGTGTGTGTGTGTGTGTGTGTGTGTGTGTGTGTGTGTGTGTGTGTGTGTGTGTGTGTGTGTGTGTGTGCTACAGCGACCCCTGAAATCTTGTTAGCTCTTTGTTATAAATTAGTAGCAGCGGAGTTACTTGATAACCTTAGTTAGCGAAGGACTCTGAGAGCAAGTGTTTTCCAACAATAGCACTCACTTAGTTACGGTTAAGGTTAAACGTTGTGCTGGCGGACAAAAGACGGGCGAGCGAAGAGCGTGTGCGTTCTGTCGTCCCCTTTGCGGTCACGACGGTGACTTTTGTCCTCCAGCGCAACGTTTAATTTTCCTGCAAGTCCGCTTCGCTGTGCCACGTTCTAATTCTTTCTTCGCGCTTCCTGTTTCCGTAGCATGTGTTACGTCGCTGCAGATACGAACAAGAAAGAGACAGAGTTATTAATTATCATTTGAAATGTTGACTGGAGCCGGCTACTCCGAAGCATTTAGCGCTGTTCAGAGAGCGAGGAAGGGGAGGAGAAAACACGGGAAGCCGCTACGTGCTCTTCGCCTGCGCACCCGTCGGAGGCTTTGTCCCATACTGGACCAGAGAAAGCGATGCTTTCTCACGGGAAGCTCGGCGGGCGATGCGCCGGCCACCAAGCGCGCCCGCTCCTATGCAGTACATGCGATTAATGCTCGGGCCGTTCTCCAGCTGGGAGCGTACGCCGGCGGGCCGCGGATGATGATCTGCGAAAGAAATTGCGCCGCTCTTGTTTCTCTCCCTCGGCGTTCCAGGGTCACGACAGGGTCGTAGGCAACTAAAGCGAGCGAGGGAGAAGGCCCGTCGCGAAAGCGGGTCGTCTTCGCTGCCGGTGGCGAAGAGGGCGAGCCCTGGCTGCCGTCCTCTCCGGTCTTTCCTTCCTGTCGTAACCTTCCGCGTGCGGGACGCGTCCCCGGACACGCGTTCCGCATGTGTACCCTCGTGTATCGCAGCGGCGGCGCCGGTCAGTCGGTCAGTCCCGCACCACCCTGCGGGCGTGTGCTGTTTTATTGTGTATAATATGCGCGCAATCGCTCACGCCTGCTTAAATGCGCGGCTGAGGAACACGGGCGAGGACGAGCTTCTCGTCCGTGGGAAACAACACATTTGAAGGAACGAAGGGTTAACGGAAACATCAGGTCGGACAGGACGGATAGAAGCAGATACTCAAATACTATATCGGCCAGCGAGCTGTTCGTTCCGAACATCCACCATATAGCTATGCTCCTTACTGCGACGGATTTGCCGAACGGCGCATTCTTCACTGCGGTTCAAGTAGCGTGAACATTCGAAGAATTGCTCTAATAACGTATTTTCTCTATTTAATCGAATGCGAATATATTCGATAACAAACTGACTTCGAGTAGCAACGCGAATACCAAATATTCATTCCTTGCTTTAAAAAAAATTACTCGCCATCCCGACTCTGCGAAAGTGGATGTCCAGCGTAGCTGTTGAGAACCATCAATACAACTGCTGAGGGGGGCATGCAATGCGTTGTTGCTTTAGAGTAATAAGAGTGACAGTTGCTTTGCGGTCGCTGCGGTACACCGTGATGGGTTCCGCAACCACTTTCGCTATATTCGTGGCCAAGACCAAATCCAAACACGCGTATCTGTACTGCGTGGTTGTTTGATTGGGGTCGTTGTAGGATGCGAGTCCAAAGTTGTCGCAGACAAACGACAGAAACCAGTCCTTCTTTCCGGGTTTCACAATGTCGCCATTAATGTCACCGACGATGATCACTGGTGTGTCTCGTTGTTGTCTCATCCATGCAAATTGCTTTCGCATGAAGTTCTCGATGTCTGTTTTGGATGTTCCAGGGTTGATGTACACTGTGAAGATGAACATTCCGTCACTGGTCTTTGCATCACATACATCAGCACAGTCGGCCGGTGGCATTGGTCGCTGGCTCAAGCATTTGGGACCGGAGCTCGCAGGGTTCCAGAGCCAACTGTTTCTTGGCATACATGGGTACACCACCGGCTCTTCAGTCAGGCCGCTTTGCACGTGCGATCCCAGCGTATCCCGTGACTTCGATGCGTTCGTCCGACTAGATTTCGGAGAAGCACAGGAGTCGAGGCACATCTTTGATGGTTATATCATGTGTAACATCGAGAGAATATAAGCCGAGAGACCGCACATTGAGAGCAGCAAGTGCGAACATGTGCGGCTCGTCGATTATGGTCTTGTACCGTTTCGTGACCGTTTCGAGGTGATGAGTTTCCAGTCGCCAAAATTCATCGTATATGTCGCGGTCGGTTTCCTCTTTGCTGTGGTAGAATTTGAAGCCATTCTTTGCATTGGTGATGTAGGGGGTGTTTAAGTCCGTGCATCGACTCAGTGGTATGCATACACCAACTTTTGTAGATGCTGCCTGTCGTACTCTTAGACGACCTCGGGGTGTGTTGAGCCTTGTGTACAGTCACTGCACTTGCCTGCGCGACGGGGAACTGTTTGCGTTTGCAGCTCACTCCCGTCTTCTTGTCCAAAGTGATTGTCAACAGTGAAATCAGTTGCTAGGCTGGCTATTTTATATATGAAAGGCTAGTGACGTCACTCCCTAGGTCGCAAGCTGCCGTCGCCGCGGCAGCTTGCGTAACGGTAATCTTTACTAGGAAACGTATGCGAAGACTGCTACGTGCTTCGCATTGTTAGCGGGAGCGCCTTATCATGAATTGCGTGGTTTGCATGGTTGTTTCGTGCTTGCTCTTTATTGAAACAAATGCTGTGCGGTATGTTGCATGCATGATACCAAATAATGTAGGTACTTTTCGCTTAAATCGCTGGGTTTTTCTTTCTTTTTTCCCCCGTGAGGACGATGCCGCGAAAAATCCCGACGAACTATAGCCTAACAGATTCGCTGTAAAAAAAAGGAAGAAAAGACAAGATGTACAAGGAAAATGAAGAGTAGAATCTGTATAATGAACGAATCTTTACATAGTACATCCGACAATTTATATGTCATGCAATCACAACTGAAAGCCCGGCATAATGGGCAGCAAGTAAATGAGAGACCCGGTAAAAGGTGACTACACCTCCTGCTAGCAATAAAACGAAGAAGTCAAACGTGAACGCAAGTGCGTTTAGGCAGTTCAATTTGTTCTTACCTGTACTAATGACACTTCATATTACTGTTGAAGAAATGCACAAAAAAGGCTAGCAGTGTGATACTAAACGATGCGAGAGCCACTTAAACGGCGCAGTCGTCGTGAGATACATTAAGGATTAAAACATCTGTTTGACATTAATTTACCTACAGCTCCGAAAAAAAGGCTCGCAGTGTAATACTAAACGCCGCGAACCACTTAAACGGCGCAGTCGTTGTGAGATACATTGAGGAATAAAACATCTGTTTGACATTAATTAACCTACAGCTCCGATAAAAGGCTGCGTTTTCATATACATGAACAGGAGCTCGTTCATGCCTAATCGCGGAACAACTTTGTTAAGCGGCGGCGGCGCATGTAAAACTTTCCGAGAGAGAGAGAGAGAGAGAGAGAGAGAGAGAGAGAGAGACCTTATTGCTGAACGACTCTCATTCCGGGTCGTCGATATAGGAGACCATCTGGGTGGGTGGTCGTGGTTTCGAGTCCCGTTGTCTGGGCCCGTTGGCGCGTTTTACGTGGGCCACCAGAAGTGGCTGTGTATGTGCCATATCTCCTGCCGTGGAGTGGTCTAGCTCTCCCGGAAGGGAGGGGTGGAATGTTTGAACAACGAGAAGATTGCTCCGGGGCATTCCCAGTAAGTATACGATATGAATTGCCTTGTGGTATTTGCCCCATACTTGACGCACCAACTTGCCCGGTCTGTTTTCACGGTCTCCGCAGAGTGCGAATGCTTTCCGGAAAAAAAAGCACGGGTGAATGGCGGTCTCGGGAAGCGCGTGTATGCCGGCGCGTACGCGGCTCCGCCAGCAGCGGAACCGGTCGCGTGTATCAGGCCGCGCTGTCGTTGTTCCTCGCTGCCTCAGCTCCGCTGCCGGCATTCATTGTTCGGGACCGTTGTCGAACGAGTGTCCGATGTCGCCGTTCGACTTTGTTTCGCACCGCTTCTTTTGTGGCTGTACGGGCGGACCTCGAAGCTGCTTCCTGGTGGGTTTCGATTTCACGCCGCCTCGCCTGTTCCACTGCTGCGGCTGACGACGCGCAACCGACGAGACGAGCGCATTCCATTGACTTCGGGCGCATATGCATTCGCCCTGCGTAGCTCGCGCGCGGTCGCCGGCCGCTCGCCTTTTGTGAGCGCGCAGACTTTTGTTCCGGTCGAGCGGTTGAAACGCGACGTCGCCGTCCTTTCGCCTACGGGCCGCGCACTGTGCCCTGCTCCTCCGGCGCGAGCTGATGCGAGACCCTGATTGCTTCTCGGTTTGCTTGTCTCTCTTGAGACGTTTCGAAGAGTTGCGGTTTCGCCGCGTTAAATCATCTCGGCCCTGCTTTGAGCGGCTGCAAGTGCGGAATCTACGATCTCGAAAGCGTTAGTGAAATTTATAGTACCCATATCTATAGGGTCGTGTTTTGTGATGACCCCTTCCGTCTTCATTTCTTGGCGATAGCGGTGATGACGGAGATCGCGGCCTCCGAGCCGATGACAAATGGCGGGAATGAAAAAGTAAAATTGATCGTCATAAAATAATGGCCCTGAAACCGTCCGAGTTCGATCCCGGCCGCGACGACCGCATTTTGCTTGATGCGAAATGCAAGAATGCTCGTGTACTTCGATTTAGGTGCACGTCAAAGGACCTGCGATGGTCTAAATGAATCCGGAGCACTCGCTATACTGCATCTCTCGTCAGGTCGTGGCGGACGGAATTCGGCGGGCAGTTTAGAATTTTACACCCTCCGTTCATGGCGCGTGGAAGATGGTTTTGCGTGCCGGTGGTATTTCAGCCCAAGTGTCTGAGCTTCTGAGCGCTTCACACACTGGTTCACGCAGATGCTGGGGTCATGTACTGAGACCTTGACTCGTAACTGTCCAGTTAATTTTCCAAATTAACTAGATTCCAGATATAAAGGCGGTGCGACGGCGTCCGAGCCAATGACAAAAGGCAAGAAGAATGAAAAATGAAATGAGTCGTTACAAAATATGGGGGGCCTACGCTTTTTCGTCCTCTCGCCCCCCCCCCCTTTCTTCTTATTTTCTTTTTAATGGCGAAACCCTTAGGGTGCTCATTGGTCGAAAAATACGATGTCCGGCGCTGTCGAAAAATTCAACATTCAATGGTACCAAAATTGATAGTATTTTAACCCGCAGCCAATGGTGGGAGTCAAACCCACGACCTTTGCTGTTAATTAAGGCACTATTAATTAAGGCGAAGTTAATTAAAGCACTCAAACCCATGACCTTTGGTGGGAGAAAACGACTAATAGGAGAGAGACAGAGAGCAAATGATAAATGAAAGGTAGGGAGGACGAGTAATAGGAAGTAGCAACACAATCGAATGAGAATGTCAAGTAATGTAATGAATGTCTCGTGAGCGCGAAGGCTCTCGCCTTCATTCTACTTTAGCGTAAGCTAAAGCAACTGTCAACTTTTTTTTTTCTTTTTGGAGAAGGCGATCGGGAGCGAGGGTGTTCAGGGAGTATTTAGATTCTAATATGGCGCATGCGATACTCAGCTTGATCTGACCGGTTCAATCCCAGTCGCAACGGCCGCAAAAATGCCGATTTGCAAAAATGCAAAATTGCCGACTTACTTGGATCTAGGCGCACGTTGAAGAGCCCAAGGCGATCAAAATCTGGAGTCGCCCCCCTTCCACACTACGGCGCAGCTCATAAGCAGATTTTGGCCCGTAATACCCCAGAATGTCATTGATTGATTAATTAATTAATTTGAAAACTGGACAGAGCTGGTAACAATTGTCAGGTCGGTCTCGCCTGGCGAAAGGAGGAAACGAGTACACGTGCCGAACAGCATCACTCCGGGGCGCTGCCGACATCACAGCGCCTAAGAATGCGAACTTAGCCGCGCGGACAGAGAAATTTAGGCGCGAATATCTCGGAATACGAGCAGGCAGACGAAATCAGGCAAAATGAACTCGCCTGAGAAATACACGGTTGTCTTAAACTACCCGTTAAAAATGCGCACCCTGCAAACTAAGAAAATGAATCAATGAACTTGAGTTAATTATAGACTTTCCGGCCGTATATTTCCAGCGCACAACATGTGCGCCATCGCGCCAAGGAGCACAAATCCCCAGTGCAAGCCGCGTTTGCATAACTCGCATAGCATTTTAAGTAAGATTAGGGAAGGTCTAATTTAAATCAACGACATCAGCTCACATCTTGATCGAAACGTACCTATAGACGCCCTCTTCCTAGATTTCCAAAAGGCTTTCGGCAAGGCTCCTTATGAACGGCTCTTCCTAAACTATCGCGTCTTAATCTTAACCCTTGTGTTCTCGAATGGATGCGCAACTTTCTGACTAGCCGTCAACAGTTCGCTAGCCAATAATGCTCGTCTAATTTATCACCCGTTATCTCCGACGTGCCGCAAGGCACTGTCCTGGGACCACTACTCTTCCTAATATACATTAACGACTTGCCGAGAGGTTGTTCTTCGAAAATTCGTTTATTTCCTGATAATTGCGTAATATATCGTCCTATTATACTAACGACGCTGATTCTCGTGCTCTCCAGGCCGACCTTAAGGTCATTGAAATCTGATGTAATAATTGGCTAATGTCTCTCAGCGTCAAAAAAAAAAAAAAAACGTCGCTACTTACTTTCCACCGTTGTCAATTCATTCATTTCAGCTAATTACGTTATCGCTGGTTCTGAAATATGTGCTGTGACTTCTTATAAGTACTTGGGTGTTAACTTGTTCAGTAACCTCGGTTGGTCCTCCCACATTTGCAGCATTAGAAATGATGTCAGTTGTGTTTTCTGCTACCTGCGCCGTAATCTACTTCTTGTTCCCCCTACAGTAAACCACTAGCATATTTAACACTTGCACTAACACTAGCATATTTAACATAAATGGAATACACACGCTCAATGTGGGACCCATACCAATCTAACCTAGCAACAGCACTGGAAGCCATACAGAATCACGCAGCAAGGTTCATTCACTCTTATTACACTTACATCACTTGCGTCACTAAACTTAGGTCATCTGTGGACCTTCCAAACTTCGAGCACCGCCGCGAAACAGTAAGGTTGCGTCTCTTTTACCACGTTCTATCACTCGCCGCTTCACCAGACCGACATCAAGCCTGCGCATCGCATTTCATCCTGTCATAGACATTCAAAGGCTGTTTATCCCCCTCCAGCTCGCACCGCCGCTCATCTGAACTCGTTTTTCGTTCAAACAGCAATAGACTGGAATCGTCTACCTGCTGAAGCGGTGCATCACTCCAGTCATTCATCGTTCAAGGTATTCACTGAAAATATGACCTAGATATGCCCACCCCTCTTGTAAAACCCCAAGAGGGATATTTGAGGTACTAATTAAGCAATTAATTAATTAATTAATTGTGCAGTAATGAGAGTAAGCATACAAAGCATTTTTCTAGCGCCTGAATACTAAACAGACCGTCATTTGTATAGTTCTGTGATGGCAATGATTGAGGAATGTCAAAAGGACATAGGCAGGTTTCATTCGATGCGAGCAGATTGCTTTCTCTGCTCGCGACCTTTCTATTTTGTACGATCAACACGTCTCGCGGCACTTTGTTATTTATAGCGTACAACCCTGTGCCGGTCGGTGCTGGCACATGCTTGTCACTAATGCCTTCAACCGCGCCAGTGTTCCGGAACCGGCACCTCCGTCTCGAGTTTTCCCCGCTCAATTTGCACCCTTCCGTTCGGCTCACAATTCGTGGACAGGCAGAAGGAGGACACGAGGAAAGTACGGCCCTTCTTGTCTCAAAAAAAAAAAAAAAAAAAAAACGAAAAAAAAGGACCAATTCCGTGCTCTTGCTGAATAAGAAACCTACAAAACGAAAGAAGCCACGTGTCAGTCACTGTCAAACTGGTGATGCAAAAAGTCAGAAAGTAAAGAAACGCCGTCACTTAAGAACGACGCCACCACCGTGGCGCGTTCAAGCTACTCTAACGTGGTTAATTTCTTGTCCTTACTCCTCGCTTCGTCTCACACGCACACTCCTGACAACTTGGCTTCTCCGCTCGGGAGCTGCGACGTGGCGGGCGGAGCCGTCCCTGATTGAAGGACGGCGAAGGTTGTTCCGCTTTAGGGCCGGGAAACTTTTGTTTCGTGGATCCGCGAATGTCCAGGAACTTCCGTTTCTTCGTGTCCTACCGTGCTTTCTTTCTACCCACCGTTCGAAATAGAGTGCAACGCGCTTCGTGTAGGACTCATGCTTAACGCCTGCCTCTAACTCCCTTTCTTCGACGCCTTTTCGCTACTGAGTCGTCGATTTTTGTCCATGAAGTGCGAGGCTTAACTTACACAGCGCTTGGAGGTTTTTTTTTTTTTATTTGCGTGCCATTCTTTTCTGAAAGAGAAGGAAAACTGCAACCAAAATTTATTTTAGAAACCCAACGTTTCGGGTCAGTTTTCGATATCGACTGCCTTCAAATAGGTACGAGAAACCTGGGCCGTAAACCCCAGGTAAGGACTGCAATAATTAGTTTTCACCATTTATATCGTGAAATGTTTACCTCATCTCAGTACCTGCCTTCCAAAAGTTCTCTGGGAATATATATATATATATATATATATATATATATATATATATATATATATATATATATATATATATAATACAGAATTTATGTTTTTTACTACTAGAACTAACCTTGGGAGTGTTAGCCAGCGCCACCACTCACAAACCTTGCCGGCGGATGTGGAACATCCTTTCTGCCGCAGGCGTTATGAGTACGTGATCTTTTTTGGGTGAAAGTGGATGGGTAAACGGCGCCGCGGTAGCTCAATTGGTTAGAGCATCGCACGCGTAATGCGAATACGTGGGATCGTTCCCCACCTGCGGCAAGTTGTTTTTTCATTCGTTTTCATTGCCATTAATTTATCATTTTTATAATTCAATTAGTAAGAACAAGTAATTTCCCCTGTGTTGTCCTTGGTGTCTTTGATGGCTTCTTATAATATATATACAGGGTGCTTCAGCGAACACTTTCAAAAATCTTTTAAGAGTTGCATGTGGCAGATACCACAATTCCAGTTCTCGAGCTGGTCTAGTCGAAGCGGCGGACAATACTTGCACAAAAAATTGAGAGGCAAAATCGAGTAATTATTAAAAATCACTAATTAAGTTTTAGCTAATTGTCGTATAATCCATATTGCAATTTAAAAATCCTAACAGTGGGCTTCGCAAGGCGGATCAACTTGGAACGAATTCTCAAGACAACACCAGTTTCGAGAAATAAATTCCCGAACTTTGCGAAGAAATGCCTTGGCGTTCCAGTTACTTGTGTGCTTCAGTGCATGAAACGACGTTTTGTTAACAAACTAACTGAAACGAACGCCAATGCATTTCTCCGCAAAGTTCTGGAAGTTATATCTCGAAACTGGTGTCCTCCTGGGAATTCATTCCAAGTGGATCCGCCTTGCGAAGTCCACTGCTAGAATTTGTAAATTGCAATATGGGTCATAAGGTAATTAGCTAAAAAGTTCATTAGTCCATGCTTGTTAATTAGACGATTTTGCATTTAAATTTTGTGTGCAAGTAGTGTCCGCCGCTTCGTGTGGACCGGCTCATAAAATAGAATTGAGCTATCTGCCACAGGCAACCTTTAAAAATTTTTGAAAGTGTTCGCTGAAACACCCTATATATATATATATATATATATATATATATATATTACGTTCCCTAAAGGAAAATTAATTTATTCATGTTCTCCAAGGACTAGTGAACGTGGTCTAGGTACATTCAAGGGTTTCCCTTATCTGCTGCGGTGAAGTAACAGCGTCCTGCGCCACAGGACCCATACAATGTTGAAGGAGCCCTTGAGGTAAACACTGATTCAACATAGGTCGTTAGGTCAGCTTTCTAGAAACCTCGTAAAGGTTGTAGTTATTTTGCGCCATGAGATGACTTAGTAGCACTAAAAATTGCCACTGAAGCGTTCGCAACGTTCTTCCACAATTCAAGTTCCCCGCAACAAACTGGGTGGTTTACGTACGAATCCTACGCTGCGCCGGCGATATCGAAGGTCATGCCCAACCGGGTTCCATGCACGGCATCTTTATGTCTGACTCCCGCTAAGAGTAGTAACTCTAGCAAAGAGGCCAACGGAGTGGCCTGAAACGTTAGCATCAGCGGATTCTGCCCCGGGAAAGTACAATTGGCGGCCACCTATACGTTTTCTTTCCACATCGAAACGCAACGTCAATAACCTTTATTACCAGTCGTTGTCTTTATCACTTAAACGTTCCCTTTACTTTAAGGGCAGAAGTTTACCCAATGAGAAGTTCCCACATCATTTTTTTTTTTCGCCTGACTGTCTGCCCGTCTTTTGACGGTGACAATATCGAACGGAAAAGGGCGCTCAATGCGAAATCCCGAAGCGATGCTCTTTTTATGTAGCGCAGTGCCCAGAGAGCTGCATTAACAGAGAAATATATTTCTGTTCTGAGATGTATCCGGCAGTGTTGCGCGTTGTGGTGTACACCTTCGACCTGTTTCAGAGCGAGGTGGAAAACACCAAGTGAATATCATTGCGGGCATTCTCCACGTGCTTGCAGTAGTCGAGAAGGTACGTGTATCGAACATGCCTTGTGAATATTGGAAAGCCCCCACGCAGCTTCAGCATGAGCCCAACTGTCAGCAGCGTTCTCTGCGACTATATCGATTTGTAGCGCTGCCATTCTTTCCTAATGACTTTCGTGTATCGTTTTCTTCTTGTACGTCCCGTTCAGCATGCTCTCTCTTCCTTATACTTCCAGTTCTTGCAACTTCTCGGCACTACTTCGCTATTGTTCTTTTGTCAACCATTTGCCCGCTCACAAGGGATGTTCTCTATGGTCGTGACGTTGCTGGAATTAGCCGTGACCCCAGATACGGTTCACTATACTCCAGACTTGGAGAGGGCGTCACATTCACTATTTGGTGGCATAGCATGCTCTCCTCGGAGATGGCGAATGCATCGGCAGTGCCGTGCGAGTAGCACATGGTTTTCCTCGTCCTCCGTAATATTCCAACAGACATTGTCATCTCACTGACGTTAGGACCGTCCTAAAGAAATAAGCCACTAGCGTAGGCGTTAAGGATATTGTCACGTGGTGGTGACGTTGAAGAACGCAGTAGCAATACCGTGAACGATAAAACTAACTTTTATTGGGTGAACCTGTGCCCACAAGACAGGCTGCGCTTATAGCACAACGATAGCGGCGAATACGGTCGGCGATCGTCGAAAATCTAAACGGGTCAAGCGCGTCGGCTTTTATACAGCAGTCGTCGAATGTTCCAGACTAATCGTTGGGACCTGCGTGCCTTCCACAATGTTCTACAGCATTCGCGTCAGGCGATGAAATCAGATAACCCAAGGTTCGGCGACAACAGACAGCGGATAGAAGCACCGATAACTTTCCAGAAACTTCGGATACATGCAGGCGCGTCCCGCGCTGTGCGATAACATGTGTTAGGCGGCGAAACGTGGTCGCCCGATAAAGATAAATACAGGTGTCAATATTTTCTCTCTCTCTCTCTCTCTCTCTCTCTCTCTCTCTCTCTCTCTCTCTCTATTTTTTTTTCTTGGACAATTTCTTTGCCACAGTGCCCCAAGATTAAAAAGATTACGCTCATAGCTTGGGGATCGGATCACGCGTTACAAACTGCTTCGGGTGTCTGATGCGCTTTCGCCAAGAATAACGGCCTGCTGCAGAAGTGCAGATTCACTCAGCAGCACATGACGTGGATCTTATCAGTCTATTTGTTGTGGTTTCAAATAAGAGTCGGCTACATAAAGCACGCTACTCCAAATGGCTTTCTGGTACACACCAATCCCCTCCCCCCCCCCCCCCCCGATTTTCGCAGAAGCTAAAGCGTATCACAGCGAGAACTAAACCTTGATTCGATCCAAAGTCCTCCTGCAACAGCAAAACCGACTCAACTCAGGTATTTTTTATGTGAAAGAAGAAACGGGCATCGCGCTCTAGTCTCCAAGGCTATAGGTATTCGCTCGTGCTCTGCAGTTTTCCGAGCTGAAGGTACCAGTTAACCGATGGGAGCGCCACGGGGATTTTATCCACGTCGTGCGCGCCACTGTGGAAGCCATTTGAATGCAAATGAGCGCAGGGACTGCTCGAGTCGGCCCTGACAGGCCGCCCATAGCGACAGCAGCGACGGCCATGCGCCTCGCGTTCTGTTACATCACGTGATGGCGTACTTGGACGCGCAAGCACAAAGGGGAGTCGAAGGAATGCCGCAGAATACGTGTGGTGGGTGCGGGCGCCTTTAGAATTGAAAAAAAAAAAACGAAAACAAATGAGGGAGGGAAAGGGTGTTCTGAAAAACGCTTATCTTGCAGCTGTATTCCTATAGTGCATGTCCATGCATCATCGGCAAAGCCACCGATTTTTTTTTTTTTTTTTGCCCTTCTTATCCTGTCTTGGATTTGTTCGCTTGTTTCCTCGCTAGAAGCTTATTTTACCATTGCGAACGCGTCGAGAGAAAGCCTTTCTTTGTCGAATCTCTGTACACCCAGCAGCTGCGAACATTTAATCAACTTTTGCCGAAAGCATTCCGTCTAAAATAAGTTTTTTTAAAGAAATATAACGACCCCACTTAGTGCGTTCACTTAATACTACCTACTGACACTACCTACCTACGATTAACACTACCTTCTACTACTGATTTTCATCGATTATCCAGGAAAGCTGTAACGGAGGGTTTTCAGCAGTTTTAATGACCAGACTGGTTTGTATCAGTCGGGCTAGAACGAGCAGGGGAGGGAAGGAGGAGGGGTAGTTCGACGGGGCTCCACTACGGAGGCGTCAACGCCAAGCGCGTCGATAGATGCACGCGACGAACGAAAGCACCGATTCCTAGTGCAGGCAGCGCATCACTGGCAGATTGATGGTAAGTGATGATGGAGAGAAGGAGAGAAAAAGAAAGCAAAAGAAAACATGCCAGGCACTACAGTCTCGCAGGCACGAAAATTGCACCTCTAGAAACCTCCGTAATAGATGGCAGCATATACGGGAGCACATACAAGAACACTCTATCTTTTTTTTAATTATGGGGTTTTACGTGCCAAAACCATTTTCTGATTGTGAGGCACGCCGTAGTGGAGGGCTCCGGAAATTTCGACCACCTTGGTTTCTTTAACGTGCACCTAAATCTAAGCACACGGGTGTTTTCGCCCCCATCGAAATGCGGTCGCCGTGGCCGGGATTCGCTTCGGCCACCTCGTGCTCAGCAGCCCAACACCGTAGCCACTGAGCAACCATGGCAGGGGACACTCAATTGAAATGATATACCGTGTAGCCGCCGCGTTGGCCTGTCCGTGGCTACGGCGTTCTTCTGCTGGGCACGAGGCCGCGGGTTTGATTCCTATCCCGCAGCGGTCTCTTTTCGTAGGAGGTGGAATGTAAACAATGCACGTGTACGCCTCGCTTTGGGTCCGCGTTAGAGAACCAAAAGTTGGTCAAAATTAATCCGCCGCCCTCTACTATGTACGTCGTCTCTGCTTGTGCCTGTGCTTTGCTTCGGGACGTTGAGATCCGTCAATCAATCAACGAATCTACGAATCTCAATTGATCAAGAGAATACGTCAGTAATTATGCGCTGTATATTCCGTCGGTAACAAGATGGAAAAGGTTGCACGCCCGCAAAAACCGGCCGAATAAGAGAACAGTCTGACGGCGAGTCGTGCTCGCTCGGGGGTGAAGACAGGGGAGAAAAATTCGATGCAGCGGACAACAAAGAACAGACAGCAGCAGGCACCATTACCAACTCAATCAATCAGCGCGAATATAATGGGTGATGTTCACGTCCCCGGACACTGGCGTAATTGGGGCGAATGAGCCTCGCCGTACATCTCATAATATGTAACGACACCGCGTGCGCGCGCTCGTCGCTCTCTCGGTGTGGTTGAATGGGCTCGCGGAATTATCATTTAATGAAGGGCGGCGTGCCTGCGGCGCCGAGCTGCTCGTCACTCGTTTCCGGTTCGCGATAATTTGGCACGGGCAAAGAGCGCCACCCCGCTTCCCATTTATCAGCGCTCGACGTTATCTTATCTGCATCGGTGTTGCCGCATGCCGTTAATAACATATAGTATACCTTCTCTATACACGCGATCACTCGGACAGGGACTCGAACGCCGTTGTTCCGGAGACGGTCCGGCACGTATACCGCGACCGTGGTTTCACCTTTAAAAGTCAGAACGATAAGGTGCTAATAAATACGAAAGGGGTGATTCATTGCAGCGCAGGAGAAGTCGTCAGACCATCGCGTCGGCCAGGCAAGCACATTCGCAGGCGTTTTATGCGTCGGAACTTAAGTAAACACGTGCGTTTCTCTCAGGCGCGATAAGACTGGCAGACGGGTGGGGCGTTGTGTGCATTCGGACTCGCATGAAATAAATGGAAGAAAACGTCACAAGTGATGCCATTTCATTGCGTCGATTCCTCCGTCCCTCGTTTCAGTTGACATATAGTTATATCAATTACGTATCTGCTATGAACCGACTGTAGTTGTAGTTCCCACTATAGCTATCGTACATTCAGCCGCACTGAATTTGGTTTACAAGCATAGGTACCGACAAAAGTGACCTTCCTCATTGTGTCAGTGCGCGCGTGGAGCTGCAGTGAGCACACAAAACTAACGTGCAGGTTACGCATTCCGTTAGGGTGACAGGACGTGCGTTTGGCACGCTGTATCGACCTTTTGCATCCGCGATGTGGCAGCAGTGCATTCATGACCCCAGGGAACTTCCGGTCAGCCAACTTCGACGGTCCATTTAGCCAAGAAAAAAGAAGTATTTTGTCGCATAGTATACTCTAGGCACATATTCTGGGTGTTTTCAGATATAAGGAACGTGCGCTGATCATCAAGCTCTTGTAGGGGCTTTTTTTGTTGCACGTAACACTACAATTCACCTGTCAAACGTTCCAACTCTGCAGCAAAACTGGTGCCAGCTGGAGGGTCCTATAAGTTTGTAGGCTATTGTAACATATGCCGCTACTGAGGGCTTAAACGGAAATCTTCTGGGAACTCTGTTTGTAAGCATGAAGAGGGTCTATAAGCGTGCAGTCGCAAAAATGAATGCCTGACCGATATGGCTGGAAATCAAATCACAATCGCAATAAGCGTTCGATCCATAAGCAAGGATAATATGTGCGCTCGCGCTGCATGGTTCCCACCGCAGACGTAGGCGTGCAAGTCCCGCGCGAGCCTGGATTACATAAAAGCGCGTCTAGAAACGAGGCACTCCAGTCGTTATCTGCACAGAACGCACAAGAGTTCCGCGAATTATTGCGCACGTGCAATGCACGTGTGCAACGGTAGTGTGTCAGCGATAGTTTGCGTCACAAGCAGCAAGGCGCCGGCGCAATTGGGCCAAGCCGGATGTCAGTCAATGGTATATAGGAGGCAGGCAGGCAACCTCGTCGCTGTCGCCCAACTGAGCCAGTGAAGTATGGGAAATTAGCGCCGTCGGTGGCATTCCGCCGGGGAAGCTTGAAGACTTCCTCGAACGCGCGGCCACACCGACATCGCTTCGCGTTCGCTTTCCGCCGGCGAGTGACGCTCTTATTTCCTTTTCTTTTTTTCCTTCCGACCCGCAGCGTAACAAGGCGTTCGCCGCTATTTCGGGACCTGTCCGCGTATCGCGTACAACACGACCAACGAGCGACATACTCGCGAGAAGGGGCCGACCGCTGCGTAACACCCCCACAACCCGTTTTTAGGCTGTTTGCGTTCCCTGCCGCTCTTCTAGTTTTTCGCTTTGTTTCCGTCCCCACGGCGCTTTCTCTCCGGCTGCTGCCTAACAACCTACGCGACAGCACTCGCGAACGGCTCTGCTTCGGCCCCGCAGCACTTGGCTGACTGAGCCAGTGGCGCGGAAACTGGCAGGCTAATGGGGCGCCGCGCGTCAGTCGCGCCCTCTCCGTCAATTCATCAGCCGGCGGGACGAGACGCTGGGGCGGCCGACCGACTTGGCTGCGGCCGAGACCACGACCGCCCGCTAGGGAAGCCGGAATTTCCGCAACCCTGCTGCTTGTGCGGCGAACGAGGAGTGTGAAAAATGACCGCGCCTTCCATCCTTTTCTTGCGAGGTGAAGGCTCGAAGGAGGAAAGCTCTGCGCCTCGCGCTGACGTATGGTGGGAACTGCGGCACAGAAGGAAAACGCTGACAAACCGTTTGAAGGCGTGCGTAAAGTCGTGTGCCGCATTTTTTGCCTCGTACCCAGTAGTATTGTTCATTTTAAAAAAAGGATAGAAGAAGAAAGGTCTGGACATCAGGTCGTGGTGTATAGTTCCCATTCTCGGTGGTCCTGGCGGTAGGGTTCGACGCATAGCACGTGTACAGACCTGCGACGACGTTATGAGGACTGGTGCTGTGGCATAAGACCGTAGGCCCCTAGGCCTCGGAGCAATGTTAGCTCCATGGCGGAAAAGAAAATTGCCAAGGGGAGCGATAATGGCCCGTCAACTATGCATTTAGGCCAGTAACGCGCATGGTAGATAATGATTGCCCGAATCAATATAGTAATTTCATCAACTGCGCATGTACTGTCATAACTCGTAAACTTCATCACAAAAGTTGTTCTAACTTGACTTTACACTTACGTGTCCTTATGCGACTTCTTCCTTCTTCTTCTTGACTATTATTATTATTATTATTATTATTATTATTATTATTATTATTATTATTATTATTATTATTATTATTATTATTATTATTATTATTATTATTATTATTATTATTATTATCGTCGTCGTCGTCGTTGTTGTTGTTGTTGTTGTTGTTCGCCGCGATGTGCTCGTACGCCATAAACTTCGTGTGTATACGGGATAACTGAACTTAAATTCTATTCGTGCATCTTTTCCTCAGTGCACTTAGTTTGCTGCGCAGGAGTAGGCAGCGCCACTTATACGAACAAACGTCTCCTCACGATCATTAGCAAAAAGAAAGTACCCAATGACCACGAAAAATACAACGCATCTTTATGACAACGGGCAATCTATTTATGCAGGGCACAGTGAGAGCTATAAAGCAGGCTGAATCGAGCGAAGCGTTTTCTTCAGATCGAGTTCCTTCTGCGAATTCGCAACACGTTAATGACTGTGTAATAGCTAATCCCCTCCCGCCACCCCCTCGCCCAAAGAAGAAAAAGAGCGAAAATTCAGGCTGTTGCTGCCCAGAGAAAGTAGCCTGCATATCCTTGTTGGTGCTCCTATAGCAGCAGCACAGCGATTTCGGAAGCAACAATTTTCGATGCAAGTCAAGTTGCGCAATTTTACTCAGGTGATTCGTGAGCGAAATAAGTGTAAAACACTTTGAGAACGCTGCCTGCTGTGCGCGGTTTACCTCCTCGTTAGGATGATTTTGTTCTCTCTCTCGCCTTGCGCTCTCTTTCTCTTTTTATCCCCATGCCCCCTTTCCCCCCGTGAAGGTATAGCCAATCAGAACTACCTCTGGTTATACCGCAGAATAGTAAATCGGTGGACTAGTTGGTGCGACATTTTGGGCAAAGGAGAGCGCTAAAATAGTACTAAAAGAAGCAGAGAACATGAACAGTATGAGTGCTCGCGGAAGACGTTTTTTTTTTTTTTTAATAAAACCTCACTTGCAAGTGGCTGTCATTCCTGTTTTCTCCGTACGTACCGCCTTAACGCTCACCTTTGCGCAGAAATCCATCTGGTTAATCTCCGTGCTTTTCTATATATCCTCTCTGTCTATCAGAGATAAATATAAAAGGAGAAACCAGAAAGTTAGCCAGGGGAACATCTCCGGTTGGCTACTCTGTGCCGGGAAAGGAAATAAAGGGGTACAAAAGGTGATGGATAGACAGAAAGAAGGCAAGAATGAAATATATGTAAAAGAAATATGCAGATCCCGACGCACATGATAGATATCTATGTGAAACGGAACTTTATTGGTGATGGCTGGATTATGCTATATAAACACTGATGCGATCATCTTTCAAATTGTGTTTTCAGGTTTTTGCACAACGTTATAATTATTTTTAGTACCCGATAAAGAAAATGTTAGTCATTTTGAGACGTGAACATTTGAGTCATTTGTTGAACAAGATGTGACTCATTAGTTTAGGTGTGTCATCGCTTCATTCCGTGGGTGTTTTTTTTTTATTATTTATTGGGAAGATGGTGTATGTAGCGTAGTGAGAAGAGGTCTGTGAGGGGTCTAAAACATGAAACGCAAAGGTGAAGTTTTATTGCGTTGACACCTCGCGCAAACACGTAATCCGCTTCGGTACCATTACATAGGGGCAACGGCCATACGCTCACGCAGCGCCGGTTTCGGCCGATACAACGTTCTCTGACTCATGCGAGGCACATACCCAGGGACGCATACCGAGAGGGTCAATATTGCAGTAGGCAAAATGTACAAAAGAATAAAATGAAAAATCAGAGAGGGCGTGGAATGTGATGATGTTTTACAGCGAAGCTGTTTACACCTTTGGCCCCCCGTATGCATCCCTCGCCGCATGCGTTCGCAGGGGAGCGCATGCGGGGTTACCCTGGCCGGCTTCGGCCGCATCACGGCGTGTGGACAGGAACGCATGGGCCGACCCGCGGAGGAGGTGGGCTTGGCCAGAGTAACTTAGTGCACTAGTGCACTTAGTGTCGAAGGTGCACTTTGTGTCGCAAGTTGGCCTTCATGCGCTTTATTTGCTTTAAATTCTGTTTCAAGAATAATGAGATGGGGAAAGAGTGTCGCGACGGCGCCTGTGCACGTGGCGTGCGCTTCTGCGGTTATGACATCACGCGCGTCGGCAGTGCCGGCGTGGCTGCAGCAGCGGTTGCGGCAGCCGAATGGGAGCAGGTGCGGTGACCGTGGCGGCGCTTGTGTCGGCGTAGTGTGGCGCCGTGTGAAAAAATATGTATGATTTCATAATGCATGCAGCCCATGTATGCAGCCTACACAGCTTCGCTGGCAGTTAGTCATGGAGGCGTAAGTCAACGAAAGAAGCTATAGAATATAATGATATTCTGTCACATTTACACATACACGTGACATACACGTGAATTAGGGGCTCTCTCTCCCCTCTGTCATAGTGCATGGAGCATACCCATCTTGTAGGACTGCCCAAGAATGTCCACGCAACCAGTGACACATTCAGATGCTTAAATCATAGATAATCAAGGTAATCGGAGAACCCGTTGAATATAATACGCATTGTCACTGTGCTGTGCGATGACAGTATTCGGTGCCAGTGACCGATTGTGATTGTGTGTCTACGCTCCTTCCTTTCCTTATCTCTACTTTGTTACCACTTTACCTCCCCCTCCCCTCTCTCCCCAGTGTAGGGTAGCCAACCGGATCTTTTTCTCTGGTTAACCTCCCTGCCTTTCCCCTTTCCTCTCTCTCTCTTCTCTCTCTCTCTCTCTCTCTCTCTCTATTTCATTCAGAGGTCTGTGCGCTTTAGCAATACACATGAGCCTGCATTTTCAGGTGTTACATATGAATCTCATGTCTTTATTGCGTAAAAGAAAGGCAGGCGCGCGTATTCGGCACTATGTCAGTCAGCATGCATGACTAGCATTCGGCGCTCATATAAGCTTCGTATATGTATTTATGCCGTGTGTGTGTGTGTGTTATCTCGAAACTGGTGTGGTTCTGTGAATCCGTTCCAAGTCGATAAGTCGATATACCTTGCTAACTCATCGACTGCAATTCTCAAATTGCAATATGTGTCGCTAAGTAAATAAGCACTTAATTAACGGAATTTCGTTAACTAGTCGACTATGCATTTCGATTTCGCGTGCAAGTAATCCAGCTCAAAAACTACAATAGTGCTACCTGCGACAGGCGATGTCTAAAACTCTGTACGGCCAAAAAAAAAAAAAAAAAACGAAGGAAAGAGAGACAGAGAGAGAAAAAAAAGACATCCTGTATATCTCGGATTACATGGGCACCACATATGTCCTTTAATTGGCTCTCATTGCGATTGTTCTAAACAACTTGTGACGTCTCCTGCTGTCTCATATTTGTTTCTTATTGTGAATGTAAAAAGGGGTTGCGACAACCAATCTGAAGTTAATAAATCTCCGTCATTTGCCGTCATTTAATTTCTTTAAAAAAGTAGCGAAGTAGACTCATCGAAATGACAGCGCTGACTTACAGCCGAAACATTTGCAGAAAGTAAAACTTCATCTCATAATTACGAGCTCCAGGAGCTGTAAGGGTAGTATGTTCTCCTATGCCGAAAGGTAATTAGAAGCACAACAAATTGTGCTCTCGATGAAGCCGGTCAACATCAAATGACTACTCAAACGCCAGGCGATCTTGACGCAGACGCTACATGTGGCGAACTTTTAAAGCGTGAATAAGAGGACAATTGCTTTGCGCATCGCACTCATCGCGTATTCCTATAAGGCACGAGGCGCTAAACTCCGCGTCCTTCAATATATAGACCGCTTTCGACCTATCGCCTTATCGTTCTCGCCGGAACTGTGCGCCTTCGACACTTGATTCAGAGCCTTCCAGTACGCTGCAGGAATATCAATAGCGACTGGCGCCGAAACAAACAGAATAGTGGGACGTTGAGTTTCTGTAACCTTGTTTCTGGTGTACGAAGAGCATACTAAGCAGTCAGCTTTCGAAGATCGATTCTCCACAGCGTTGCAATGACCGCCTGCATGCAGTATTCGTCGCGAGGCTCCTAAAGGAAAGACACAGAGAGAGAGAAAGTTCTTCAGTTAGGATACGGCCGCCTCTAGAATCTTTTTGTGCTGTTGCTGAATCGGCAGCGCAGTCGTTGGCTATTACGTGGGGATGGCCGCGAGGGGCGCAGGCTCCCGCGTATGATCTCGTACACAAATGCCTAAGTAAGTATAGACGGGCGGTCCAGGAGGATGGCGGCCGCGGGAGCGTAATTGGTAAAACGCATAATGTGGAAGATGCGGATGCTGCTTCCACCGGCGGCAAGTTATCTTTTCGTCCATCTTCACTTCTAGGGGTGTGCGAATGGTACATTTTGAGACCGAATCGAAGACGAATCGAATATGAATATCAAATACTTTTCGAATAATTTTCGGATGTTGACATCCCAGTAATTGCTACATTATCAAGTTTATATAATTGCACCGCAAATTACGAAGTTCGCTTTAGGAAAACCTCAAGTACACCATTATAAGCAAATAATAAAGTTACTTCGCTGCTTGCATGGTTGTGCATTGTCAGAGCTTTAAACGGAAACCTTATAGGATCCCGTTAGGATCTCTGTATAACTAAAGACTAGAAAATAAATGGCGTTGACAATTCAGCCATGCCAGAGCAAAAAAAAGAAAGTAGATATTTTCTACTTACATTGTCTCTGCGAATGGTGCCACTATTGCATCAAATAATGTTGCAATCGAGCATATTCAGCTTCAGACTGAAGAGAGCACACCGTTGCAGCGTCGATAAATAGTACCACACAGCAGCGATTGCCGACTGCCATGTCGACCAAAATGTGAGTGCAAATGATCGTGGTTCAGCTGAAAAAGTCTGGCTCCCAGTGTACGTGTCGCCGCATGCTCGCGTTTTTTCCCGCCTCTTATGTCCACTGCGGCAGGCACGGATAAATATTGCTTCATTTTTCTATAGCTATGTGCTCGAAATTATTCGGAAACATTTTGAAAAATATTCGCATTTTAGCATAGTGGCTGTTTGATTCCAGGACCGTATCGAACAGGGCAATATTTGATTCATCATTCGAAAGTTTCGAATATTCGCAAGCCCTAATTCATGTCCCTTTGCTCTATTATTTCTACGTTTCAATTAGGCGTAACCATGAATTTCCCCAGTGCTTCCTCAGGCCTCCGTTGTCTTGTGTTCTTCGCACGGTTGCAAATATACCATTGCAAAGACACTTTGGGCCGGGCATCTCATTGAGCGAGACAAGCGACGGGCTATTCTTTGCAACTTGCATAAAATACGTTGAATAATTATACATACGTTTTAAATATTTGGACGTTTTTCTTTTTCCTCGCCACGTGCGACTCGACGGCGCTCATCTTGCGGGACAAGAAGGTGCAGCAGCACACGTTGCGTGAATCGCGGCCTTTCTTCGGTTAAAAGCAACCTTCGTTGTGGGCGCCGTGTGCCCGTGAAGGCTCCATGTCTCCGCCCCGAAAGCCGCCCCATGCATAGCGAACGACTGTATGGAATCACCCTTCGCTGACGCACTGTCTAAACGTCCGCACCGGGCGATGACGTTATACGTTCGACACATTTAGTTTTGCATGGCATCAGCATGTCATTGTGGTTGTTCGCGTGTCCCTCGCGCTGCAGAGTTGTAATAACGTTGCACAGAAACTTTCTCCGCGTCCTTGTTTCTGCAACGTCGCCTAGCGCGTTTCCCCCTCGTTGTCAGCGAAGACGCACCAATCACGAGTGACGTTGACGACCCGACAAAGGCTCCACCAAAAGCGGTTGTCAAAGAGCAAGCCGGTATACGAAGTGATGCCGCGGCTTCCTTTTGGGTCGCACGTCCGTCGAGAGAAAAATTCATCTCTAGCAGTCTAGCATCTCTAGCAAACACACTGCTTTTGCGTGCGTGTGTGCGTGTGTTGGAGAGAGAGAGAAAGATTTAGAAAATGGAAGCGCTGAACGCCTGCCCTAAGCCAGCGAGTTCTAATCAGCCGCTGAGCGTTGGAACAAGGCAGATGTAACAGAAAGGAAAGAGATAAAAGGACCATTATGACAGAGACACTCATTCACGTCCATGAATAAAAGTTAAAAAAAGAAAAGCTGATTATAGAAATTGGAAGCACTACATGCAGTCGCCCGGCCAGTTCGCTTTCCCTAAAAAAAATCTACAATGGCCTTTATCGCATGTGGCCAGGTAGCAGAAAATAACTCTTTCAGAAAAAATGTCCGCTTGTCGATACGCACCAAAGGAACAGTCTTTGGCTGTCTCTCTTGGCCGTCATGCCCACTGCACTCGAAGGACAGTCAACGGGCACACACAAAGGACACGGTCAATCGTCTACGGCACAGTGCACTGTGCCGTAGACGATTGACCGGCGTTCCGTACGCCCGGAAGGTCAAGATAGTGTGCCTAGTAAAGCCACGCGAAGCCGTTCTATGTAAAAATCCTGCGAGTAATATTCCGAACGCCGCCTTACACAATCATATTGAAGACCGCGGTGGAAATAGACTAAACCACGCGTTCTCGTAACCCATCCATTGCAAGCAAAACGAAGCATGGATGGAAAAACAAAATTATGCAGATCCAACGTGCATCTTGTAATCTATGCGAAGTGAAGCTTTCGTAAGGCGGTTAATCCAATGCTACAAATTTGCCAATCTCAGCACTGCGCCTTTCGTGTAAAAAGAAACTGGCGCTCGCGCATGCGCTCTCGCGCACCCTCTGCTATACGCAAAGTGACACACGCGGCGATCATTTCAGAGAGCTATAGTTGGCGTTGACGCAATACAAGCATTCATGCGATTGTGATGCAATGGTTAGGGCATCGGGCTACCGGCGCTCTAACCATAAAGTATACGTAATTCAAATTTCTTTAAGCTTGAGCTATTCGGCAAGACAGCAGCAACAGCAGCAGCAGCCATGGTCGGGTAAGTGCGGGAGGGTTTGCAAAGAAAGGTCCGCTTTAAAAATGTAAGAAACGTGTCCCTGTTGCACAGCACAGCGCTGTGAGCCAGCAGTACTGTCTGTTAAGAGAACTCTGTAAGCACTTGCAAGTATACGGGGAGGTTCTGTTTCGAGACGAGGCTAGAAAAGTCACTAGATAATTGCGCGTGGACCAATCAACAGCCTACTGAGTGGTCGGCCTTTTAGTTCCCTCCACTCATGCACGTATACACGAAAAGTGGTAACTTGATATTAACCAAGTCAAGGAACTCGCTACGTTAAAATCGACCGTACCACGCGTTTCAGCCACTGCTTGAAGCCCACTCCGGCTAATTAACCAGCTGCACAGGGCCCCCTGCTGGGGCCGTATAGTGTAACGATCCTTCTTATTGTTCCGTTCTTGCCCTTCGTCATTGGCTCTTACGAAGCCGCGCCCCCGCTATCGCCGTGATCTGCCGCTCAGTGGGAGGAATGATAAGGAAGGAACAGAACGGAACGAAAAGAATCCTTGCATAATACGGTCCCTGGTTGCGCGCGTTAACTGGCGTCGACGCTGGCAAGGCGAAAATGTGGCTGCGAGGCGCCTGAGTCACGCCGGGCCGACGTTGGCATAAGCGGCGGAGCGGATGCATAGCATTACGGGAAGCCCGTGTTCCTCGCCAACCTAGCTTCCGTAACGTGACCGGTGGCCAGCTCGCGCACCGAGTGACGGAGCGAAAACGCGTGAACGTACAGAGCGATCCTTTCGCCAAGCTTCCACGGCGCGGCCCTTCGCGAAGTATGCGAGGCGCAAACGGAGTGACTTCACCCGAGTATTCACATCTCCGGGCTACCCGATGGACTCCCCAACAGCCGGACTCGGAAAAATCGAAAGAAGTGCGCTTCTGTAACGTCCGGCGACGTTGCACACCCGCACAATGAGTGAGTGAGCGGGCTTGAGTAACATATTTGGCGTGAGCCTGTATGGTATAGATCGACATAACTTTCGCTTCACGAACACGAAGAATAGGACCGCCGGCCTGCCACCTCATCCAGCTTGTCGCTCGCTTATTCGAATTCGCGCGGCCGCCAGGCAGGAAGCAAGGCGTCTTGCAACGGTCGAGAAAGTTCAGTAATTGTCACACCGCTTTTTTTCCACGAGAACAAATGCTATGAGACAAGCACTGGAGTTATGTTTAGTTGTGGCCGCTTCTCACTAGGCTGTTTGTCATGGCAGATGTCTATAGCAGGATGTTATTACAGTTTTTCACAAGCATAAATAATCTTCAGGGTGAAGTAAGTGCGTAAGTCATATTAGGTTTTACTCGTTGCGTAACTGTGTGCGGTGGCGGCAGTTATTAGGTAGCAGGACTCGTGCTAAGGCGTCACAGTATTGACGAGTGATAGCTGCAAAGACCGGATACGCCATACGGGGTCCACCAGATCCTGTATATGCAGACCATCTATCTACACGGTCATAAAAACGTGCTGCCATCTACTATGGAGCCTACGTGAACGCAAAGATAAGTTGCGGGCTTTGCAGGTCATGCCGCAGGCTACGTTTTAACTCTGTATCACTCAGTGAACTTGTAGTATTCACCTGTTTACACGGTGACCATCAAATGTAGCCAGTCGCATATTTGGTAATCCTGAACGCACGAGGCATCTTATTTAAAACTGGTTTGGCTTGGTTTGTTAAGACACAGCTCGCTACCACAGCGCGCCAGCAAAGCTTGCGTCGAGGCCACTGTGAGTGAAATAGGACGAATTTTTTGTTTGCATATCTAAAGGTCGCCGTGCACATTCGACAAGCTATGTGATCTCTCATATTGGCACGCGATCACTGTAAGGTTATGCAACCAAGCTTCTTTTGATGCGCATCCATTCCTGAACTCGTCTCAGTCAGCTTAAAACTGTAGTGACAATATTTCCTACTAACTGGCAAGACCAGGCATAGTTAACGCGTAGCGTGCATCGAATAATAAAAGCTCAATTATTTTTGTTCGTGTTCTATACCGCCTGTCACACATCGCGTGGTCAGTATAGTGCTGACTGCGGAATGCACGAATGTGGGCGAATATAGTAAGAAACGGAGGATATGTGCACACACCAAACGTTCGCCAAGCCCAAATCTACATGGTAACTGCGGATAAAAGCCAACAGCGAGAAGTCGACGTATCGTCGAACGCGTCCCGTTCAAGTCATTTCCAATCATCCGCGTTGATTGCGTCCATATATTTTGCTCGAGCGTTGCCGTAATTGCGCCGTCTTCTTTTCGACCGCACTGCGCTGCAGTAACGGACGTAGTATACTGCACGCTGCAGTCTACGCACAAGTCACTGCGCAGTCGCTCCGCTTGCGAGACAGCCCAGGAGACCGCAACAGACGCAACGCGGCTGCTGTACGCCTTCTCGCGCGCGCACACACTCACACCGACACGCCTCCAGTATTTCTGCTCTGGCCGCGGCGTCTCACGCACACGGGGGCCCACCACGCGGTATGCATAATTCCTTCGTCTCTCAGGCTCTCCTTGCTGGGCCGGCGATCCGCCGCCGCGGCCTTGTCTGTCTCCGAGCGAGAAAGTTTTCTTTTTTATTGCTTCCTCGTCTCTCCTGCAGCACGCATATACGTGATCCCACGAAGCGCGGGGTCCGCTGCGTAACCGCGCGTGGCCCGTCGCAGCGCGGCGCGTTGTTGCACCGGGCGTGTGATGTGTGCGTATGCGCATGGCTCAGTGGCCGCCCGGCAACCCGCTCGTGATGCGGTCGGTCGCTGACGAAATCAAGGGCGCGGCGCTCCGGCCTCCGTGCGCTGTCATCCCCCGCCGGTCTCTCTACCCCTTCTTTCTACCAGCGTGCCTCTATCCTCGAGCTCTCCCTCTCTCTGGCTTTGCTCATTTTGCCATTCGCACACGATTGGCACGTACAGGTGTGCGGCTTTGCCCGAGCGCGCGCGCGCGTCGGGTAGTCTATAATACCTGCTCGCAATTAAGGGACAACGTTAGCTGCCTGCTTGTTTAACGTGCCTTGAGAGCGCGAATTTCGAAGGTTACGAGGGAAGCCGCATTCCAGGCAGCCGTTTCGAGCGCTCTGAGTAATATCGGACGCGCGGGCTAGCTTAGAGAGAGCGGAACACACGCACGCACGCACGCACGCACGCGCACGCACGCGCACGCACACACACACACACACACACACACACACACACACACACACACACACACACAAACACACGCACGCACTCAGAGAGAGAGAGAGAGAGAGAGAGAGAGAGATCGTGACTTTAACGGGAAACACACGTTATTAGCCGGGCTGATCGCCTGGCACGCAGGTGATTACGCAACCTCTACAGACAACAGCACGTACTTGAGATGCATTTCCTCAGCTATAGAAACTGGAAATGGGCTGGTTTACACTAAAACGATTTGTAGTGCCCTGCTTTCAATTGGAAGCAGCCATTGGAGGCGTCGATCTTTAGAGCTTATAATTGCGCAAAGCAGCATGTTTACAAAATACAGTGTAACAAAGCGGACGTGAGCAGAAATGGAAGTCAATTGATAGGCAACGATTACGTGGAGCTGTGAACATAGAAAAAAAAATGAAAGAGAAAAGTCAGCCTCAACTGTAATAAACTTCCGCTCCCATTCTGCGCGACGTTTCCCGTCCGTAACAGTGCCTTTCATGTCGCTCATCTGATAGCTTTGTAGCATTGGATACTGCGGAATGTGATTGTGAACTTGATCTAGGGATCGACATAATGCTGTCAGCACGAAGATGACGAACAATGAACAATAGGAATTTTTGCCCCAGAAAATTGAGTGACTGGAACTGTTTGCTGCTAGCTTATTAAGAGCCAACTGTGATTCGCCATACAAGCGGTCGTACCACATTTCTATGGATAGTGTCGTTTGTAGGCAGAGTGCGTGTGGTTTTGACGTTCACCTAAAAATAATTTGGTACGTTTAGTATAGCATAGTCGCTCGCAATATGGGAATACGAAACATGTAATCCGCTAGCGCAAAATACCCGAGTCCACAGAGTCTTCGTCACATGGCAGCAGTATACTTGCGGTGTCTGGCCGAACCTTCAATGCATAGTATGCGCACGCAACTCAGTGAAGTGTGTGGCTGCTCAGGCTCAACTAGTGCACGCTTTCCGATCTCGCGATGTGCTGCCGCCCAGACACTTTCCGAACGCAACTGCTGCGAGCATGTTTATTCTCTGTTACAGAGTTAATGAGAAATGATGAGCTTCATAGAAACATAGTCAGCGTATAGAAGCATAGAAGCACTGTCAGTGAGCTTGATTAAAACAAGGTTGGTAGAATATCCAGGACGAAAACCAAACTGTCTTGGTGGTAATAGTTTGAACTTGTCCAAGTAGTTAGAGAGGCGCCGTTCAATTAGTTTTTCAACTGCTTTACTAAAACACGGCACATAGGCATCTAATTTGTTAATAAGATGGGGTCTCCTTTCTTATACACAGTAATTATTTTCGATCTCTTGACGTCACTAGAGAAAACGGCCGTTTTAAAGATTAAGTTGCCCCCGCAGGCAATTTACTCATAGTCCCTAACCTTACTCATAGTTCTCGTCTACTTTGACGCCGTCTGTCCATTATGGTTCTCGTATAGTCGACATGTCACCCGGAATGGTTAACCACAACCGCACGATCGTTTAGCCTTACCGGATAAAGTACGCGATGTACCGCGGGCGCCCGCCTCCGTCCGCTGTCGTCGACCCGGTGTTTGGCTAACGGTCCGTTCTCCTCCTCCTCCTCTCTCTCTCTCTTCCGCAGACTCCTCATCCCTCGCGCAGCCGCCGGTCGCAGCGAACACGGAAGGCTAGCTCAGCCTTGGGATCTCGTACTGCTACTTCGCCCGGACGCTTCGCCAGTGCTCGTCGAATCCTGTCCATCAGCCGGCGGGCGCTCCTGTCTCCACCGCTGCGGCGAAGGAACCGGTGGGTCGCCGCTGCGACACAGCGTCCGCACAACGGGGTCAAGGACGACCCTTGGCTGCCGCCTTCCCAGATAACGTCCCGGTTGTCGTCGTCACAAAGAGCATCCGATTAGCCGCGGCGTTCGAACGTTTCCCATCCCGTATTCAACGGTGAGTCCGAAAGCGCACTTTCTGTCATTAATATTTATAACCCGCGGTCTCATTAGTTTATGCTAATGGGTTTATTACACAGGGCCCCGTCGGCTGAGCAGTACAGTTTCTTTCTGTCTTAAAAAAACTCTGCACTATGCCGCTATAGTCGATGCTCACTCGACGCAGCAAACCAGTATAACGGGGCATGATGAGAGCCACTACGGGTGCCGTTGATCCCCCGCTGCGCCTTCGTAAGCGAAAGCGAACTCAAAAGGGGGAAATTGAAAAGTATACCTATAGCAATAGGAGAGCGAAAGCGCACTCAAACGATTCGATGCACTACAAAACTGCGTGGAACATTTGGAAACTACTTCGGATTACTACATTTACTAGTTTACCCGACTTCGCCCGTGCGTACAATTCCATCACTGATCTCTTAGCTGATCATTTCGATACGTTTTGCTCTCTGTCAGACAGGCAGGATGTAAATTGTCTTGTTAATTACTTTGAGAATCTTGTCAAGTCATGTGTTCAACAATTTTTGCCCATTAAAGCTAAGAAAAGTAATGCTAACATTCCTTGGATGACTCGCGACATCTTGCATTTATCTCGTCGTGTGCGAAGGCTTAGGCGTTCCAAACGAACCGACGATTCCATAATCCTGGACAGGTTTCACAATGCAAAAAATGAACTTAATTTGAAAATGCAAATGGCCAACGATTTCTTTTTTCGCGTTCAACTGCCTCATCTTTTATGAACTAACCCTCGTAAATTTTGGTCTTCTACCTTACCTCACGATGCTTCACCCACTTCATTCAAAATTGATAATGACGTCATCAGTGATCCGTCAGTAATAGCGGATGCTTTCAACAAGTATTTTCAGTCCTTTTGCACCCGATAACAAATTCATTGCTTCTCTCACCAATATAGTTTGTTCTGAAGGAATCACTGACATTGACATAAATAGTGAAGGCGGTCTTAACATCGTATTAAACTTCGATGCCAAGAAATGCACTGGTCCGGACGGGATACGCAATGCATTCTTAGTTCGCTATACCTTGTGATCATCAAGGTATCTGACGGTCACATATAACAAATCTTTATCATCTGCCACTGTTCCTTCCTCGTGGAAGTTAGCTAAAGTGCTTCCTCTCTATAAATCTGGTGATAATAAGTCTTTATCGAACTACAGACCAATTTCAATAACATCAGAGTCATGCAAAATCTTAGAACCTATCATTCATAAATGCATACTACTTTTCCTAGAATCTCATAATCTGCTATCTAACATACAGCATGGGTTTAGGGGCGGTTTTAGTACGACAACGCAGTTGAGTTTACGCAGGACATTTTCCTTAAACTTGGCAACCTCGATGTTGGCAACCTGGTTGACGTTATGTTTTTATTTGACACGGTATTACATTCTAAACTCCTTGCTTAACCTAACGCTGTACTAAATAATTCTCAACTAGTTAAGTGGATTTCAAGCTTTCTTTCACTTCGTTCCCAGTTCGTCTCTTATAGCTCGACCGAATCTACTGCTATTGATGTGACATCTGTAGTGCATCAAGGCTCCGTTCTTGGGCCACTGCATTTTTTTTAATTTACTTAAATGATTTACCTGTTAACATCTCTACTAACATTCGTCGTTATGCCGATGATTGTGTTTTATCTGAAGTTATTAGCTCTTCTGATGATCACTACCGCCTCCAAGAGTCATTTGCCAGGTTTTGCACTTGGTGCAACACCTGGCAAATGAACATTAACTTTGATAAAACCGTCCGTATGACCTTCTCTAAAAAATATTTTCCTTCTCTTTTTCCTTACTCCTTCAATAAATGCCTGTATGGTATCTGAGTATAAGTATCTCGGTGTCATTTTAATGCATAACATATCGTGGTCTAATCACATTGATTACCATTTGTAACAAAGCACTAAAAAATGGGTTACCTATGTCGTACACTATCCAATTATCCAAAAGATACTAAGCTACTGTTATATAAATCGCTAATCCGTCCTGTTGTTGACTGCGCGTCTGTCGTTTGGAACCCTCATAAGCAGTGAGAGCCTAACTGGCTAGAAGCAATCCAGAAAAAAGCTGTAAGATGTATATGTCACCACTATGATCGTGACTTTTCACCCTCTTCTGCACTTCGTTCCTTGAATTTAACTTCGCGCTATTCACGTCGCTGCACAGCTTCTTTAGTTTTCTCGCACAGCATCGTCAATGCTTCCGTTAGACTTTCAGAAAGCAAGACTTACCCCGCGCCAGAGTCATCGACGAGACGACATCAAAACTTGAACTTGATGCCCTACTTTTCACGCCACTAATATGTTTAAATTCAGCCTTTTCCCTCGTTCCATAGAAGACTGGAATTCCTTACCTGGGTCTATTCGCTCATGCTCACCTCGAAGTTTTGTATTTGCCATCGAGGATGAATGGTCCTAGCACATCACCCTAATCGTTGTATCGTACTTTTCTCTGTATAATTTTCCTCTGTTAATCCACGCTTGCTATAGTGCTTATTGCGCTGCAGTATGTACAAATAAATAAATAAATAAATAAATAAATAAATAAATAAATAAATAACCTAAACAGTCGCAAAGAATCGAGGACGAGAGAATGGCTCAATATCCCTAAGACGAACTACATTGTAGTACTATCGTCTTAGTGGGCACAATCTGTTGCCCAAAGCAAACCGCACAAGGAACGTGCACAACAGGAGATGCTCTCTTAGAACTCCAGCATCGCATCGAATACTGCTTCAGGCCTGATTTGACATTTCCTCGAAAAAGTAGAACAATAAGATAAATGGTAACCAACGCGAGATGCCGCCCTCCAGAAATATAGGGAAACTTTTTTTGCACATCAATTCTTCTGTCGTACCATCTCTTGACCCTGACCTTTGCGCTCCAGCAACATGACCCAATCACCCCAAGGAGCCGCAATATATCTTGACTCGAAGTCGATTAACCTTTGTAGATTTTTCCGCACTTTTCCTTGGAAACGGCGACCACGAGCTGCGTGATATACCACGCGGGTGCGCCATCGTTTACTCTTGGACTCAGTCAGTCGCGAATAAGCGTCACTCTGGGTTTCGGGGCTCTTTCAGCTCGTCCGTTCACATTATTTAGTACCTTTCAAGTAGTTGCAGCCGACATCAGCATGAATAGCTCACAATGTCTTCGCCCAGAACGGCAAAGGGAGTACTCGTGAGTGACCCGGCACGAGTACTTCTAACCATGTACAGAATTATGTACACACGCACAACCGCATTTACTTGGACACTGTACTTCCTTGGTTCTTTTGAATACTGTATTCTGTAGCAGTTAGGAACTACCGTGTGTGTGCGGGCGGGGGGGGGGGGGGGCGTGTTTTACATCTTTAATACAGTCTTTAATACAGTTTCATACAGGGACGGGCCCGCGCTGTATAGGTACAGCGGGCGCCCGTACCTCTCCTTATGTAACGCTGTTGCCATCCCCGACCCTCATCTCTCTCCCTAAATTTCTAACACACGCTATATATATATATATATATATATATATATATATATATATATATATATAAATGCGGCTTCTGACGTGCCAACTCATCGGACAACGTCAGGGAATCTTTTTGTCTCTTTGCTTCATGTATATTGCAGTTAGAATCCGTTGCGCAATTTCCGCGTGCACAGTTTACTTTGAAATCGCGGACGTACGGACGTACGTCGCGGCGCCTGCGATACACTGCGCGCAGCAACAAAGTGCGCAATTTCCTGCAACAGCGTGAGCCGCAGTTCATTGCCGCCGATGCGGCCCCGTTCGCCGCCGTCATTTCGCTCCGCTTTCCAAGAGAGGGCGAGAGCGAAAGCATATTCCAAGGTCTGTTGCACAGTGGTCGTCTCGCACGGCGTCTCAGTGGTTCCCAAGAACGTTTGCCCCCCGACAAAGCCTTTCCGTCACTTTTTATCTGTGTAGCGAAAGGCTGCGCTGGGCTCGACGGGGCTTATATGTGCGCGAAGGCTACGCAGTATGAAACACGATAATAGAATGTGTTATACTTAATGTCATATAGAAGCTTTGAGTAAATGAACTAAAGTATCAGTAAACGACGAGGAAGAAATTCCTACATGGACCAAGTGGTTGCTGCATTAGTTTCGTGTAGCTCGAGTTCGAAGCACAAACAAGGTTTCTATTTAGTTGATAACTTTTTTTTTCATTTTATTATGGCCGATGATGCACTGATAACCGTATTGCGCGAACCGCTTGCGTAAATAGAAATGGTTAGGAGATGCGACCATGCAGACAGGAGGAAGGGCGATCGCTACTGCGCTATAGGAACGCATGATGTCTGCATCTTCTGTATACGTCAGCCGTTCTTAGCCAGCATTTTAAGAATAGTGGTCCCGAAAGACCTCCTAGGACCAGTATTCTTGAAAACCTTTTGTTGTAGCTCGTAGATCAGAACTTCCATTCCAACATATCTTTATTTCTCTCTACTCCAGTCTTATTCAAAAGTTACGCGCACCGCCGTTATTTAGCGCCCGAACTGCGAAACACAGAGACACAGAAATAAACCGAACACATAAGAACGATGCGCTACTTTGCCTCTGTGTTTCGCCGTTTTTGCGCTAAGTAACACGAGTCTCGGCAGGCCACAACTGGCCCAAGCCGAGATTTTGTGGCGCCGCTATCTTTCAACGAGCCGCTTGTTCTCCGTGTACTTCTGAACTGTCTTAGAACCATTACTACTCGCACAGTCATAGAAGCACGTATACCACTGCGCAGTGAGAAAAAGGTGCCGACATCGCAATGTGCGTCTCCGGAAAGGGAATGATACCAAGGGCGTAGCCCGGGGGGGCGGGGGGGCGGCGGGGAGGGCGACATTTTTTTGTGTTGTCAAGAACCTCCGACCAAAACAACCCCTGGCGCCGGAAACCATTCTGGATTTTGTCTAGAAGGGGGGGTCTTTTTCGCGCTCTAAAAGACGTTTAGGCGCGAACATTGCGAACTAACTTGGGCTGGATTTCGTGGCAACGCCCATGCACCTGGGGCCCTATAACGTAAAACTACTCCAATATGTTTTTATGATGTCAAATTTGCGTAACCGCCGACGCAAGCATCGGGCGGTCACCCACAGGGTTGTCTGAACAGACAAATCAAACGCTCTCCTCGATCATAGGAGGTCACTTTTGCTTGCTTGAAAAACGAATAACATTGCCTACATTGAGCGGCTTGTCGTATCTAATTGGCTGACAAGAGGCGAAGAGCACGCTCAAGTGGAGAGGGATTCGATGGGGCCGAGCCACTGCACTGAATATCGATAACCGGATAAAGAGGGTGGTGCCAGCGTCTGCGATTGGTCCGCTTTCCCTCACTTAGCTTGTGGTGGCTGGTCGAAAATCACGGCGGCATGCAACGGAAGCTTAAGAATGACCCAACGGATCCTCAACAAAGAAGCGTTGGTAGAACGAGGTCGTAAACGCGCCGAAAGTGCTCTAAAACGTTACACGGCCACGCAAAAAGCTTTATTATACGCAAATAAACCCATGCTCTCCGGCAGGTGCGAGTAGCCAGTGCCTGAGGGATTGGCTCACTTTGACGCGGTGAGTTCTCGCGGTTTTGTGACGTCGCGTGACAGGCAGATGAAGTGGGTGGATGTGACGCGGCGAGAGATTGGCAAAGATGATAACTGTCCCCCTTCCTGAAAGTTCACTCGGAGCGGATGACAGAGCGGAGCGGATGAAATCACAGAGCGGATGACGCTGCCCGATGGGCCCACGATAGAGCCCATATTATGCCAATACCGCTGTCAAGAACAGATGCAGCCACAAGTATTCGCTTCCTCGCACGCGAGCTTACGCAGACTCTGGGGATCACCAGTGAATTCACGAGCGCACGTCTCCACAGATTGGATCCACGAGTGCGACTCTGTCTTCCACTAAGGTTTCCACGAGCGGAAGCAAAACTGCTGTGCCGCCTGTGGCTCGGCGTGGAATTCACGAACTCCTATTCTTTCCGAATTGGAATGGCCGACAGCCCTACTTGCGACACCTGCGGCGGCGAGGAGACGATCGAGCACCTCCTTTGTAACTGTCCCCGTTACAATGTGTCAAGAAAAGTGCTCGTGACCGCGCTCGAAAAACTTTTCTTCTTTCTCCTTTTCTTATCTTTAGCACTTTCCCCAGCACAGGGTAGCCAGCCGGTACTTACACTGGCTCACCTCCCTGTCTTTCCTTCCCTTTTGTCTCTAGGTCTCTCTTCCAACTGATACTGTGTATGAACACGACTGCCTATAACTTTTCAATACAAGCATGCACACTTACTGCAGTCAACAAAAGGTAATTATTCAAGTCGAGTTAATTGGGCTGCTCACAGCGATAATTATCATCTCACTTTGTGTCCCGCTGGTCACATAACTTATTTGTGCAGGTGGTCTTCGCGTGCCTCCCAGTGCCTAATTTTAATAAAACCATAAAGCTTAATTTTGAACACCCGGTATACAGTGACTTTTGCTTAGATACGTAGATTAATTGGAGATTTTACGGACATTTAAATATCTTGTTGCGAGGTTTCGAGTATACATGCAGTGAACTTTGTTTCCAGTGACAGTTTTTTGCCCTTTATCAAAGTGTATCTTCGCGTCTGTATATATCCCATTGTAGCTGCGCATTTCTACTGTATATTTTGCGGAACTCCTGCTTTTTATATGCGCTCTCTGTTGCTACTATAATTTAGGCGCAATTACAATACACGACCGGTGACAGCTGCTCCTGCGCAATACATTGGAACGAAGGACAGCGTCATTGAGATTTTTCCCTGGCCATTGTATATGCACAAAATGTAAACAAGGTTTTTGAATGACAAAGTTTCATTGAAATATTTGACCTCAACTTGTTCATTTCATGGCTTTTACGTGTTTCATATCAGCAGCATGCACTGCTTTGCTGGTTTCGAACTGATATAGTTCTAAAGTTCGTGTGATATTTTCTTTGCTTATTAAATAGACAAAAACACGTGGAAGCATTGATCTAAGTTATTTCTGGCACAATTCTGGGACGTACGAATAGATTCTTTTGTGAAAAATATATATTTTACTTCTATTGACACTGCGAAGCGTTAAAGAATCGTTTGCAGCATCTTTGGCTACGGCAATGCAGTTGTTATTCATGTATTTGATCCCTCGAGAAATTCCATGAGGAGGCCGAGCTGCATCGTGAGCTCCCCCTCCCCCGAGCGAAATTTCTGGCTACGCCACTGCACAATACTGATAAGTGAGCGATGAGGAGGAGGAGGAGGAAAAAACTTTATGGAGATGACGCTGTCCTACCTTTCGTTGAGAGAGGCGGGCGCCGGCCTTTGTGACAAGAGTGGGCACACATTATTAACCTGGCAGAAAGCGGGTGTGGCGGCAAGGGCGGAAACGGCGAACCGACGACAAAACGACGGCCCTCGCGTGAAATGAACGAGCGGTTGGGAGGAGGGAGAACGCGCCATAACTGGCAGAAAAGCTGTGCGCGCTTAAAGATGCACGACGCTCTTTTCGTAGTTTTCGGTCAAGGCGAAGTTGCTTCAAGGTCTTTTTTTTTCGCTGTATAAGCCCTGAGCAACCGCAGCACGCCGAGCACATCTTTTTTCCATCCTCTGCGGCTCGGTCGTGCAGCGGCGAGAGGAAACGCGGCCGTTAATGTATTCCCACGCTGTCGAGTTCCCGTCCCAATTCAGCGTTGTTCAGTGATAGTCCAAATGAGCACAGTCGCCGAATTCTCCGCCCGCTCTTCCAAGTGGCAAAGAGCAATCAGACATGCCTGGACACGACAGGAGCGCAATCAGACTAATGCAGATCGCAGCGGGAATTCGGGATGCAGAGCAAGAAAAAATAAAAAGAACCCCGACGAAGCTGTCTTAGCTATGGCGCGCCATCGATCAGCGCTCCTAATACAGGCGTCGACGTGGATCTCCGGATCTGCACGTATGCGATCCGCAGGCAAGCGGCAGCTGTCTGACACGCGGCTATCGAATGTGCCAGACGGCAAGGCAATACCTCGCGGGAACCGCGCGTAATATTTACTTACGTTTGCTGTAACCGGTTGTGTTTACATCATATGACACAAATATGTAATTGCAGTTTTAGTAGCTGTCGAATCTTTTTTTCCCCTTTTTTTATACTTTCCTTTCTTCTTTTTTGTAGGAATTTCTCCAGGTTGCAACACTGCAACTTCTCTTAGGTCGCAATTTCTCTTAGACTGCATCTCACAATCGTTTTACAACGTGTCGTGCGTAGTCTTTGCCCACCACTTCTCCTGGAAAATGTACGGTCCATGTGCATGATAGGGCGTACTATTTTCGTCAACTGCACTTCATAGCAGGCCGACCGTAACCGCTCCTCGACTGGCCGATATGCTCGCCGGCTGTCTCTGGCTGCCTGCGACCCTGCGGAACCGGAATTGAACCGATTAGGTTCAAATAAAAGATTCCAGGGTTCAAGGATTCGGATGAGGATTTAATTTCCATTGCACCGCTATATATATCGTAGTGGCGATAAGAGCGACGAAGACAATTTTATCAGAAGCAGCTATTTCATGTTGTGTGGCCGTCCCCTTCCCCTCTTTCCCCTCCTCCTTCCACTTTCTCCCGCCAGCGGGCTGGTAAGTTATTGCCAGCGTTTTTTCGCTGATGAAGCGTGACTTAATGCACGCGTTAGTGGATGAGATAGGAAACATGCATTCTCAGTACAATGTCCTATATGGCAGAGGAGTCGCCGCGCCGTGGAGTTGTACCAACGCTCCTCGATGCATGCAGGCGCCGGTCAGTAAAAAAAAAAAAAAAAAAGATGAAAAGCAACCCGTTTTCCGGCCTGCTGCACGCAACATGCTGCGAGAGTGCAATCTCTGCGCCAACATATCGGCTGCCGAAGAGGTGTGAAAGCACCACAGCACACACAATGAGCGTTTATGTCAACCTTTGGGTCGGAATATGGCTATCCGTTGTTCTCGCGTCCTCACCATGGGCAGCAGCAGCAGCAACAGCAGCAACAGCAGCAACAGCAGCAGCGCTCCCATGCGTTGACCACTTCTCCACAGGAGACGACAGGTCGCATGCACTTGTGAAAAGGAGCAGTCTTTGCAGGTAGTAACAGTCGGGGATGTATATAGAGCCGTTGTGCGCTCTACGAAATACACTTCAATCTTTGATATTAACGTTGTTCCGGCTTTACGATCCAGGACTCCCTCAGGATTTGAACTTGCGCCCGCAACCTGAGAGCACGGTGCGTTGCCCTGTGCCAGCTGCTGCGCTCCGATGTTCCACTTCCAGCACCCTTCGACGCACGTGCATGCATGCAGGCGTCTCGCAAGCCCCCTATACGCGTGTCTTATTTGCGCGTTTTCCAAGGGGCGCGGCGCGTTACACACGCGAAAGGAGCACTGCACATGTGTAACGGCCCTGTATATATGTACTATAATTGTATGCTCCCACAGGTACTACTTCCGCGAACCATGGTTGGGAGAGAAAACCACCACTTCATGCTTGCAGGAGTTAGACTCGACGCAAAATTAATGATGATCGGGTGCGTGTTCGAATCACGTTTGATTACAAACTAAGCACACTTGAGTGGCGGTAGTTGGAGTTTTTTTCGTAACGAATATAAATGTTCGTAGAAGCGTGAGCCGTTGGACTAGTTGGTGCAACATCTAAAGGTAGAAGAGTGCTGAATTGCTGATGAAAAGAACAGAGACGGAAAGAACACAGATACAGAACGCCTTTCCTGTCTGTATCTGTTTTCTTTCCGTCTGTGTTATTTCAACGCTCTTCTGCCTTCAAATATAATTATCACGTACATGAACTGAGGCACCACATAACGCATGATCCTACGCCAAAACATATGACAGTGGGTAAACCTGAAGGAGGAAATGAAAAAACAAAAGAAAAGGGGGGGGGGCGCTTATTATTGGTGTCTTATTATTGGTGGCAGCGGCCGCATTCCAATGGGGACGGAGTTGAAAGATGCTCGTGTTCTTATATTCAGGTGTACGTTAAAGAACCACAGGTGGTCTAATTAAATTAATCCGCAGTCCCCCACTACGGCGTGCCTCACAATCAGGTCGTGATTTTGGCACGTAAGGCCCCAGAATTCCTTTTTCTTGCATGGTTGCGTTTTGAACTACGTGAGCACGCTCAACGAATGGTAGCGCGAGTCACGCATGAAAGAATCACCGCGCAACTCTGTTTTTTGTGCATGCACACACGTAGTAATTTTGCACATGTGTTTCACTCGGCATTCGCTAGAAGCCACATACAGTTCTCCGTCAATCAGCAGCTAGCCTCGTCAAGAATCCCCCCCCCCCCACTCCCCTCCCGGTTGAGATGCGAGATTTCGACCACTACTCCGCAGCAACAGTGCATTGCGAAATATATATATATATATATATATATATATATATATATATATATATATATATTAGCGTTCAGCCCTCTACCACGTTAGCCCTCTACCACTGTCACGGGTAGTGAATCATCAAACATGCCCAGTAATTTTGGACATTGCCACTTCAAAAATCTTCAGTACTTCACCTCAACACACCAGCGTAATTGAATGAGCAGCCCTTTCAAAAATAATATTTCAAAAGATATCGGTCGAGTTACAACAAGTTTCAAATAGCAACGTCGAGAGCGTACTGCCTTCTAATACCCTTCGCATTTTCAACACTTAACAACACTTAGTGCTGCGTTATGTCAATATCTTGATCAAGGCCAAAACGCTGCCATGACCCAGCGGTAAGTGCCTACTACCTGTTATAAGTGCCGTGAATGCGTAGCGTATTCGAAGAAAGTACCCTCTCGACGTTGCTGTTTGAAACTTGCCGAAACTCTGCCGATTCTTTGAAATGAAAGTTTTTGGAAATGCCGCCCATTGAGTTACGATGGCGTATTGCTGTGAAATTCAAAAAGTTGCCGAAGAGGCAATGTCCAAAGTTCCTGGACATGGGAGACAAGGAAACGCCCCAAACGGCATATATCCAGTGACAATACACGCATAAAAAGCTTGCGTATCTTATCATAATGCACCGTAACGCTGAGGCGCGATCGCATTCTCATAGAGAGTCGTCAGAAATGATTGCAACAACGATCTTCCTTTATCACCGTTTCCGTACAGCCAGTTCGTCTGGAACGTGCAATGGGAAGCGCTTACGCAAATAAAAGAAGAAAGAAGGAAAAGAAAGAAAATCGCGAGACCGGCGCGCGAAGGGACACCGTAGAAAAAACAAGAAAATACCGCGGGTACGCGTAACGGAGACCACCGAAGGTCGCGAATCTCTCTGCCTGCTCCCAAGGATGACACGGACCCTGAGGAACAATGATGCGCCCTGAAGAGCGGCCCGATTGTTTCCTCCCCGCGTGCGTCGACTCTTGCCCGACAATAACACCCAAACTCAAGGTCTGCGCATACGGCGCCACAATGCGTCAGGGGCGGGGAAATGGATAGTCGCGCAGTGCAACAGTGTTTGTTTCAACGCCGCCTATGGCGGAGGGCTTCGCTCTCCGTCACCGGCGAGTGAATGGGCAGCATTGACACAGATTACCACGCAGCCTCGAAATCTGTGTCATCCGCGTTCCACAAAAAAAAAAAAAAAAAGAATAGAAAGGTAGTCAATGCGTCCGGCGAGTGAAAAGTAAAGTCGAAAGAGACGAGGAAACGTCCGGTCCATTTTGGATTGTGGACGGTGAAACAAGTTGCGCGTATGTAAAGAAAGAATAATCATAAAGTAAATAATAATAATGATGATGATGATGATAAAACTGTTTTTTTTTATTAAGAGATGGCTGGAGCGCCTGTTATGTCGAAAAGTGATGATGAAAAAAGCAGCACATTCGGGTGGTAACGCGATGGTGTTGCTGGAAGAATTGCGCTTCCTCGTCATTCGAATAATAACGACGGGCACACCCCTTTCTCTCGGTGGTTCTACGATTGACATTTATTGGAGCTAGGGGATCTTGGTCGCTCAATGGGTCTTCCCTAAGTAAAATAAAGAAATATTTCATGGTTATATTGCGCTCAGTTTTACACAGAATCTGTGTAAAACTGAGCGCAATATAACCATGAACGTTCACCAACTAGCCCCCTTCATTGCTTTACTAAAAGAAATATTTCCAAGCCCGCTTTCTTTCAAAGAATCGAGCACCATCGACGGCTTTTTGTATAGGCGATTAGCTGCAGTCAAGAAAAACGAAAACAAGAATCCGACAGCGGATGTGTCATGGCAATAGGTGATTGCACATTGTTTCATCGGTGCTCTACTGGGTCTGAAGGTCGCATTGAGCGCTATTTAATAGCAGCTGTGCTCTCCAAGTGCAATCTTATACACGTCGCTGTGGAAACGTATAAGACTACACTGCCTTCGGTATCGACCCACAAAAGCGGTCAGATACCCGGCAGAAAAAATCGTTTGACGTTCCACAAGTACACCTCACATTAAAATAGAGCAACTTTTTGCTGCTCTTGCCTGCGCCAACCATTCAAACAATCTCGACCAAGTCAAATTGTAATCAATCAGGCTCAAAGGGCGACAGTCGGTTACGTGGGTGACGCAGAGATACATTCATTAAACTACGGAACGACTCTGCATTGAAGCTCTGACAGGCAAGGCGGCTCGGCGTTCTCGCAACAGACGCTGTTGGGCGGGAATTATATATGAACGGTCGCGTGCATTCGTGCGACGATGGGCGGCTCGCCTATCGTTCTCTGCAAGATTAAGTTGACAGTGTTGTCAGTGTAGCTGCAGGAAACCGCGGGCGCGATGATGTCATACGTCTTGTCGCAGTACATTGCGCCATTGCGGGAAGGGGACTCTGCCCTATATATTAGCGGCGGATCGCAGTGGCCTTTCAAGCGCTCAGGCACAGGCGGCAAGACGATCGTGCATTGTGTTGGTGCGCCATCTTTCAGCTTGTCCGGGGCGTAAAAGGACCCCATTAGTAATGCTACCGAATCAGAGCGTGCAAAGCGAGCACATGACTTCAGATGAGATGGATAGCGCCTTTGTTAGTCATCTGCGCACGTGCGTTTCGTCTGAGCAAGTATACTATACACGAAGCACTTCTATACCGATGGATCGACTACGACGTGCAGTTCTGGTGGCGCCGTGGTTATATCAACGCGAGGAATGACACTGCGGTTCAAGATATCGCATGTCGCGACCTCAACGGCGGCAGAACTAACGGCCCTGCATCGAGCACTGGAATTCATTGATTCTGAAGGACCTAGAAAATGGGCTGTGTTTTGTGATTCAAAACCGGCATTACAGTGCACGCAGTCAGTTCTCCGACATGGATGTCATGACCAATTAACATACGAAGTCGTGAAACTTTACCATGATGTCCAACAAAAAGGCCACGAGGTCGTTTTTCAATGGGTACCTGGCCACTGTGGGATCAGTGGCAATGATTCCGCCGATAACGCTGCTCGCACAGCACATCAAGAAGAGCACAGCGTTCCAATTCCGCTTTCGAGGACTGACGCTGCAAGGCAGCTTTGACACCTGGCACGCAGTCTCACAGTGACCGAGTGGAACTCGCCGAACTTACGACTTACGCGACTGCATCGACCCTACCTGCAACTCCGACCTCCACTCGGACTTCGTGAAGCTATGCTTCTCTGTCGCCTTTGGTTAGGAGTTGCCTTCACAAAGGCATACTCTACATTAATTGGAGTGACTGACAGTGCAGCATGCGAGGTCTGTGGCACCGAAGAAAACATCGACCACCTACTGTGCCACTGTCCAAGATACGCCCTAGAGAGACAAGAACGTACTTGCCAAAGCTTTCCAAAAACTGGACAATCGGCCGCTTTCTGTGTAGGTGCTGCTGGAACACCGCCCCCATCGCCCGTCGGCCCATAAAGCTGTGAAGGCGCTTTTGTGTTTCTTAAGGACGACGGGTTTGTGCAACCGTGCACCTGTGACTATTAATGCAACTTCTGTAAAACCACACGCGTCAGCGAACTCAACGCAATTTCCTTCTTTCCTTCCCTCCTCTTTCTCCCTGTGATCTTTGCTTTCCCCTTTCCCATTCCCCCGGTGTAGGGTAGCCAACCGGACGTTATTCTGGTTAACCTCCCTGCCTTCTACTTTTCTCTTTCCTCCTCCTCGGCCTCGTTTTCATTTGCGACCTGCGTCGCACCACAAGGGCGCCACGGAGTCGGCGTTTGAAACTGCAGGCGCTCAGACTATACAGTTACACATTTTAGCCGTTTGAAGACGAGTATGTATATAGGTTATCTGAGCGTCAAGTCCTGTGACGTCCATAACATAAGAGCCCCTAAGGTCATGTGACCTATTCGTCGCATCCCAGCTGACTTCCGGCGCAATTTCAAAGGCTGTACGCACACCCCGACAGGCCGAGCGCTAAACCGATTTCGTGGTTAAAATACACGGGCAACAGGAACTGCTTCGTGCCCGCATATTACCGCTATTTTAAGGCACCGAACCTACCGAAAGACCCGTTCACGTGCGTTTGCCAGGGCAGATTCCACCGCTGGCTTCTCCCGCGTTAAATAAAGTGCGACAGCTAGAGAAATCACTTACCCATGCACGCATGCATAACAGCAGCGCTTCCGTGTCTGTTCCTCACCACGACGCCACTCTCGCTCCATGCGATGGCACGACTTCATGCAGATGAATTTGTAGGTTTCACTTCTAGGACCAAAAATAGGTGACTTTTTGCCGAAAGCGGAGGCTCGGGTACCAGAAAACGATGTCAAAACAAAATGTCGGGCGCGATGTCGCTTTTGAATTTGGTTCGGCAGACAGCATCTCATGGTCCCGAATTGCTGGAGCCTCTATAGCCAAGGCTGGTTAAACGTCTGTTAACATAGAAAAGAGTGCACTAGTTCTTGAAGCAAAACCTTCGCCTGGGAACAAATTTATGCTGCAGAAATATGGCATGACGAATGCAAGCACAGCGCGAAATCTGTGACACCGCATGATGCCATCAGCACCATGGTTTGGGCGCGAACTTCAAGAACGGAAGTTCGGCGTTTTCCTTCTGCGCGCGCTAATAAGCTACCTCGTCGGATAGAAGGAGCTCGTGAGACTGTAAGCTACCAGTCTAGTTTGAGTTGGGCCTTCCATTTGGTGCACATTTCAGGTGCCCTCCCTTACCAAGTAAACCAGACGTGAACGCACGCCTGTTTCCGCGCTTTCTCACTAAACGCTGCCGACAGATGTCGCTATCCGAACCCGTGACTTTACACACTACAGGAGAGCCAGGATACGATATCCTCCCCCACATAAATCACTCACGAGGGCGGAGGCCAGTGATTGCAGACATCTCCAGACAGGAGCTTTGCCCAACTTAAACCTAGTGAGTAAAGTGTACTCCACCCGATACGCAGCTAAATGCCCGGGGTGCGGTCAAAAGCCCACCTTCTATCACACCACATGGGAATGCCAACCTATAACAGCAGTCCCCAAAATCATAAATCCAAGTGCGGAGAAATGGGAGGCACTGCTGGCCAGCGACTGCTGTGGGGACCAAATTAAGTTGGTCTCGTGCAGCGAGCACGCAGGACAGCTGAAGCCGTTGGAGCCCTGGACAAAGGGCCCCATCCATGCTAAACCCAGTTCCAAGAAGACCCTGACTGACTACAATAGAAGATCCTGCAGAGAGCAATAAATATTTGAGTTGATGATAATGATGATGGGTTTTAAACCGAACCCACAGAGAGCAATGCGTACGCGCCTGACGGCGGGTCTGCGTGCGCTTGCGCGACTGAGCGGCTGGAAGATTGGTGGCACAAAGGAAGGGAAAACATAGTGAAAGAAAGATCCTGCTATTTATTCTCCTTATATTGATTTACCTGTCAAAGCAGTGTGGAAGATTTTAAACGTTCGATGGTTTGTTGCCACCAACGACAAACATCAAGGGTCAAGGCATGGTTCAGCACGAAGGCAAAAAGAAACGAGCTTGCTGGCAGTTGCGCATATCTCGCTTAAATGTATGCTCATGCGATCGATCCAAATGCATCAATTCATCTATCCATCCATCCACAGAATCATCTTTAAGCCGCGCTGCCAGCAAGGGGCATGGGGGGGGGGGGGGGGTCACCTTGTGTCCTCGTGTGCTGCAAAAGCTTCTGGTATATAGTAATGACGAATATAGTTCCCTTTCAGAACTTGGGAGCAATAGGTGGTGTCCACATCGCGCGCTACCGCGACGACTCCTTCACAGTTATGAAAACCAATACGGTATGAATGCTTTATCGATTGCCAAACACCAACAACACGCGTTGTTGTTAATTGGGTGCTGGCGAAAAAGCAAGTAAATGCCTGACAAAGCCCCCCCCCTTCCCCACCTCTCTAAAAGCCATACTTGTGCCGTACTGCAGGTAACGTCACGTCTGCTATTCTGTAGGCACTGCCTGCCACACAAACCACTAGATTCAGCAACAACTAATAATAATAATAATAATAATAATAATAATAATAATAATAATAATAATAATAATAATAATAACAATAATATCTATTTTCATCCATGTGATAAAGAAGTTGGTGGAAAATGCGGAATTAAAAGGTTCACTATAGTTCTCATTGGCAAGAACGGTGCGTAGCAATACTGATCAAGTCGAATTGGCCCTGTGCCGATGCTGTCTTAATCCCGCAGCGTGTTTGTTCCTAAATTCAGGAGACGGGTAATAGGATCATCATATGCGATCGAATTCTACGCCAAGCTATAGTTGCCAAATACTTTAAACGTTGTTAAGAACGGCCCAGCTGAGGTGCAAGGGTTGCCAGCCAGTTGCGACGACGGCGGCGTCAGCTTTCAAGGAATGCCACCGTTACGCTCTAACCTCGTCGCCGTTGTGACTGAATGAGTTCGACGAAGCAGGCTTTGTGCCGCAACACGACAACGCCAACCGGGTCGGCCGCGAGCGGGGGAGTTGCCGCGGGAACGTCGTTTGGCACCCCTACCCACGCGCCGACCAAAACGCAGTAACAATGGCTACCCGGGCGCGCTGCGAGGGGCAGCTCCGAGTTCTACGAAATCCGTGTGACGTCGGTTCCGGACCGGACCGTGAACATGTGTGTGTGTGTGTGCGTGTGTGTGTGTAAGCCGTCCCGGGGAGAGGCGGCGTGTTTACAATGACTGGACGAACGTTTCCGTCCCCTTGGAATCAAGGGAGGACCGAGTGTTTATAAACCGCTGTTGTGCGGCTGCTCAACACACTTTCTTAAGCAGTCACGTTAGACTGACACTCTCTCTCAAGCAGTCGTGTTAGACTGACGTACTTTCTCTCGCAGTCATGCTAGACTGATGAACTGCATGTAAATACTGTAAATAAACCCATATTCCTCGTTCTCGATGAGAAGCAGTCCTTCCCTTCATCAACGTCCTCAGCGTGGATAAGTTGGACGACGGCATGGGCCAGCTACCTTCTAATTCATGCCGGACTCCAATCTTGACAACGGATCACGAGCGATGGGATTGAGCCCCCAATCCTGACAACGTCTGTGGCGCGATCCAGCTTTGTTTCCAGTGGTGCATGACGCATATAACCGCTTTCCCTCTTTCTCTCTATATATCTCCCCCTTCCACTCTCTCTTTTTCTCACCCTTAATCTTAACCCTTACCCCCGTGTAGGGTAGCCAACCGGAACTACCTCTGGTTAACCTCCCAGCCTTTTTATGTATCCTTTTCTCCCTCTCTCTTTAACCGCGTTTACCGCCACCGTCGCCTGGAAAGCATCTTTCCGAGGGAGTTATTTCCTGGCGCGGGCGGAGAAATACGATACTTAGGACTGTGCGAGAGTAATGCGATTGCTTTTCTCTCTCTCTCCCTCTGTCTCTCTCTCTCACTCTTGTCTGTTTTTTTTTATGCCCCATTGACGATTTTGTCGCTAATTACGCTGTTTACAGCCTATACGTGTAGACAAGCCACAGAGCGTGACGCTGCGGAGATGGGGTGGCGCTACCGCCACCCTCCATGCTGTCAGAGAGAACGAGGCAAGGTCAGGCATTCTGTACGACTTTTTCGTCCCAGCATCCGTCTCCTTGTTAGCGCCGTCGAGATAATAACTCCATTAGCCATGCCCCAAATGATGCGGCCATAGATGTTGCGGGTACACTTCCCCGCAACATCGTGGTATATTCGCCCAAACAGCGGCAGAGCGCCCCGGTCGTTGCGATATATGACGGCGCACACGAGACGCACCCATCCGCGGTTAGCCGTATACGGGCGTTATCTCTCGTCTCTGTGCCAGCCCTCCAGTTTCTTTATTTCTTTTCGTCGCTCAGTGGCTAATTGCTCGAGGTGCTTCGCGTGTACTCGACTTCGTCCGTCTGCGTGCAGGCTACAGTATGCAAGTGCCGCCTCGGGGGGGGGGTCCCGTACGCGCACCTTCTTGCCGCGAACGTGCAACGTCCGCGGACCGTGCTGGACCTAGTCGTTATCTGCGACACGCCCACCTGTTGGCGCGTTAGCTCGCTTTCGACGACGCTCTAGGTCCGAGCGAGTGTGCGGTTCTTCCATGCGTAGCCCTTACTGACGGTGCCTGAGAGTAAAATATGTGTGAGCTTGCCGGTGCCCCATGGGAATGTGCGGTGCTGCATTTCGGAAGACAGGCCGCCGATGCAGTAGCATTTAGAGTTAGTTTTAAATGTGTGGCTCATCTGTGGTGGGCATGAAAAATTCAGTTCAGCCGGCGGTTGTAATCGCATTCCACATCCGCCGCCCTGGACGCGTGAGTGGCGCTAGATCCTTGGTGTTATAGGTCTAGTACGCATGCAGAAATGCCCAAGAGAGTGGACGGTGTAGACTGCCGCCGTTGTAGCTCAATATGGCAGAGTATAACGCGCAGAAGATGTGGGTTCGACTCCCGTCGACGGCATGTTGCCTTTTCGTCTACCTTCGTTTTCCTTTACCTCATTATTTCTACGTTTAAACTTAGACGAATAGTTCATTTCCACTGCGCTTTTCCTGGCTTGTTGGTTACAACTGGTTGAGGTTGAAAAAAAAATCGAGCCCCTCGGTTCCCTTTTATCTTCTGGCTCGGTTTTCTGGAGTGTCATTGTTAGATGCGTGCAGCAGCCTGCCCACGAATCTGTTTTCGGGCAACTGCTTTTTTGCAAGTAGAAGGCCGCTTGTAAAGACATAGATAAAAGTAGAACGTTGTACGGAGGTTGCTCGTTTCTCTTCCCCGTTAACTCTGGATTACGACTTCTAGAGTCATTTGAAATGTTGCCAACTTCGTGAGCGTTCAAAATAAATAAAAAAAATTAATAGGAACATCGTTGGTGACGATAAAGCAGTCTCGCTCGTGTAGCGACCTTCTTTCTTTAATACCGCTAGGAGCAATATCACATGTGTTTAGGATATTGCATCATGGAGCGTGGTGTTAACAACTTTATTGAAAATCCGGCAAATTCGTGGCCTGGGCATGGCCGCCCCCGAGGAGGTCCGAAGATGCTGTCTCCTTGGCGCATCACGTGCTTGCTGGATGGCCCATAGTTGGTCGTGGAGGTTCGAGCTGCGCCAGGGCGGCCGTACGCCGCGCCGCAGCTTCATCTTGGAGCGTGGAATTCTTTTTTTTTTTTATCGATTCAGAGCTCGATTAAACATGGAATCCATCGCCTGAACACGTTGCACGAGGCGTCCGAGGCGGCTATACACGCATAGGGCATTGCAAGATGCGCACGCTGGCATGCATGGGAAATAGCGCAAATAAATATATAGGTTGATTTTGGCCGCATATATTTTATCATACACTCGCCCATCAAAGCTTTCCTCAGCTTGCAGTATTCGTCCGTATGCGCAACTGGCGCGCACGCCTAAGGTCAACCCTAAAGTTAACTCGTACTTGAAGTGATTCAGCAGAGTGCTTTAATTACTCCGGTTTTAGACACAAATTTGAGGAGGAGGAAACGAAAAAAAAAAACAGAGGACGACAGGGTGGTTAGTCAGTGTAAATACCGGCTGGCTGAACTCTTTGCTGGGAAAAGAGGTCGCTGGAATGAAAGACGATAAAAAGAGAGAAGACATAAAAAGAGAGAAAATAAAAGAAAAGGTTGCTCCACAAATCTATGGAGCGCCAAAAGTATTTCTGAAAGCCATACGTTTTGAAAATATTGCGTCATGCATATGAGCCTCCCTTCATCGCTGTATGAGAAAAACGGGCAAGCCTTGAAACGGCAGCAATGTGGCCAATCGATGCGACCATCGCGAGCCCTCGAGAGGGAGAGTGAAGGAAGCAGAAGAAAAAAAAGTTCTGGGGTTTTACGTATCAAAACCACCACATGATTATGAGGAACGCCGTAGTGAAGAACTCTGGATTATATTTGGACCACCTGGGCTTCTTTAACGTGCACCCAATGCATGGAACCGGGCCGTTTTTGCATTTCGCCCCCATCGAAATGCGGCCGCTGCAGCCGGGATTCGGTCCCGCGACCTCGTGCTTAGCAGCGCAACGCCAAAGCCAGTAAGCAACCACGGCGGGTCGAAGAAAGCATATATGGCAGGAGTATAGTTTGCTACCCTGCAATGGAAGAAGGGTTTAATTGGGGGAGAATATGGAGCGAAGTAATTGGACAGGATGACCACTAACTGCGCCTAATAGCATGCATGCAGGTGTATATCAAGTTTACAAACAGTTCCAGCGACCTGTCGCGTTGAATCACTGTGGCAGCGCTCGCGTTGTTTTCCGTGCCGGCAGTAGAAAGCCTTTTTTGGACGGCGATACGTTAGCAAAATTTGGCATTGTGTTATTGTGTAGGATCTAAAAGGCGGCAGATAGTGATCGGTGATCTGGATAAGAGAGATTTGCGCTTTTACACTGTCGGAATAGAGTTGCATATTGAGATCGAACTGAACTGAATTGGATTTTATTGCTGTTTGCGCATACATGTGTTAGCGCGAATGGGAAAGCAAGATCCTTCGCTATTAGTAGTATGGTCGCAGAAGCTGATCTAAATCTAAGTAGACCTAAATGCATGCACTAGGCCTGGTGAGACTGTGGGATCAAAATCCATTCCCAGGAACAAGTCTGTGTAGGAGCTTCCTTATTTGAAAAGGCCCATATATCATGTACCATAGCCCTATGATGATATGGATTTATATGGAAGCATACAAGGTTTTCATACAATACTCCTAGGGTTACGGATACAGGGCATATGGTGCATACGAGATTTTTCAATAAGGTTCGAATGTTCCAGTGAACTCTACACACTAAATTAAAGCTGCTTCACTGTGCGGAATAATTAGCATGTTATCTGCCGTTCAATCTCCCAAAACGAAGACAAGCAAACATGTAACTGTGATTTCTACAGACTAAGAACACAAAATCGGGGGAATTGTGCTGTGTACCGCTGCCTCCTCAAGGTGATGAGACAGCAGTGAAAGTCGTTCAGTTATTTTAAAAAGTAAAAAAAATAAACAAACGATAATAAAGATGGGGAGCTTTAAAACTAGTGGACCCAAACGTTAAGCATGCAGCGGACGTACGCACACAGTACGCATGCCCGCACACAACGATATAGTAGACAGGAGCGATCGTGTCGAAACAGAAGCCGCGTGCGCGGCACAGTAGTGGTGCCACAGAACGCCTGTACGGTGGTGCATTGTTTTGAATTCCTCCAACGCGCCCTCTTGCGGTGGGTCTTGGCTGCGGCTTTCACCGAGCTGCGCCGTACACTGTAAGATACAAGTGCCGAGCGTTTGACCGCTTCTGGCTTCTGAACTCCCTGCTCAAGTGGAGCGTGTCACGGCCACGCCCCGAAGTCGCTAACGGTGCGCGTACGATGCACATCGCGTTGGTTTATCGCCGCATCACCCGCTGCCGCCCCATCATGCTCCTTTCTGAGAAGCACGAGCCTCCTTCCCGGTTGCGTAGATCAAGCTTCGGTCAGCGCTCAGAGCACGCCTATCGTACAGGCAGTGCGCACCGTTCATGCAGGCGTCCGCTTGCGTGTACGGTAAAGAGCAGATGATTCAAAGCTTTGGTGGCCGATACAAGACGTTATTGTTGGCGGTAGAGGAAGGATCACTTGAAGCACGCCTACGTTGAGAAGTCGAAATTATTGATTCGTAACCATCAAATGATCCAGTGGGCGAAAAAGCCGGCGTCTGTCGTCCGGACAAGCGAGAAACAGCACCCAAACTTCCATTGGCTTCGATGCCACGTCACGGGCGCGCCTCGACGGAGCAGACCGGGCGAAAGCGCGCACCTGCTGGGCGATAGCGCGCCAGGCGTTGCGTATAAGGGGAAGGGGGCATCGCTGCGACGTCACATCATCCTCGCTCTCGGAAGCCTGCGTTATCCGCGCGTTCCTTGTCGGCGCAAGGTTTCGCCGGCGTTCTAACTGCGCTTCGGTAAAGTCAAATCAAAACGTGCCAAGCCAACGCCTAAATAGCAGGCCTGCGCAGTCTGCTTTATGACGTCATGCTAATTAGACAGAAATTTCCATTGCCAAGCCCGGCGTGACGAATGAGGTGACGTCAAAATCACCGCGGCTTACTCTGGAGCGTCTCCATCAGATTCTATGGCAGTCGGGCAAGGTAGCATGACGTCACGGATCGGAGTGCACCGCCATTGCGCTGTCTAGGAGGCGTTGGCCAAGTCTCTCAACGCGCTCGCCTGCTCGCGAGTTCATAGCTCGAAGGGCCGCTCAGCGGCGTTCAATTAGACATGTGCGCTCGTGTGTGTGTGTGTGTGTGTGTGTGTGTGTGTGTGTGTGTGTGTGTGTGTGTGTGTGTGTGTGTGTGTGTGTGTGTGTGTGTGTGTGTGTGTGTGTGTGTGTGTGTGTGTGTGTGTGTGTGTGTGTGTGCGTTTGTGTTTGTGTGTGTTATCCGCATATTTTCACCCTCTACATTAGCCAGTATACACGAGAGACCTTGTTATAACGAAGATTACCCCAAAAACATCAGTGGAAACTCGAAGAGCCTCATGACGACGGGACACGATTAAAAAGGAAAGAACAATACAACCTTCGGATCTATGTAATGTCTTAGTATGGAATATGTCAAGAAACTATATAGCGTCAGTGGATCGAGAGTGGGAAAACCCAATAAAGGCCCCAAAAGTTTCAAAATAACACGCCTTTCTTGCAAATTTGTTACTGTAGATTAATTTCTACCATCTGGGGTTCAAAGCATCGCACAAAAGTGCTTTAAAAACCACACGTCCTACAAACTGACTGTTCTATACAGCAGCGCTACTGTTGGCTCTTTTAACTGCAACAAGAGCGGGCTACATTTGGGAAGGTTTTCTTGCCTTATTTCGCATTTATAACGGTTGTTCGAATACACGTCCGTATATAATAATAGATCGGCTCACGCACGCCGTCGGACACAGGCTTTGTAGTGCGCCCGTGAGACCTTAAAGACCGTTCGAGAACCCGTTTATGGGCGCATCACCAAGCGCTATAGCGATAGCCGTCGGCGCCCACAGTGCTATATAGTCTCAAATGAGTATTATTCCTTCGAGACTACCTTCGTATAAAGGGGGCTGCGTGACTCGCAGTTTGTTCAGGTGATCTTTACAGCGCGCCGGCCTCGTTGCGCGCACCTTCCGTGTGCGCGTATGCGCGTGCGGTGAAAACGTGAGACCGCGGAGCATGTACGGCCACATCGAACTTCGCACGCTTCGCACGCGATCTTACGCGGGAAGGAGGCGCGGCGCGCCATGTGGCTTTGCCGGGCGAGGCCATCGCGGGGAACATCTCGACCGAGGTTCTCGCGCGCGGTTGCCGAGCTGGCATCGCATTGTCCGGCGCCGAGGAAAACAAAAGGAATCCACGCCCGCCTCTGCTGGCTCCTTTTTTGTCCGGTCCTTCGTCGTGCCCAGACGCATTGCCGCTTTTTTTTCAGTTCCGTATCTGCTGCTTCCCTATAGCGTCCCACCAGCTCTCTCTCTCTCTCTCTCTCTCTCTCTCTCTCTCTCTCTCTCTCTCTCTCTCCACTCTTAAGGCATGCTTAAGGTTCGAAGTACGAGAATGACCGATGCGCAAGTGCAACGACATACAGTTAGTTGCCGTCGGTTCGCGACCGCGGCTTAAAGCGGTCGTGTCTGTGAGTGGCTCGCATATCGAGTGCAACCGAGGTCCGCGCGGTATTCTTTGCGGCGTGTGCGTGCATGTACTGCGTACGCGCGCACTGCGTTCGTGGGAAACGGCTCGTGAGAAGTTTCTCCGCAGGTGCATGGCACGTGCCGCTGAGAGCCACGTTTTCGTCTAGATAGAAAGTATGTTGGTGCAGAAGCCAAATTTGGCCTCGAAATGGCTCCTTTGGGAAGCAGGGAGAGTGAACCGCGGCTCTCGCTGAGCTAGAACAATGCCGAAAAAGAAAAAAGTTTGGGAGAGAGAGAGGGAAACCTTTGTTGCACCCGTCTATGCGCGGCGAAACACGGAGGTATATAGGTGTGAGGGTAAGACTAATTAGCCCTAGACCATTGATTCTTTCAAGGTTTGTTCTTGAGTGCACTCCGTGGTCTCTCGTCAACAAGACTGTAGAAATGAGCCCTTTCTCATTTGTCAAGTCAGCAGTGTTGCCACGAGCTGAGACAGAATTGGAGCGCCATCGAGAATACTGGTGAAAAAAAAAAAAAGAAATGTGCGGATTTCAGGGAGAAACCTTAGAGTTAAAATATTGACAAATCTGTTCAAGAGTAGCATCATATCTGATGCGCTTGTTTTCTTCCCAGTGTAAAAGCCTATTCTGCGTGTCTGAGACCAATGCGAGCCGTATAGCCTCTTGACGTGACGAATATAGAGCCTCTAGAGTGGGAGCTTACTTGAAGGTGTACCGCGTCGCTTGAGAACTACGCTGTAAGCAACTCGCATATATCAAGCCGCTACATTTTCGCCTATTCCCCTTTTTTTTTTTTGCTGCTGCTGCTGCTGCTGCTGCTGCTGCTGCTGCTGATGATGATGATGATGATGATGATGATGAGCACGTGGTCGCGGGTTCAACTCCAGGCTGCGGCGAACGCATTCCGATGGGGTGGAATGCAAAAACGCTCGTGTACTTAGATTTAGGTGCATCTTACAGAACACCAGGTGGCCGAAATTAATCAGCAGTCCCGCGCTACTGCGTCTCTCAAAACCTGTGTGACGTTAAACACAATAACTTGTTTGCTTACATGCTTGGTTAATTTCGAAAAGAACAGAGAGCAGGCCGTTGTCGTTGCGGGGGCTCGAAAGTTGGGGGGGAAAATATACATTCCTCGCAGATCTGTACGTTTGACAAAAGTATCTTTGAATATCCGTGCATATACACGCATAAAAATGGAGTCTCTGCAAAGGGGCCACTTTTTGCTTGAAGGTGCCGTACTAACGCGACAAACTTGGCGCACTCCTGAAAAGATGAGAAGCGGCTTTCATATATGTAGATCGCAGCCTCACTTAAAGTATACGAAGAAGTCTTAATTCACGTGAACCGGGCGCCTCTTGCTTTCGCGTTGAATGAGAATTCCAGGCAGCATGCTTCCCGCAGCCGTGAGTAGCCGAAGTCGATTCGAATGCGCGATCAATCGCAGCTTCCACGTGCATGTCAGCGTTGTCTCGGTCGCCTCACCTCACATATCGCCGTTAGTAACTGCCATTTTTAAGCGTGTCTGGAGCTTCCCTTTTCCATCTCCGAGGAGGATAATGTAAGAGCTGTACAGCCTTCTGGGAGATCCACTCTAACCTTTCATTTCATGCGCGCAATTTTTTTTTTCGCTTGATTTCTATAGTGTCAGTGTTTCCTGATTACTCTTGCGCTGCTGTGTCTATTCTGAAAGCAGTGCGCTCAGCTATCTGAAAAAAAAAACGAAAATGAAACTTAAAAAAAAAACGTATAACGCAGTACCCGAACCATTGCCCCCATGGGACTGTACCTGAACAAGAAGCGCTATACAGGTAAAGTCAAGGACGACAACGGATGCAACACCGTAACGTGTTCTGACACTCCGGTCGGAAGACACGGTGGGTTCCTCTATGAGAGTAAGAGAGAGATTCGGTGGCCTGTTTTCTCAGGCGCACGTAACTTAGTAAACTGCAATACAAAGAAATAGGCTTTGTGTTTCGTGAGGAGTGTGGGAGAGCTCTATGGCACGTCTCAAGCGACTAACCCATACCGTGTCTCCCAGCTTACGTTAGCCAAGCTGCTAAAGGAAAAAAAAATGAAGAAAAAATCACGGAGCAAGATAAAGTCCTCGTACCATGTGGGTGAAGCAGCGCATTGACCAGGACAAAGCGGAGAGACACAAGAATACACGACACTCGTGCTGTGTGTTCTTGTCTGTCTCCGCCTTGTCCTTGTCAGTGCGCTACTTCACCCATACTGTATGATGATTATTCAACAGCTCGCGCAAGTTTCCATCTTAAGATGCAATTATAAAACATGGTGCTCGTTCGTCACAAGTCTTACGACCGAATGCCGTTTGTCTTATAACCGTATGTTGTACCGTGCTTCTTCTACTTTTTCTTTATCTTATGACAGCTTGGCTAACGTTACAGCTGGGGCACCATGTTTGCTGCCTGCTGGTTACATCATTTGGAGCGCCATAGGGTCGTGATGGGGGAGCTCTGCGTAATTACCACTTGTTCTAACGAACTGTGATAACGCTCAGGTCGACGATATTTTTAAAACGCCCTTTGAATCCGAAATGCGTAAGGTGGCGTGAAGGAACCATGAAAAAATCGTAGCCTGGCTTTTGCGCTCGCTCATACAAAAGGCTGGCACATTTGCACAACGTAACGTGTACAATAGAAACGCGTATATGTAAAAGCTTAGAACGAAATAAAAAGAAAGCTACCGACTTTCTTTAAGTGTATGTTCTGCAGTATAGCGTAAATACTATGATCACCTTTTTAGTTATAGAGAAGGAGAGGGGGGTAGGGAGGGATCGTGCGGTACGTTGACTAAAATAACTCGATTTAGTGTACTTGGATCGCTACACTGCAGCGAGGGAGGATAAATATACCGGCAGAAAATATACTGGCTTTTTAATTACAGCGTATACTTTAAGTACTATGGTTCAACGTTCGTATTACCTGACAGATAGCGCCCGTAGGATGCAGTGTCACACCTGCAAGAGTGTGTAGGTACTAAAGCGGCAGGATCGCACAGCCCCGGTGTCATTCCTGCTGGCCCGAGCTTCGGGACGGCGACTTCAGCGCGAGTGATAGATAAGAAATCGGCTGCGTAATGCGTCACTGCGCGTTCCTCCTCGTTTCGTGTGGCGCACGACCGAGATACCATAGGGCATGAATTTCGTCGTCGGCAATTTTCATGACACGGCTGAGATTCTGCTGAGCTTCAAACTCGTTCGCTTTGTCTTTGTCGAGCTGGCATGGGCGAAGTCACGAGCCTGTTCTAGAAGTCCATCGACGATATCGGTACTTAGGCCAGTTGCGAACCACACCGTCCCCGCGTCCACGGTACTGCGCATGCGCAGTACCGTGGCCCCGAGTGCTGGGCGTCTGCGCATGCGCAGTACCGTGGCCACGAGCGCTAGGCGGCCCCAACGCTTGCGTCCCCCTTATCTAAAAATCTCTAATGTCTCAGCTGGAGCAGATGATAACCGTATGTAGCGTTCCCCTGCAAGGACAAGGCTGTCAGGACTGCTACCACCATCTGTCTCAAGTCTACGTCGTGTACTTTCCACCAAACAAACACCACCGCGACAGTTTTTCGATGGCCTTGTCTGCGTGCACGCGGCCCTACAGCTGTTGTTTAGCTCTGAGGACGCGAAACTGAGATTATGAGGCCAGTATATAGGCGCTGTAGCATCGGAAACTAAAGTGTCATTACTCACGTACATCCGACACTGACACTTTTTTTTTTTTCCAATTCGAGTTCGTCGTCACGCACTTTTTGATGGCATTCTTTAAAATTTTTGCCTCGAGGGTCACGTAAACGCACATGATTAATGTGTGAAACTTGGAGCGACCTTTTATATGTCGAGGAGTATTTCTAGCATTTCCGTATTTTCTTCTTTTTCTTCAGCTGTAATATATTAAGTAACCAAGCTACCGCCGTGGGCATCGAGAGGCAGTGACGTCGTGTCCAAACCAATATCCTTTGCGAAATGAGTTTTCTCCCGGCGGCAACCGGCTCTGCTGGTCTGCGAGTGATGGACGATCCTGTTTGAAAACCTCGCCTTACCTCACGTGCATGGAGCCCCCGAGTGACAGACGCTCGCTGTGTTTTTGTTGTCGCTGCGGTGCGCTTGAGCGACGTGCTTCAGTGGAATCAGGGTGAAGGAAACTCGATTGATGAATGATGTTCAGCTGCATGCGATATGACAGGACTAAACACGAGGGCTTGAAGAACGGCAGAGAGCAGCGCTTGCTTTAACTGAGCGCTTTTCTCACGCACTGAGCTTTCCATTGCGCGGCGAGCATTGCACATGCCGGATCGTTCCTTCGATGTGTTGTTCGTGCTTAGTTGCTTGGTAGTTTTTTTTTTTTTTTCAGGTAGAGTAAGTTTGGGTTCGCTTTCTAGTTCCCGCTTTTGCCCGCGTAGTTTGCCCGCTTTCTCGTGGATTTATTCAAAGTTTCGGAAGCTTCTATTTATTGTGGACGCGTAGACTTGCGTATATTGTTGATTGCATGGTGTGTATATTCTACTCATCTAAAGAGCTAAGCCTCGTGGGCGGGCCCTATATATGGTGCATGTATTTATCGCAATGCGCCCGTTGTGCTTTTTTTTTTTTTTAGATCACACTCAAAAGTCCCACAATGCGGTCACGCAAGCCCAGCGGTGAACAGCGTTTGATTTCTTCGGAAAAGGACAATCGAGCCAGATAATATATTTACATATTGTAACACATAAAGTTGCAAGGAATTTTCCTCTTTTCCTTTCATCTCCCTGCAGCGTCAGCCTCCAACACAAGAATCGAGTGTTTAGGAAGCCACCGCCATTAGTGTCCCGTGCAACAGCTTCAATCTTATAGACTCTGCAGCGGGCGCCGCCAGCACCTGCTTATATGCCATGACGCATATATAGCATGTCCAGGACAAAGCAAGCGCTCTCTAGACGCATACCCCCTAGGATACGAGCACCAGTAAGAGCGACACTGGGACACGATCGGGCGCTTTCCGAAAATAGCAGGCTGGCCAAAGCGCGCTCTGCTCGCTTATACAACACCCCGACGCTCGATGAAGGTCGCCATTGCGCGCATTTTTGCGCGCAAGCCCAGTTTGCTCGCTTTCGTGAGCTGTCTTCCGCACTTCGCCTTACGACATCACTATATGCATACGCGCGTGAGCCAGAGGGTTCCGTACAGCCAGCTATAGCAGAGACCTTGCGATCTCGCAGGTCGCGAGCTCTTCGCCGGATATCGCACGTAACGATGTAGTGGCTGCCATCGCGTGATTGTATAGTATACGCAAAGGTGCATGTAGGGGTCCATTGTCTACCTACGGTCGCCCGAATGGCTGTACACAAGGTCATCTGTTCAGGCGCGAGTGCCAACAGTAGGGCTATGTCAAAGGCCATAGGCGACAAGACGCTCGCTCTCCGCCCCGTTTAAACGTCCCCTTATGTGGGCGTGTTTTTCCTGGACGGCGCTAATATATAGTCTGCGTCGTTGTCCGACTCACACTGCTACCAGTTTTCTTTTGAGCATCAGTGGTAGCATGCGTGCAGGGCTTCGTTGTGCTCATCGCGCGGGGAGTCATGTGAGTGTAGAAGAGACGGGGGTTGCAGTGAGCTAAGCGCGCTGGCGCTGCGCCTGCTTCGTGGCCCGTCACGCGCACTGGCGGCCGCTGGGCGGTGTGATTCGCGTCCATTTGGAAAACTTCCAGCGGGCGACACGCGCGCGCACAGCGCGGTATTCGATGTACGCGTCGCGTAAGTATGTACGTCACACGATATATTGATCAGGCTTGTCCGTCCAACACGTGCTCTCGGTGTGTCTTCGGTGGCAGTTATCGAATGACGCGCTCGGGGAGGAATGCCAGTCAACGCTTAACGAACCTATACAGCGTACGCTGCCAACGCGCGGGGATAGCGTGAGGAGAACGACAGAATGAAAACAGACGTTTTTCCCTCCTTGTTTGTGCAGACGGACGTCTGCCCAAAGTCGTTTTTATTCGTTGAGGCACTGTTAAGCGCTCTTGGCCTGCTCAAGGCCCTTGAAGAGACACTAAAGCTAAACAATAAATCAGTTGAGACTAATAAAACATTGTTTGAGAACCCTGCAGGCAGTCATTTCAAAGTAATAGTTTGATTATTAGATGAAAAAATGAAGGTCGAAGTATCAGTATTTGAATTTCGCGCCGAAAACCCGACGCTGGTTCGTCAGTGTGACGTCAGGGATTCCAAAGTATGTTTGCGTTTGTGCCACTTCAGCTGAGTAAAGGTTCCCGAAACTTGCCATGTTTAACATTTGGTTCCTTTAGAACATGATGTAGTCAATCTGTACCGCTACATAATTAAATAGGCCCTAGAAGTTGCCATTAAAATCCATGACGTCGCAGCGACCAGGTGCGGGAACTTCAAGGAGGCGTCGCCACCCGTCTTTCGTTCTTGCGCTTTTTCTTGCTTACCAAGCGTCTTATCGTGGTAAGAGGGGTGTTTTTGGAGTCATAGAAAGGTAATTTACTGATGCAGAAGAAATACTTTTTCTCTTTAGTGTCCCTTTAATAATGTTCTCTGGGCAAGAGTGTTAATTGTTCGCGATGACGGTGCAAACACTATGGACGGTAGTTCAAGAATCCGATGGTGCCATGGGGGTAACAAAAAACAACGACAATATAAGCGCTTACGTACGAAAGGATCATGAAAAGATGCGTAAGTAAACGTACAGCCTTGCAGTAGCGGAAATTAGCAAAAAGAACAATAAATGCTATCTTGCTCGCTCATCGACGAGCTAGTGGTGGCGTCCCAGACAGGAGCCCTCAGATTTTGTTCAGCGGGTGTTGCTGCAAGAGCACCATGTTGGGAAGAAGTCTAAAACTTTATTGAACGATCCTCGCACTCGAGGGCTAGTGATAAGGCGCAGAAGGATGGTGAGGGACGATGCAAGCTTCGTTGTGAGAGCAGCGGCGTCATATCCATAGCTCGTCTGCCAGATTAATGTCCTTGACTCCAAACACACACAAAACATGTTGTGCCTTTCCTTCACTACACAAATAAACACAAAATAGACCGTCTATACCGTCTCTTATGACGATTGGCGACTTTGGTCTCAACGTTATCCGTTATAAGCACCTATTCAGTGGTCGCACCTCCACAGAGCTCTATATAGGGCATATCGGGGGTCAGGTGCGATATTTTGACTGATTCTTCGTCCGCGCACACGGACATTTCATCCGACAAGCTCTGGTGACAGAGATCGTCGCCCCTGTTGCTGTTTACACGACGCCGCGTTCGGAAACTTCGCTTTCACCCACGCTGTCTGTTTACCAACCACGTCGCGGCATCCGAAGACTCAGTGGAACGTCAGGGTGTATTTGGGCTGCACATGCGTCGCGGCGACTATGCGTGGTGGCACGTAAGGGAGTCGGTGAATGAATTCAGCAGTTAGAGACCTCAGGGAAAAGTTCTCAGCGCGCCGTATAACAGGGTCCCGTATTCACAAAAAAAAGCTCTTACTCTAGAAATGTTCGTACAAGCGAAATTCAGCCAATCCCGATGCTCGACATGTTATACAGCGCAGTCGGCCAGCCAACACTAAGCAGCACTTACGAACGCAAACCTTTGCGTATTCAGCCTAAGTTAGTAAGGGCCTCCATGGTGGATCTAATTATTAAAGATCGCTCTGCAATGTTTGTCGGATACAGGGACAGTGGCATACGTGTATATACAGGGGCGAATCACGAAGTATTTGTCCCTATTTTTTTTTCTGCCAAATTACGGCTGTAAATGCGAGGTCAACAAGTCCATTCCCAGCGGAGAACCTTTTTTGAACCGGCCCGGCCTTATTTGCCAGTAGCTCCGCGGCACGGCGCTGCTGTCAGTTGTTGAAGATGGTGGTTGTGCTTCACATGCCCACGGCCTACGAGTAACTAAGTGTGATTCGTTTTCTATGGAGCAAAGGACGAACGTCCACCGAAATCCACGCACCATACAGTCCGGACCTCGCCCCTAGTGATTTCCACGTTTTCGGTCCGCTGAAGAAGTTCCTGGCAGCACAGCGATTCGCGTGCAACGATGAAGCCAAGACAGCAGTCCGACGGTGGTTCCGCAGTTAGCCGGACGAATTCTACCACAGGGTCATCTCAAATTTAGTACTGCATGGGACAAATGTCTGAACCAGTGCGGGGCCTATGTGGGAAAATAGTGTAATGTACGTGGAATAGTACGCATATTTGTAATTACCTGCATGTACCTTATTTTGGGTCATAAAAAGTAGGGGAAGAAGCTTTCTGGTTCGCCTTCGTAGTACAGGGTTGACTTCCGTATTGAGACAGCCCATTCGACTCGAGCTGTGCAATTTAGAGAGCTTTACCGTTCTAGCTATTACACACAGCGCGCACTAAAAAATACGGACGAAGAATAGACAAACATGAGCGCTGACTCACGACTAAAAGTTCATTGCGTTCAAACACGTATATATAGGAAAACTCACACATGCGTACACCCGGGCACCAACACCCGCTAGAAACACCACCAACCATCTCAGGATCTTCGCGTCATGGTATCCGACAAAGAAAGGTACTTTGTGGTGATGTCCAAAGGAATTTTTTCTGATAAAGCAGAACAGGCAGTGAAAAAGAATTTTCAAAAAGACTTCGGAAAAGGCATCCAGTTTATTTGCGAAGGCTGTAAGCTTATTGCGGGACTTAGGTCTTGATAAATTGTTGTCAAGAATGAAAGTGGCAAAAGAACACCAGCTTCAACTCTTCTTTAGCGCTAAAACCAAGCCTACTAACATTTCCGAACCATCGTATCTGAAAGGAATTCTTGGCAGTTGTTGGTTTCGTCGTACGTATCTGCAGAAACATTTGTCAGGTCTGTGGTTTGATGATCCTTTCATGATTCCGAATTCTGAATCAATCGTCTAGTTTTTGAGAGACCATGTAAACCTGGAAATAGGAAGGCTTTTAGCATAGTGAAGGTATATCCTACTCATTGCCACACATATAATTATTAAAAAGTGTGAAAACCTGCATATGCGATTTAAATGATGAGAAAAGATTCATTGACCAGTGTGGCATCAGCGTGGAATCATTCCTTGAATTACTTTCTGTGTACTTGAATTCTACTTTGGTGTGTCGGGACAATGCTTTATATTTACAAAAATCTGCTGTTTGCATTGGGGCAAAATTGGCCCCCACTCTTAGTAACATATTTTTAAGTTTTGCGGACAGAAAAATTTAGGAGAAGCTGTGTGGTTTGGCCATGAAAATCTTCCGTTTTGTGGATGATTATTTAGCTGTGGTGGACAATACTGAGCCTAGCCAAGCGTATGTCAACATACTGAAGATTTTTCGCGAAAATGGAATGGGACTCGAGTTTACAATTGAATTGCCTCAGGATAATTCGCTTCATTTTCTAGATCTGAGGCTAAGTTTTTGCAAAACCATGTGCGCTGGTTGTACAAGCCCCGTTCTGTGAAACCTTTGCTGCCGTACAATTCGGGACACAGCAACTTGGTCAAAAATGGTATCGCCCTATCATGCCTCCGTTCCGCCATAACAAAGCCTTGTCAGCGCTGCTTGCTGGAAGGGGCTAAAGATCAAGTCAACAGGCTAACCATGGCTGGTTACCCTGAACACACAATCAGGACGCCAGCCCAAGAACTAGCGAAACGCTTAAAAAGCAGAGAAAGAGCTAGCGATGGTAATGTCATTGATGTTCGCAAAAGGCCAACAGTTATTCCTTATGTACATAGGCTGGCACATGGCCTCAAAAACGTCGCGAACCGTTATGGTGTTAGAGTTGCTTTTTCTTGTCCAAAGAAATTATCCCGTCTGTGCCAGGCTGTGCAATCACGAGCACAAATGTCAGGTTCGGCTGCGCACAGTTCATGTAAGGTAAAGCATAGACCTCAATTCGTGGCGTGCTGCAACAATGTTGTGTACGAGATTCCCCTATCGTGTGGATCTTGTCATATCGGCCTAACGGGCAGATGTATAAGCAAAAGGTTACAAGAACATTCCTCCAGATTAAAGAATTCTGGTTTATCACATTTGGCCACCCATTGCGCAGCTTGCCTATTTTTGAAGGCACACGCGTAATCTGGACAAACAAAAATGAAGAGGCCCGCCTCATTTCAGGGGCCTACCTAATCAATAAATGTGGTGACAGGTGCGTAAGCCAGGCAGCATTCGCACTACACAACAAAGAAAAAGCTTTTTTAGACACATCTAAACGTTAAAATTATCGTACTGCTTGCTTTATCGCTGCATTTCTTGCTTTGTTTTTGGTTTGGGGAATGTTGGTGCGCAGGTGTACGCATGTGTGATATATGTGTGTTTAAACGCAATAAAATTTTAGTCGTGAGTCAGCGCTCGTGTTTGTCTATTTTTCGTCCGTGTTTTTTAGTGCGCGCTGTGTGTAATAGTCATGAACCTGTACCGACTCGCCCAGCTAGCTGCTGTACTTTAACATACTGGGGCGTTATAACGTAAAGCTTTTCCTTTCTTTTTTTATTCCAATCTCCTGACGTCTAATTTACGTAACAGCCAACGCAAGCACGGGCGGTGGCCCGCAACAATGTTTCAACAGCCCAATCGAATGCTCTCCTCGTTTATTGGAGGTGACTTTTGTTCGGTTTGAAAACGAATAGCATTGCACACCGAGACAGGTTTTCCTTATTTAATTGGCTGACGAGAGGCTCGGAGAGCGCAGAAGTGGAGAGGGTCTCGGTGGGACCGAGCTAGCGCAGTGAAAGTAGTCGAGCAGGTGAGGAGAGTAGTAATGGCGTCTCCGAGTGGTTCACTTCCCTTCACTTGGCTTGCGACGTCTCGTCGACAATCGCGGCTGCGTGCAACCGGACGTTACAACTGCTGTCATAACGGATCCTCGGTGAAAAAGACTTGGCAGAGCGATGCGTGTAGGTGCCGAAAAGGCTCAGCAGCCTAATACTGCCACGCAAAATGTTTATTATACTCAAAGAAATCCATTCGCGCCAGCCGCTCCAAGTAACCGGCGTCTGGGTTATCGGCAAGCGGCCATCTTCTATTCGTTTCGGAACGGAGTTGTGTGCGGCTATTCCCCCTAAAAAAATTCACAAAAATTCTTGCGCTAACAGAGTTCGTGCCGGCCGATAGTGACGCAGGACATAGTATTAGCGAAGGCGAACAGCCAATTAAAAACAGCACTTACGAACGAAAAGCTTTGTGCATTCGGGCCCAGTTTTGTTCGGCATATTAATGGGCCTTTTGTGCGTAAACGTTACCTTGACCTGGTTAGCTTTCGCGGCTTTGTGACGTCGCGTGAGATATGTGTGGGGTTTGCAGCGCCCGAAATATTCTGACTAATTGCAGAAGGCTAATTTCGAAAAAGCCGTAGAATCAGAAAAAAATTTTTTTTTCTTTTGTTCAACCTAATCATGCATAATCTGTGGGTACATGTCATATCGCATGAGGAGTTCTCGCGGTTTTTGTGACGTCGCGTGACAAATAAAGTGTTGTCGTGTACCGAAATTTTTTTACCAATCGCGAAATGCTAATGACGGAAATTGACGCGAACAGACATCGTCTGCTGTGGCCGTGAGCTGGAAATAGGCGTGGCTTTTATTCGAACGGCAGTACTGAGCCGGGCTTCTTAGTTTACATTTAAGATGCGAACAGTGAAGACGGATGATCTGTCCCGTCGAACGGCGCATTTGGGTGTCCTGCTCGTATGTCACTGTCGTCGGCGCTGTTCGTCATGTTCTACGGGAAAACAGGAAACCAGCCGAGGAAGTCACTTGTACGCGCCTATCGACGTACACCCCGCGTGCAGCTGTACTGTTCTTCTTTTAATTTGCGGCTGCAGGTTTTCTTTCTTTTAATGGCGTACGAAGTTTGACATTTGCAAACAAAATCATTTGCGAAAAAGTATTGACTGACGTGTAATCAAGCAGTGACTGCGTCTATGTTGAGAACTCGACGTTATTTTTTTCAACCGTGGGTTTCCAATTCACATAACGATTTGTCCAATATCGAGGTTTTCAAAATTAGGGAATCTCGGGTCGAATTCACGAAGTTTTTTCGTTCGTAAAAACTGCTTGTCACTGGCCGGCGTCCGTTGTTTTACGAACCTCTTTGGCGTAAAAACTGCTTCGTAATACGGGCCCTGCTGGTGTAGAAATACTGATGTAAATTTGTCCGCATCGATAACTATACGCGTGCAAGCTTTGGCTGACAGGTTTCTGTACATACTTCGTACGATATCAGGGACGCTGTAACGTAAAGTTAGTCCAAACTATTTCTATAGCATTTCTGCAAACGGCTCTCCACAATTGGTTGGAAAGTTTTGGTGCCATCCCCCCCCCCACCCCCTTCGCTTATCTGCCACGTGACGTCACGAGAACCGCGAAAACTATCCTCATCTGTCATGACGTGTAGACACTGATCATGCACGATCATACCGAACAAAAGATAAACATTTCTTTCAGATTCTGCCCGTATCTCACCATAAGCCTTCCGCTATTGGTCAAAAATGTTTTCGGGCGGCACCCACTTCGCCTGTCTGTCACGCGATGTCACAAAACCGCGAAAACTCACCACGTCAAAGTGTCGTGTGCGCATTAAAGATGCATTAATATGCTGAACTAAACAGATGTTTGTACCCGCCGTGGTTGCTCAGTGGCTACGGTGTTGGGCTGCTGAGCACGAGGTCGCGGGGATCGAATCCCGGCCACGGCGGCTGCATTTCGATGGGGGCGAAAACATCCGTGTACTTAGATTTGGGTGCACGTTAAAGAACCCCAGGTGGTCGAAATTTCCGGAGTCCTCCACTATGGCGCGCCTCATAATCAGAAAGTGGTTTTGGCACGTAAAACCCCATAATTTAAAAAAAAAATGTTTTTTTTCGGAATAACCTGAGACTGCCTTTTCGGACGGGGATAGATTTTTCCCACCGATGGCTCTGGCACTGGATGTATACTCGGAGCTAACGGGGAGAGTGGAGTTATTTGCGTATAATACATTTTTTTTTCGTGGCAGTATAAAGTCGTCGAGCTCTTTCGGCACGTCTACAACATCACTCTGCCAACTCTTCTTCGCTGAGGATCCGTTTCAGCTGCATTTTCAGCCTCCCATTGCACGCCGCCGCCGCCATTTTCTATCAGTCACCGCATGCTAAGCCAGGGGAAGCGGTCCTATCGCAGGCGCCGACACCACCACCCTTCTCATCCGGTTATCTACTTTCACTGCGCTAGCTCGGCCCCACCGAAACACTCGCCACTTCTGCGCGTGTTGCTCGCCACTTTTCAGTCAATTTAACGCGAAAAACCTGTCAAGGTAGGCAATCCTATTCGCTTTGAAAGCAAACAAAAGTGTTCTCCTACAAACGAGAAGAGCATTTGATTCGGCTGTGCGAACAAAGCCGCGGCTCACCGCCTTATGCTTGCGTCGCGGTTTACGTAAGTTTGATCTCAGGAGATTGGAACGACAAATAGTTTAGTAGTTTTACGTTATAGGGCCCCGGTAAAGCTCGGCGATGAAATAAAAATCCGTTGATTCGATGGTATGATTCCGGCATGCATCACAATTTTTTTTTTCCCGACACTCAGCTGGATAGATCTCACCGATTCGTCGTGAACCTACCGGGACGTTACTGCCTTCGTCATCGCTGTAATGTCGACTCGACATTTTGGCTTAGTGGTGGTAAAGGTGGCCGGGCGCCGCGCTAGGGAATAGCTGGGAAATGTATACGGTGAATTATCCAAAATTTCTAGGTTTACCGAAACGAAGGGCCGCTTCATTATGTACTACAGGGAGTGCATTCTGAGAGAGCTCCGGTGAACCGCGAGATTGCGCGCTCGACCCCACTCACAAATCGTGTGCATCAGCAATAGACGTGGTAAATAATGAATGCAATCTCATTCGCCAGCTGCGGCCATGTGCACCTGCAGGGACCGTACCTGTAGGTGAAAACACCGCGTGGTTTATCCTTCAGTGCAGCGCACATGCCGGGGATGTTTGTGAACACGCACCGAGCGAACGAGTTTGCGCGTTTATATGCGCAGTAAACAAAGGACAGCATGCGCACCCATTAGCATCGCCAGCGCGTACTCGGTGTTACCGAAACGCCGCCTTGCTGTTCTCTGTCACGTGAAGGCGCCCTCTCGACGAGTTCGCCACGCGCGATATGTCACGCACCGCGCGCGCAATCGTTGCCCAGCTGTATACAAACACCACGACAGGCATGCACTGGCAAGAGGCTTAGGTTACAGCTGTAGCGTAATTGCGAGACCTTGACAGCGTCCCACGAGTCGCACTACTGGTGGCACGCCCGTGACGTGACGCCAGCGGATACGCGATCCGCGCGGCCCAGACGGAAGCGACAACGAGGTCATGCTGCGCGCGGCCTGGGAGTTCTCCCTTTCTGTGCGCATGTTGCCCGTGCCGTAATGCCCACAGCGCAAGCGGCAGCAGTGGCGCGCGCCTCGTTGTTTCTCGCTCTCTTTGCAAACGGAACAGCTGCGAGCGGATGCGTTAGCAGCGAAAGGAAATCCCCTTCCTCTGCCGTCATCGTCAGCCCAGCATTTTTACGTGCCGGAAGCTTCGAGAAATGTGCGGACAAATGTCGGGCGCGGTCGTAAGAAGGAGGTAAATGCTGGACTTTCGACCCGGAGCGATTTTGACGCTGCGGCATAAGGCGGTTTACCGCGTACAAAGTGACTGCGAGCTATTTGTTGAGAAGTCTTCCAGGTTCCTGCATGTCGAGTAATCGGCGACCCGGCCTGTACACCACGGCTCTGTGGGCATATGGCATCGTGCGCTGTTTCCAGTTGATCGCGTGCAATAATGCTGGAGCGTGTCGAGCGGTGGACGGGCGTGCATTGGGTGGTGACACCCTCTGCTTCCTCAACTCCATGAGGTGGAGGGATTCTCAAGATCCAATATGGCTGCCGTCCCGTTGGTGCGCGGCGCGAACGTGTTGTCACGCGACCACTAATGTTTCATCTTGAGGGCTGCTCTTAACGAGATAGACGAACAAGTAACAGCAACAAACCGTTGCCAACGGAGCTTCTGCGCTCGCATATATATAGCACTGGGCTCGAATAGCAGGCAAAATTAAGAAAGATATGCCTGCGGTTAGGTTGCGCTTCAGCTTACGTGCGTATTCTCGGCACATGCGAGAGAAACCGCACACTGTGCACGTGCCGTTCTTCCCTGCCCTGTGCGATCTAGTGCGCTGTGCTGCTAGTGCCGTCCACACTGCAGTGTGCAGGCTGCTTTTGTATCAACTGTTAATCATTGTTACATCATGGCATACAACGAGCAGCCTCTGTCTGCGGCCGCTTGAACTGCTGCAATGATGGTCCCCTAAGGGTCTGAATGCGCAGGCATATTCACCTTCTACAACAGCTTTCACTGGGCAAGCTGCAAACACATCATTTTGAAATGTGTTGAATTGGACAGCTGGCTTTAGAAGAAAAATCATCGCGTCGCTTTCTTTTCCACTCTGACCAGGCATTTGTGCAAAGCTGGTCACACCGTTCCAGCTCACCAGAATACAGCAGGAAAGTCCTCTCCTCGCTCCATCAAGGAAATCGGCCTCATGAACGGGAGATATCTGACCATTGTACACACTCCTGCATCCTTGGATCACGCCTCTGCATCCCTTCGTCCCTATATAGGCTACCGCGGTCGAGAGAGTTTCGTCGTAACCTATCCCAATTCATAACAAAGACGATTTCATTGACGTCCCTTTCTTCGTCGCCGGCAGTTATATACGTATATAATCTGTACTTGTAATCGGGGAGCAAGGGACTGCTCCGGCGGGGGGTGAGAGGAGAAAGAGGTCGATGACAAGTGGACCGTTTTCAGATTTTCAGACAGACTCCAGTTAAGGCACGAAATCAAAAATCCGTAGCCATGAACGTTAAACTTGCCGTTAATATTGGCGATGTTTCTAAACGTGAGAGGCATTTCTTTGTCTGTCCCTAAACATTTTTCTGAATCCGGATGTCTGGCTTTTGTGCTTTCTTTGAAAACGACTGGCGTGTGCGAGCGCCTTTGACTACATGGTGCTGTCCGCCCACGTTCTACACATTCACCGCATTCCTCTCTCATTCTGCCTTCTTTATATTCCCCATTTTCCCCTCCCCCAGTGTAGGGTAACCAACCAGACACTTTTATGATTAACATCCCTGCCTTCTCTATTTCTTTTCTCTTTCTCTCTTGGCTCTTGTGGGGTCTTAAGGCTCATTCACCCCAGCGACTGACAGCGGCCGCGCGACCAAGTTGGTCGCAAAGCGACCAGTCGCTAATAGTCGCAAATGGTCGCTTTTATCGAAAAGCGACCATTTTGGGCCAGTCACTCGCTGCTCGATTTTTCAGTCGCGCGACGGTGTTCGCAAAACTAATAAACCAATCAACGGCGCACCGGAAGTGATCTTTAATATGTCTATATCCGGCCTGCTCCCGCGTCGCGGCGAATTCCGCGTACATTCCGAGAGTTCTCGGTGAGAACGATAATCTTCGGGATTGCGACTGGCGGGTCGCGCTCAGCCGGGCTTGCCGGTGTGAACATCAGTCGCCTTCGGTCACTTTTTGGTCGCGAGTCGCAAATGGTCGCGCGACCTCCTCAAGTCGCCGGTGTGAATGAGCCATTAGTGTCTCCTGCCTTGGTGCGGCGCTATGGCCCGAACAGATGGCGCAGCGATGCCCTGATATACTACAGGCAATATTTCTGGTGTAAAGCTTTTCTGAGGCTACACATTGCGTGTGCATGTCGCAGCTACGTCGATCATCACCGGACGATGCTCCTCTTGGATGTCCATGATGATGACGATTAGATGATGTCAGTGTTGATGATGCCTGCGATCGTGCGCTATGGTACCCAGGACAGTGACGGTGGACTCTGACAGCGACATACCTAACCCTGCCAACAATTGGTTTCCATCATTATAGAACTCGGATTGGACCTGGTCAGCTCAAATTAGTACCCACCGCAAGAACAGGACGAGGCATTGACCATTCTCTTTTGGGAGGAGTGAACAGGACCTTTGGTGATGTCAAAACTCCGGGTGTCACTGCAGGTCTTGTTTATCAGCATGTTACGAAGAGTCATTATAAGGAGGTGTTGTTAAGAACGGCCCAGCTGAAGTGCAGGTGTTGCCAGCCAGTTGCGACAACGAGAGTCAACGTTTCCTAGAGTGCCGCCGCGAACCTTTAGCCACGGCGTCACTAAATCGCCATTGTGACTGAATGAGTTCGGCGGGCCAACTATTGTTACCGAACCCACCAACGCGGACCTGATCTGCTATGAGTGGGGGAGTTGCCGCGGGAACGTCGTCGGAGGGCCCTTCCCACGCGCCGACCAAGACGCAAGACAATGGCTAACCTGGCGCACTGCGAGGGTCCGCTCCGAGTTCTACGAAATCCGTGTGATGTCGGTTTCGGACCGTGAACCTGTGTGTGTGTGTGTGTGTGTGTGTGTGTGTGTGTGTGTGTGTGTGTGTGTGTGTGTGTGTGTGTGTGTGTGTGTGTGTGTGTGTGTGTGTGTGTGTGTGTGTGTGTGTGTGTGTGTGTGTGTGTGTGTGTGTGTGTGTGTGTGTGTGTGTGTGTGTGTAAACCGTCCCGCGGAGAGGCGGCGCGTTTACGATGACTGGACGAACGTTTCCGCCACATTGGAATCGGGGGAGGACCGACTGTTTATAAACGGCTGTTGTGCGGATGCTCGATACACTTTCTTAAGCAGTCATGTTAGACTGAGGCACTCTCTCAAGCAGTCGTGTTAGACTGACGTACTTTCTCTCGCAGTCATGCTAGACTGATGAACTGCATGTAAATACTGTAAGTAAACCCACATTCCTCGTTCTCGATGAGAAGCAGTACTTCCCTTCATCAACGTCCTAAGCGTGGATAAGTTGGACGACGGCATGGGCCAGCTACCTTCTAATTCATGCCGGACTCCAATCTTGACAACGGATCACGAACGGTGGGATTGAGCCCCCAATCCTGACAGTGTGTACAGGTATTCGATGTGAAACATTGCAAATAGCGCGTAGGCCTGTCAATGAGACTGTCAAAGGCTGTTCGGTAAAGTCATAAAGTCCATAAGTAATTAGCCTGGTTGCAAGGAGCATTGTATCTCAATTGGAAATCGTAGCGGGTCCATTAGGGGTTTCCTTTCAGTTCAAGCTGTTCTTGACTGCGCGCATGCTTCTGCATAATAGTATGTGATGTTTTTTTTTTTTTGTGCAGGCTAAGGAGGACGTTGACACGTCGCAGTTTATGCGAAGCAATGTGCAGACGAAGGCACTGCTGATAGCGAAGGAGCGACTTTTTTAATACGGTGACAATACCGCGCACACACCTAGGTTCGCAAGTGACAGTCGCGTGCTTGTCAGAGAGCGTCTTCACCGCATTTGCGATGCATATGCGTACATTGCACGTGCGCGGATGGCGTCATAAGGCCGATGCGTAATGCAGCCGCGCGGCGCCCTGTCGCGCCGTGTTCTTGGCAGCGTTTCGCGCGACCTTGCGCAATGCTTGCATCCACGCGCGGTTGTCGCGGAAGCGTCGCTAACGAAGCTGACGTCGTGTGTCCCGCGGCGCTCTTGTCTTCGCGTCGCGCACAAACAAAACGAAGCTAGCGGACACGAATCACGGAACGCGTGCCTGCTCCTTGCACTGCGTTGCGCAAGGACTCTGCTCCTTCGTGCCCTTTTTGCTCTGCCACTGCGCCGTTTTGCAGCGATAGCTGTTACAAGGACTTCCGAGCTGCATTCCTGTCATTGTAGCCGTGACGTGCCAGAAACTGCGTGACGTCTTTTTCTGTTCGGACTAGAAAAAAAATAATATTAAACAGCAAGAGAGAGGGAGAGAGAAGCGTGTATTGAATTTTTTGAGTTCTTGTATACCATATTGAACGCGTGTATATATATATATATATATATATATAAAGATGAGGGGCACAACTTCGCGGTTATCTTTGGTTCATTTATCCGACAGTTTCAGTCAATAAACTGACCTTTTTCAAGGGCTGTGGTGCGCATATAGAACCGTGGTGTACAGGGTCGCTGGTAATTCGACAGGAACCTGGAAGCTTTTTTCAATTTATTGTAGCCCTTGAAAAAGGTTGCTTCACCGACCGAAACTGTTGGGTAAATAAACCAAAGATAACCGCGAATTTGTGCCCCTCATCTTTCTAAATACGCTTGGCCCATTGAAAAACCCACTCAAGTGAATGCGAGTTCTCGCATGCCCTTTTCCAATCACGGCACGTGGATACACTTCTTCAATAAAATAAAATAAAGTAAAATAAAATAAAATGCCCCAGTGGCTGTTTTTATGGGCAAAGTTAAAACACACCGACGACAATGTAACAGGACGGGACGCGCAGTGTGCCCTGGTCTACAGTTCTCTCATTTCGTTGTTTTTATGTTTGCGCTTTAGTCATAACAATGCAGCACGACTCTGTGTTGCTGTTTTTTGTTTCCTTTCTTTGTTTCTTTTGTTTTGCTTTCTCTTGTTTAGCGTTCACGGCGTCAAAGTTAACTGCAAGCGTGCCGCGGCGGCGCCGTGCATGCAGCGTTCGTCGCGCGAGAGGAGGCCAACGTATACGGCAGTTCTGCCGTCGAGGGTCACTTGAAACCACATAGAGTCACTTAAGGCGAGCTAGCCAGGTCTTCCGCACGTTTCGCATCGCCCGGCTGGCGCTCTGTCGTAAATTTCTTGACCTATCACAACCGGCAACCGGTACAATTAATGTAGCCCATGGCAGTCATTCCGTTGGCACTAATCAGTGATTAGTGATTGGTCGCATTGTTGTGCAGATGCCTAGAAAATAGCTCACGGACCCGTTATCTCTGTGGAAGCGATAAGTCGCCAAGCCGATCCCGCGTTTACCCCGCTCTATTAATTGTACCACAACCGAAGTGCGTATACCTTCGCATCGGACGTCGACCCACACGGCGTGTGGCGAGTTGCTGGGCCACGATAACGTGGACGGAATACTGCCCTCCATACCATCACGCCTCCGACTACATCGCCCAAGAAGGTGGGCTGTTCGTTGTATTTTGCGCTTTATTAAGCTGATCCCGACAATCAGTGTACTTGCGTTGACGAGCAAGTGCGTGCGTGCGTGCGTGCGTGCGTACAGATTACAAATGCAGTGCCTTATTAGTACATAAAACCACGTAAATGAGTCCGTCGGTGAAAGTAGCGCATGGGGACGAGCACCGGCCTTCCGCACCTCATGGATTGAGCTCGAAAGCGGTGCTCTTGTTCGAGCAACATCGTGGCGACGTAGTATCTCGTCGAAAGAGACCGAAAACTCATCGACGACGTCAGCGAAGAGGCCGCGTTCAGATAGAAACGCTCGCCCTTCAGCTGTCGGACACACGTCTGCATTTAAAACTTCCAGTATAGTATCCGGCACTCATAGCGCGTGATGAGGCCGATTCATGCTGAGCGCGTAGGTCGCCTTGGGAATACGTTAATAAAAAAATATGCTATTCATCCTGCTCCATGCATGTAACGGAGGTGAGTGCATGGCTGCAACGCGGAAAGCCGGCGCGACTTTTCTGACTCCGCTGCACGAGATCATTCCAAGCATCTACCCGCTATTTTCACCGCGAACGTCATGCGCAGGTTTTGCGAGACTGGGACCGCATGCGCGGGCCATTCGGACTGTTCCACACGGCATAGCCAGCTAGCAGGAGCCCTACATCTGCGGTCATTTCGGTTCTGTCCTCGCAGCTCACGCACCACCGTGCATGGACCATTGTTGCAGCAATGTGCGGCGACAGACGTCGATCTATTCTTAGAGAAAATGTTTCTAGCGTCCTGCAAATGGCACTCGATTCACTCGTCGACGCGACACCGTCATTGTATCACGCGGCCGCTTAAATTACAGAGTTCCTTCGAGCGGCGGCTGACAGCCATGGAACGTTGGCGAACGTGTATGCGTACAGAAAGCTGTGACGGTTCAGGGAAGTGAACTGTTCATGTCGAAACGATTCTCGATGAGCCTCGCGCGCCGTGCTCGCACTGACAACCCGTGCACGAAGTTGCCGATAAGATTATCGGCGGCCGACCCGCTATATAAGTCTCTGCATGACTCGTGAGAGCAGCAGCTCGCACGGCAGCAGCGTTTTCATTTTAGGAAGGATTTGAGTGTTTTTTTCGCAAGGACTAGCGATTTTGCTCCAGAAACCCCAATTTCAGAGCTCCTGAAGGAGCCCTGCCTTTCGTATACAGCTATAGTGATACCAGTGTATTCACCGGGATCGGGGCTCGTTAACGACTAACTTCTCACACCACCCAACTAGATAGAGAATGACCGCGTCTTGTTTAACTGGTAGAACTGCTTTTTGCAGAGAAGCTGTATATGGCCAGGGCATTTCCGTCTTCTGCGAACTAGCTCGTGCGTTCGTCGTCGTTCTCTCCTTCCACAGATTGCTCCGTTGCCGCTCACTGCTTAAGGGGGTATGAGCCATTCATTGGCAAGGAGAAACTATCGTCATCACCACCACCATCATCATCAACGACGACAACAACAACAATAACAACAACTACTACTACTACTAATATTACTACTACTACTCCTACTACTACTACTACAATCACCATTCGAGCATCGTTGTCTTCTTCCACCGCTGGCTCGTTTGCTGCTCATCATTCCAGGGTAGAATTTCATTTCTCTTTTTTTTAATGCGAGGATAAATGCCTCAGGGTATACAAGGGTATGGGATGGGGGTGAATATTTCATTTCTCTCCTGTCGTCGTAATGGGAAAATCGCTCTAAATAGTAGTAGTAGTAGTAGTAGTAGTAGTTGTTGTTGTTGTTGTTGTTGTTGTTGCTTACGGTGGTATGAACCATTGCGTAAGGGGGTATGAGCCATTTCATTGTATTACGTGACGGACGCATCTAATATTAGAGGGGATACGAGAATGGTGTGTGCGTACCTATCGTCACGATGACCACCGATTAGGACAATAAATATGTTCGTACCTTTGTTCAAAATTCTGTGTCACCTCTGTGTCGTGTGCTAAACAGCTTCGCTGGTCATCCATCTCTACAGACTGGAATGGCCCATGATTTTATTATATGTTTTATTTTTATATTTGCACATAACAATGAGCGTTCCAAGTTCTCACGCCCTCGTGCCGAAAGCTACATATACTCTCTCGGGCTCACGACGACTGCAACACGCCAGGCATTGGCCGTTGAGGAATGACTAGGTACGGCTTCCGCAGTAAGGCGAACGAACGAGTGGACAAGGAGCAGACGCAGCCTTCTTTTGATCCACTTAAACTCCGGCTCAACGCATCCACGAGACCAAGTCTTGCGACGCCGCTGGCACCTCTGTCCGGGCGTCGTTGTACTGGAAGCTATAGCTGTCAGCCGAGGGCTGGTCAGAACCCCTCCTCGTGCCGGTTGTGGACCACGGCAGCGGGTCCGGAGAGAAAGAAAGAGAAAAACAAGCTTTAATGAGACACTGGAGATGTTAGCCTAGCTGTTCGCCTGACATGCTACTAAAGGTGCTGGATGATGATTATGATATACACAGTAATAAACACTTAGCAGCACATAGAGTCACGCACACACACACATATATAAATACACTATAGAGATATTTGCACATTTTCGTTCAGGTTCGTGGCCTGCAAGAACGTCATCAGCGCTTTCGTGGCGCGTAACGTACAGGTGGCGCTTTCCCATGGGCCGAGCATGAACCGCCTTCAAGGACTCTCTCTCTCTGACACGTAGCGGCAGCAGTCGCACAGAACATGTTGCAGGTTTTCACGGACGTTACATTCAGAGCACACTGGCGAGTCCGCGAATTAAATCTCACACCTGAAGTAGTTTGTGTAGGACACGTTGTGTCTTATGCGGGGAAGGCATGCTTGGCCTTCTCTGCTGAGGCCTCGTGGCATGGAAAACTCACACAATTAATCTATTTTGCAAAAGGGTCCGTACTGGTAGTTGCATCTGTCCAGAGGGATCGCTGGAGACGCCAGACATGTGCAGATACCAGTGTCTCTGCGTCTGTTCTCGAGAAAGGTATCCGGACCATTCTTCTCGAAGTGTCGTGCCCAGCTTTGGCAGCATGGTCAACGGGACATTGCCTTGTATTCCGCAGTGGGCTGGTAACCACAGCAGCACAACGCTGTGGTGCAGTTCGCAGGCTTTATTGCATAGGTGTCTGATGTCCATTACGAGTTGTTCCTGCATGCATGGCGACTTCAGGGACTGCAGGGCCGCTCTTCAGTCGGGGAAGATGGCCCAAGACTCAGCTGTCTGGTCGGTGATCTAATTAAAAGCTGCCCGCAGTGCAGCTAGTTCAGTGGCTGTAGCTGAAGTGCGGTGACTGAGCATGGCAAAGATGGCAACACTCGCAGACGGAATCCAAACGTCAATGGCAGATGATGAAGACATAACGGATCCATCAGTGTAAATATGCTGGCGAGCTCTACTCTGCTCTAGAACAAAATATGTAAGCGCTGTACCGGGTGTATTTCTCTTGCTCTAGGACCCAGGCGTGACAATGGAACACGAAGGAATTTTCTGCGGTGGCTCCGTCGGCATAGATGCGCTTTGGTAATTCAGCGGGAGCAAGCTCCGCACCAAGCAAGCGGATGACACTGCACTCTCCATGGCGGTAAACCCATGGGTACTAGAAGAAACTCCTGCCGCAGAAGCACTGGAACCTATAGGCGTCTGCTTTCTGCAAGGGTTCCTACACTTGATGTGTTTTTCGGTAGGCCGAGGCACATCCTCAGAACTTTGCTTGTGCGCCAGTGAGTGCTTTTATGTTGGTTTCGGAAATGCCCTGCAGCGCGGGAAGGCTGTATCGTAGGAGACCTTCACAGAGAGCCGTATACATGCGTAGCAGAGAATTTACGGAGCAGCCCCCAGTGTTACTTGATAGCATACGGGAGATGCTTGCGTATGACCCATTTTTTTTCTTTTAGTATTCGAATATAAAATGTCCGCGTCATCAGTCTGTCGATTGTCAGGGTCCGGAGAACGCTGTACTTGACTATACAGAAAGAAAATGGGAGAGAAAGTGAATTCGTGTTGGGATTGTAGATGACATCGCGTCCTGCCACAACGTGTAAAGGGGAAGTGGACAGCACTAAGAGTGGAAATAAGATCAATTTTTGCTCTGGACAGCGACGCTAGATGGAGCAAGTGCCGACACTGACTTCCAGGCCGCCTGTTGCGACAACACTACCACCGCCGACAGTGCAAATGGAAAAAAGAGAGAATTAAATTTTCTGTAATACATAAAGGAAGGTATCAGAAAGTCAGATATGGTAAGCAACGAAAGATTTGATTTCTTTTTAAAAAATTAAAATGATCGAGGGAAATTGCAGCAGAGAGAAGAGTCTGCGAAAGCATCATTGCTGACGTGCGCCCGGGCTACAGCGGCGCTTTTTATAAAACACGCTTGGAAGCGAATATAAAATGCAGTAACGAAGAACGAATAACACAAGCGCATCTCAGCACTTTTTTTTTCTGATTTGGCAGCCTGCGATGCTTCGGTGTAGCGGGCAAGACGTAGTATTCTTATCTTTCATTTTATCATATTAAACGTAATATTTTATAAGCCCTCCTCAATTTCTATGTCCATGTTATTCGCCGTTTGTCTGTTTCAGCACTGTACAGTCGCTTTCATTATCGATTACCAACTAGCCCCTTCTTATATATCTTGTTACAAGACAAGTCGTCACTTGCTTCTCAATCGCTTCTTAAGCTGCTAATATCCTCGACGAATTTCTCGCCGCATGGCGTCGGTGCTGTTTGTCGACCTCCATACCCTAGGTCATGCAGGCTGCGTGATCACGCGCGAAAGCTTCCCAAATCCAGCCAAAGAGGCGGGCGCTGCCATGGGCGCTTCATCGCGCGAATACATGCACATATATGCACAGGTCTCGGCACCCATAAATGGCCACGAATATCTCTGAATACACGCAGAAACAGGCGAGCAGGGCCTACAGAGCTCGGCTGCGAGCGATATTCGCGACCGAATGCGGCGACGCGAAAGAGACACTATATAGTTTTTTCGCGACGTGTGTACGTGGAGGCCGTAACAACGCGCGCGACAGGCTGTACGCCTCAGACCTAAATTCGCTTTTAGGCGCTTGATGCGGCGCAGTACAAGCTTCAGAAATGCGATAACCAGGCCGGGGATAGATAGCGCGCATTCGCAGATGCTGTTGTCTGTGAGAACATTGCGCGGTACGTACCGAATCCTCCACACTGTGAGGGTTTGGACAATTTTCGGAAAGCGTGGGGAGAGAAAAAGAAAGAAAAAATGGGGGAGGGTGGGGATTTCAAGAAAACTTTACACATTGACTGTACAATTATGAAACTAAAAAGAAATGGGAAGTCGTGTCAAGTCTGCATATAGAAGGAGCAGATTAGCAAATGGCGCAATAAATAAATAAATGAAACGTGCTTGGGCCTCCTTCTTTCCCTTTCCTCCTAAAGCTGCGGCGAGGCATCGACAATGTGCCAGCCCGGAAAAATGAGCGGAGTTTGTCGTGTCTTGCCCCTCTCTGTCATAACATCTTCCTATATGAATCGGCCACAATGGCGTTGTGCTGCCGAGGCAGCACCGATCGCATTATTCATATTGGTGAAGGATGGGAAAGTCGATTACTGGCATTGCGAAATGTGTTAACATCGCTATAGGAAGACGAGGCAGAAAAGACAGACGTTCACAGGACGAACGCTTTTCCTGTCGCGCCTGTCAACGCGTACCATTCGGGATTGCCATAATTCTTCTCCTTAGTGCTGTCAACCTGTTTCACAACTATTATTCCGTGGATGTCAAAGTGAAAAATGGGAACAAAAGAATAACAACATATAGTACTGAAATTTCAGCGCATATGCTAAAGGACTCCAGGTAGTCAAACCAAATTTATACATATAGTGCATGTCGTGCACGTATATATATATATATATATATATATATATATATATATATATATATATATATATATATATATATATATCATAATTCGCAAGCGTGCTACTCTGCACTGCCAATTTGCCCCAACTAGTGGCCTCACCTGTCACCACTCAAACTAAGACAAAAGCGCTTATAGCACATGCTGGGGCTTGTCTCTTGGGCGTAGCTTAATCGCGAGATATTTTCCATGTCATGATACAAGCAAACTGTGCTTGAGCACGCTGCTTGCAAAAAAGTGACTACGCCACCATTAGTTGGGCAAACTGCCGGTGATAGACATAATCGGCTGGTCGAAAAGAATGCGCTCTGGACAATCTTACGAATAACAGTATAGCTCTTTCTTTTTTTAAATTTCGTCAGTCGCGTGTGTGCTAGCAGAACGCTGGCGGTGCGAATTAGGGGCACGCATATAACGAAGCACTTCGTGCGCTGAAGTTTGATAGCGAACATAGCATTTAGTGAAGGCGGCCGACCAACGAAAAATAGAAGCATGTTCGTACGAAAGGAATTAGACCCTAGCTGCTCATATAGACGAGAATAAAGCAACTTGGAAAGAGAAGCTTTGTAACGTCCCCATGCTGTCGTTTCTTTCTTACTTGACTCGCATATAGAACGCGGCAAAAAAGAAAGAAAGAAAGAAAGGAAATTTGCGATAGAGTCAAGCACGCCGCCAAAAACGAGCTAGGCGCGCAGGCGGTGCTCTTTCTTTTGCGTCAGAGTCAACAGGACCTTGACGTATCGCCCAACATTCAGGCTTTCAAGACGCACGCGCGGCGTGGTCGCCATAAAATTTATATCTTCCCATCCTCTGCCGCCTCCCTCGCAGACATCCGCCCGTCGCGCCGGGTCGGCGTCGCGCCTCTACCCCTCCCTGGGGCGGCCTGCGTGCGCGCGCTTTGCGGGAGGTGAGGCGGCAAGGGTGCGGGGCTTTCTTATCCGCTGCGCCGTTCCAAATTTTGATCCGCATCGCTTCCGGACACCCCGAAGGCACGTGACTCTCCTCGGCATCGGAGAAACGGCGATACGGCCTACCGCGACTTGGATGAGGCGCACGCCACGCGAAGGGCATGCTAAAATGCGCGGTGATTGTTGTCAAGCGGCGGGGCGAAAATGAAGGAAAGTAGTGGAAATTTTAGTCTTCTCTCTCTCTCTTTCTAGCTAACGGTTAAAGGGCTGCGGAGAGAGCAAGAAACTGCTAGATTAAAGGGGGAGAGAGAGAGAGAGAGAAAACAGGTTGAAGAACTTTGCGCGCGGTGGGTCGAGGTAAAAGCGCGTTCACCTTATCCGCCTCAATCGCGAGAATTCCCTGCTAAAGCTCTTATTCTTGAGCTAGTTCCTTCGCACGCGGCGATTGAGACTTCATCAGTCGTGCCGAAGAAGTCGTAAAGAAGCCCGAGGTGGTGGAGTGGCTCCGCCGGCATTGGGTTTGTTTAGTTATTAGTGTCACTTTGTGCAATCGGATAGGTTGAAGGGTGCACCAGCGTGCAAACTATAGCGGGCGGCCGTCTTTATTGTTTCTCCTTGGGTTTCTCCTTGTGTCAGTGATGTGACGTACCATGCAAGAGTGACGGACTGTAACTGACGATATGTGTGCTGTGCTAAGTGCTCTCTCTCTCTCCTCCCCATCTTTCATCACCCCCATCCCGCTCCCAGGTGAAGGGTAGCAAACCGGTTGAGCTAAACTGGTTAACCTCCCTGCCTTTCCTTCTCCACTTTTCCTTCCTTCCTCCGTTCGAAGTCGAAGCGCGTACCTTTCTTTCTTCGCTTTTGTCACCACGTGACATGCAAGCATCAACAATCCTCACCGCATATACAGTTCCTCGTCGTATGCTCGCCGAGTTGACGAGAGAAATCATTTTATTATTTATTTGCAACATAAATGCGAATGCCCTCACAGCGCGGTGGCTCGGGTGCTGTGGCGCGCTGCTGAACAGCGCGTGGTTGCAGGTTCGATTCTCGACCGCTACGGCCGCATTCCGCAGAGGCTGGAAGCTGAAAAATTATCGCCTGTGTAGATTCCACTGCGACGTCTGGCAACACTCGTAATTCAAGATTAATCTGGAGCACTCTAATACGGCGTCCCTTAAAGACACGTGGTTGCTCAGTGGCTATGGTGTTGGGCTGCTGAGCACGAGGTCGCGAGATCGAATCCCGGCCACGGCGGCCGCATTTCGATGGGGGCGAAATGCGAAAACACCCGTGTACTTAGATTTAGGTGCACGTTAAAGAACCCCAGGTGGTCAAAATTTCCGGAGTCCTCCACTACGGCGTGCCTCATAATCAGAAGGTGGTTTTGGCGCATAAAACCCCATAATTGTTTCCCTTAAACACCATGCATGCCCTACGCGCAGCTTAGCGACATGAAGTTCAGCCAGTCAGTTAGAATGGAAACAGCGCCATCTAACGGGACAACCAAGAGAGAAATGACACTCGTCAGTCAGTCGGTGTATTTTAAAGCCAAGCAAACTGACGCAGAGGAGGTGGCAGCGCATGCGCTCATATCCACAGGTAGCCGTGCCATTTACGCATGCCCAAATCATGTGATGATGATTCCTTGTACAGTGGCACTGAACCTCTGTGGGGGGGATAGGCCACGAACTTGGCGGTAATACCATAAAAGAACAAAACGAAATATCTTATCGTTCACGAAAAGAAAAACAAGGGAGAACACGGGGCAGGGATGGTAAATATAAAACATAGTCAGGGTGAAGCGCACGTTCTACCTAACCGCTGAAAAAAAAGAGAAAAGGATCTTCAGACTTCGGAGATTCCTCAAGCGCTCAGCTCTTTAACGGCGACAGCAGTTGGGTCTTGCAGCGGGCGCCGCCATCTTCTTGAGAATAACTTCTTTGCTTTGCAACACAACGTCGTCTTCTACCACCGCAGTATTGCCGGTTGCGGCCTCCGAAGTACCATAGGTAGACGCCAACGTTCTCATAGTCTGTGTGGCGCGCAAAACTTCGCACAAATTACCGAGCGCACTTGTTTCTTCTTTTGTTTTTTATTAAATGTATTTAAGGAGAGGTTGGTGCCTATGTGTGGCGCCGGCTACTCCTCTTACATGATATTTATGTCGGAAAGTTATCAACAATCACCAAACTGGACAAATAAACACATGACCGAACATTCACGTACTAAGTCTCAGTACTGCAATATAAATAAATGTTCGCGCAACAGAAGAGTTCACATAGCATAAATACTCACAAAACCGAAGTGTTCACACGCAACACATGAGTTCGGGCAGCATAAATGTTCGCAAAATCAAGATGTTCACACGGAATTAAGGTGTTGGGCAGTTGCGAATTATGTCCCTCTTGAATGCCGCACTCTAAATACAACAAATACAAATGCCACACGAACACGAAGACACAATGAACATGTAATTAATGGTGCCTGTTAATAATAACAGTGCGAGCAATAACTATTGTATGACTTAGTATTTTTGTGATATCTTTGATTCCTCCAAAAATTGTACTAAGGCGCGCGCAGCGATGTTTTCAAGTTTTTCTGTTGGCCATGGACCTAAAATTTTCCCCAAGGGTAGTGGCCGTCTATCCAAGCCATGTAATTTTTCCTAAAGGTTCTTGCGGGGAGCATCATGATTTTTACAGTGTAGGAAAAAGTGTTCTATGTCTTCTTCAGCATCTTCCCATGAGCATGTAGCAATGTTAGTTTTTCTTATCCTATACAGGAAGCTTTTAGTATATATGCAGTGCCTAGCCGAAGCCTATGAACTGTTGTTTCAACAGATCGGCTAATTTTAAACGGAATATTGATTTATATTCCATGATCTATATTATATAATTTAGAGTTCTGCACATCGCATCGTCCTTGGACAATCTACCACATAGTTTGTTCAATAGACATCGCGCATGTCTCGCCGCTAGAGGCAGTAGTGATAATTCATTCTCTTGATGTGCTGCACGTGCCATGTGATCAGCTGTTACATTTCCTATGATTTCACAGTGACTTCGAATCCACTGGAAAGTTATGCCGTGTTGTAGATCTTTCGCTATGGCATATGTCTTTTGTATTTCGTATGTCAACGCGCTGTTTCCTTTTCCTAAGCTGATTTCATTTAAGCACAGCAATGAGGCTTGTGAGTCACTATGAAACATGGGAATAAAACCACTCTAAAGAAAGAAAGAAAGAAAGAAAGGGGAGACACTACGAGCCATGAAGATAACACATGCATTCAAAAACTCAGCCAAGCAATCTCAAGCGCCCAATAAGGATATATCAACTGGGGTGGAGATTTTCGAGCTGCATATAAAGTGCGAACGAATACGCAGTGTTTAAAACGACGAAAGCTCGAGTGCTTAAAACTGCACATTGCCGCATCAGTTCGATTTCCAATGGCGCTGGTGGGCGAATTTTTCGTCTTTGTTCGCCCTACAGCGAAGCTGTGGATGTTGTAGTGCCCCCGACGACACGACAACAACGACGATGGCGGGCAGACGCAGCAAGCACAGTTTCTAGTTTTCAAGTGCGGTCTTAGAAAGAAAATCATTTTTTTATAAAAAACAAAGCAAATAGATAATATGCCCAAGGCGCTGAAGACGCGACCGACGTCTGCTGTCAAGGGGCGCGCACGATAGAATTCGGCGCCCCGTCTGTATCGCGGTGTGTAAGCTCAGTTCTTCACAGGGGCCGTTACAGGGGCACACATACGTTACAGCTAGGACAAGCTCGTCGCAGACATACGTATATTCAGGTACACGTAAGGCAAATTCGAGGAGCGTAATGCGCAGCCGCAGCACGTTTGCGAACGTTACCCACGTCCCCACCATACTTCATTGCAGTTCGCCGAGAAGACAACTGGCGTCATGTCGATCGAACGGTGCAGTGCAGCGACTGTGATCCTACTCTACTCAAATGCACGCGCATGGCCGACGCGCACGCGCGCTCGCACGGTGTGTAGGCGCCGCGATGCGCGAGATGCCATTGTTGTAGCGCGCTGTTCGAGCTGCCGGCGTTACACGCGCTCTCTGTTGTGCCGTTGGCGCGGCGGCGACGCGGTGCACAAAGCGGTCGTGGATGCATGGGAGACCCACGCTCGGACAATGAGCAGGTACTCGCCTCCCCTTCCGCCACCTGCGAAGGCTACAGGCACAAAGGGGAGGCAGTAAGGCGAGTGGGGGGGGTGCTGCCACCGCGGAAGAAGAGCGCGGCGGAACAAGCGGTACGTGCGTTCGCCCAGTAGCGCGTGGTTATGGCGCTGCTATTCGACTGGCCGCCGCGTTTTCCAAGCGCTGGCTGCTGCGACCCGGAAGCACCGCCGGCTCCGCTCTTCCCCAGCCCTAATGTTCGATACGCTCTCGTGCATCTCGTGCCCTGAAGGGCGACGAGCGAGGAGGCGGTGAGGGGAGGAGGGCGCAATTGGTGGCCGGCGGACGGTCATCCCCTGTCCACAACCGCTTTCATTTGCTCGGCTGCCTTTCTCTAAACCCTTTATTTTGCGTCTGGTCACCTTCCTCTGCGTACCAAGCAGTGCCAGACAGGTGTCGTGCTGCTCGGCCGGAGATTGCGGGCTCGGTGGCAGGCTGCTCGCGCGTTCTCGCAGCACGACGATTCGAAGCTGAGTGCTAGAAAAAAGAAAAAGTACGAGTGGGCGGAGAAGAGGAAGGAGCCCTCGTCGTCGTTGGTAACACTTGCAAAAACAGCGTGTCCTTGGGGAAAAAAAAGCTGATCTCGCCTGTTAAAGCTCAAAACGGGAGATGAAAACGTAGCCCCGGCAAAGGCTGAATGACGACTCCTGATCGCCCTGCGACTCTGCTGAGCTCGACGATACCGTGGCTTACATAGTACTCCTGTTCGCGGTGCGTGCATTTAGTTCACGATGACATTGCATTTGAAATCGTTTAAAGTTCACGATCCAACGACAGACTAAAGCTAATTGAAGAATAAACCGAGGAACTACAGTTGGGATGAACCTTATGGGATCCTCGCTTACGGTACAGCTTATAATTGGGATTTTCCCAACAAATTTAGTGGTTTGCGCATTCCCGCTCCAACTATAGTTACGTGAACACGTCGTTGCCCATATACTGCCAACTATATATATATATATATATATATATATATATATATATATATATATATATATATATATATATATATATATAGAGAGAGAGAGAGAGAGAGAGAGAGAGTTCAGGCTGGGTGGCAGGTGGGATTCAGGGTTCAGTTTGCACTTCTTTCTTCTGTATTGCAAAATGAGTTTTTCTTCTGTATTGGCAAAATGCGAATTTTCAAAACAATGAGCCACAGAACGCTGCTCATGGTGATTCTAGCGACCTTCTGTGAAATCACAGAAAAGTAGCGTGCTATAGAAGAACGGGGCAAGATAGGCGGCGCACAACGACGCTGGGCCGTTACGATGTGCTCCTTCCTACATCGTCCCGTCTTCTAACGCTGCATATCGGCGATCACGAACAGATATGAGCGCTTGCTTGAGTCGTCGTCCTCTTTGCACGACGATTCAAACTTCGCATGAAACGATTGTCATCGGGGACCTTTAGAAAGGCTGTATACACTGAATGCTATACATCATACATTGCGGGGCCCATGCTCTGTTGTACAGCTTTTAATTTCGGCTCGCATAAGCGAAACTCAGTGCGATACGAGTCGGCAGCTTTTATTAGCTGCTGTAGATCTCGTGCCACAATGGCATACGCTGACATATGGCTTGCGTACGGTTTTCTTTTTTTTTTTTTCAGTGCTCATAAATAGCAGGTTTAAAGGCAGACCACGTATCCTTGTTTGTCCGGCTTCGTGCCCCATGCCATGCATACTCAGAAATCCACGAGGACGGAAGCACATAAGATATTCAGTCCGCGCCTGTTTAGTTACACAATTAAAACGTCAGCTCGTAAAGTCAATGGAACCATTGCGTTTTACGTGCACCGCTGCACACCCATCGTCTCGCGCGCGCAATCTCACGGACACGAGACGATGCGCCCGGCCACAGCAGATAGGCGCCCTTGCGTCGTCCCCGCGACTGGCTTTGTTTCTCTCTTTATATATCTCTCTCTATTTCCCCAGTCCGCGCCCGTTACGATTCAAACTAGCTGTACCGTAACCTCTCCCCATCTCCTCGCCTCGCTGCGCGCACCGCTACCGCGACGGTCGCCGCGTCCGAACGCCGCAGCCTCGGCGCCGCCGTCACGGTTTCGGATCTTCGCTAAAATCGGAAGCGCCTCGCGGACTGACTTCCTCGAGAAGAAGGAAGCGAGCCGAGGGAAGGCTTGCCGGCGGCCTATCTTGTTCCACCAGCGACCCTCCCTCGTGGTCCGCTGCGCGCTCAGAGATGCGCCTTTGCCGTCGCGCCGCGCCGCAGATCTTAACGGGAGATGCGTCGTGCTCGCTTCGAGCGGCGGCGCTGATGAAGGACAGGTGAACGGGGAGGGAGCTGACTTCGCCATTGCAGCTGCCTCCGCCTTCGACCATGATGATTTATTCGCTTTGTATATATATATATATATATATATATATATATATATATATATATATATATATATATATATATATATATATATATATATATATCGTATTTTCTGCGAGCGCATTCGCGCTCCGTTGACTGCGCGGTGCATTACTGCGCAGGTCCGTACGTTCCATCGTCCCTGCGTCTCCGAGACTGGAGAGGCAAAACGTGAAGCAGAGGCCGTTGTACCGATCGGAGAGAAAAAGAAATATTAGAGCGGGTACCGCCTGGTCCGTATGCAAATGCGCGGGTTGTAATGCTTGGCGTTGTCATGCATTTCGTGCACCCGTATATGGCCTTAGTGCACGGCCGTGAAAAAAGTTCGTCGCATGCAGCGTGTTCAGTGCGCGTGAAGAAAAAAAAAAAAAAGAAGAACGCGCGCTTCAAAAGCTTCTAGGAGGTTGAGGTTGCGGCTTAATTCGAAGTAGAAAATAGAGGAGGGAGAGGGCGCCAGGGCTGGCCAGGGTCGTTGTACGAATACGATAAGAACTCATTAAGGAAAAGCGCGTCGCATACAGCGCAGTGCACAGGACGTGGAAAGGTGAACGCACCTGTAAATTTGATGAAGATGACGACGGAGTATAGAGGACGTATAAGAACAGGGAGGATTCCGTGTTCCGGCGCAATTATCGCTCTACCACATGTGGCGAGGGAAGCCGAAAGCGGGCTGCAAATGGGAAATATTCACCGAACAGGAACTCATTTTAGCACTGCACGTTCCCGGGTCTCTCCCTCTTTCTCTCTCTCCCTCTCTCTCTCCTTGTTTTTGTTTTTTTAATTCTTTTCCAAAGAATATGCAAGTTCAATACCCAATAACCGTGGAGTTTGAAGGAATCGATGTCAACAACAATAAGATACGTGCACTGAGCTCCCAGCACCCACGGTTACAACCGATGGGTCCGGTTTTGGGGGCCAGTACTAATTTTCACTGTAACGTGTCATTCGCGCTGGTCACTACTTCACGGTCATCTTCACGGTAACGAATGCAGTCTCAAACTGGATCCTCCGCTTCTGATATGACATCGCCAAAAAGTGACGCCCCTATACAATTAAGCCACGCTTTGTCTGCGACGGGGCGCGGGTAGGCGAACTGTACCGGTCCGGTCGCTGCTTTTGTTTTCCTTGTTGTCGTCGCAGAGGTAATTTCACGGTGTTTTTTCATGCGGCCCGCTTCTTCGCGGCGATTGCATCTCGTCCGTGCAATTACTCCGAGCCACGCGGTTCTGGTGGAACGATGCGTAACACGCGGGATAAGAAATAAGAGGTAGAGGGAGAGAGAGAGGGACGAGGCAAGAACAGCGACGAGGTTGACAACCCGTTCTGCAACTTTGCAAGTAATTCGGCAAACTCCTCGTTTCGACTGCATTACCCCAAGCCATTATCGCGCTCTATTTGGATTAATGTTTGATTACAAAAAAAAAAATCACACTAGAACAGTCCTTAAAGGCATAGTAACGAGCCACACTAAATCAGTTTAGAGGGCCATAGAGCATCCATTCACCACTGTCAATTCATTTGACTGGAAAAGGGTGGTTATGAACTATTGTAGGAGGAAATGAAAGTCTGCTTCAATTATTGCTGCTGCAGCGTTGGTGCGCCAGTGTGACGTCACGAATTTTAAAGTACTTTTCTCGTATTTAGGCCATTTTGAGCGCAGGAGAAGTTCTGTAGGCTTGTGACGTTGGGTTCTTAATAGCCTGCTTTAGGATGACAACCGTTATCCTTCTTAATCAATAAGCAATCTGACACAGCCGAGAATGCGCGCTTCGATATTCATTGTCACAGCTAGCTGGTGAGGAAACTTCAGGCGGACGTCGCCACTGGTTTATATATATATATATATATATATATATATATATATATATATATATTGCAGGCGTGCATTTCCTTTAATACAGCTTATCCTAATTAGTATTCCTATTTAGCGTGCTCTACCAATTGCTCCCAGGGTTATACTAGGACACAAATACCAAAGAAAGTGCATGGGAAAACGGCGCCGCGGTAGCTCAATTGGTAGAGCATCGCACGCGAAATGCGAAAGTTCTGGGTTCGGTTCCCACCTGCGGCAAGTTGTTTTTCATCCACTTTAATTACCATTAGTGTATCGTTTCTTTATTTCATATATTAAACACAAGTAATTTCCCCTATGTTGTCCTCGGTGTCAGTGTTTGTTGGCTTCTTATGATATGACTAATATATATATATATATATATATATATATATATATATATATATATATATATACAGAAGCAGGAAGTTGTATCGGGAGTTTTTCATGTCGCTCTACAATTTTCTCATTCGCACTTTTCATCTAACTATATCATTTGAGAAGTTGATTAAATAATTGAGACTGATTATCTCTTTAGGCGAAATGAAGAAAGAAATTATATGAGTATCTCCAAGCGACAGCAAACAACATTATACCTTGGTTCTGTCAAGCTACGTGGCATTCGCATATTTTTAAATCTTGGTGCATGGTAGTTGGGATATCCTGTGTAACGCGGTCTTGCCATTCCTCTTGGCGCACGAAGAAACCGCCCAATTGATTCATCCCCTCGTGCAGGTTTGCGAAAAGTAAAGCACAAATGAGCGAGCGCCCAGTGTAACGAGCGCGTAGAACCTTCGTAACTATGGCACACAGTGAAGATAGACGCAGGTGCTTTTTTGTTTTAACATATTAATCGTCCTTTATGCGCGACCTTGATCGTACGTCCGGCAACCGGTTTAGCCTTCCATTCTAATGGTAATGCCAGAATGCAAGCGCTGTAACGTCCGTTCTGTGACGCGTTTCGGAGAACTCGGTCCGATTGAAACGCAGGAAACGTGCCTATCAGACTGATCCTTTCTCGCTCTTTCTTTTTGTTTTTCTCTTTTCATTTCCATTTTTTTACCAGCTTGCGCACGCTGCCGCTTCGCTGGCGGCTGTTACGTACAGACGCTTTTATGAAGCGTGAACGATTAAAGATACGCAGAAAGTTTAAAGCCGGTTTCGCTCGTTTGCATATATCAGCAGCCTGTTCACGTAGTTCTGCCGTTGCCGCAAGAGGGAGGGGGGGGGGGGGCAGGTGGGTTCGGGCCGATGAACTAGTGTATACCGGGTGGTTTCATCGAATACTATGTGTTTCTAACGCGCAGAACAACTGAGAATAAGAGACGATGTTTCGGAATATAGGTTTTAGGGCATGAACGTTAGCAATTGGTAATCACCAGTTCACCAATTAATTAACTAAATACCCACTATTGCTCTATTTTTTTTTCTAATCAGCAACCTTATAAGACACGTTATTACGAAATTAAAGCTACAGCCAGACCATAAAGCCCATCAACAGAGAGATATCAGGATAAATGAAAGACGGGATGGTTAACCAGGACTGAGCCCTGTTGGCTACCCTGTACTGGGGGAAGGGAATGAAAAGACTAAGAAATGGAGAGCAAGTCCAGTGTTGATGGCGCCAACGTATGCGTGAAAGTTCCATGCTCTGTATCACACACGTTTGCTCAGTTCGGTAGCGTTCAGAAGTCGCAGCAGCGCTTTTGTAGCCTTGCTCAGCAGTGATATGCAAAGTTACATGATTCCAAGATCTTGTCCAACGAGAAAGGCCTTTCGTGTGGCTAGTTTAGAGCTGTACGGAGGTCAAGTCTTTCGTTTTCATAGGACGGGCAGTAGCATAAAGGTGTACGGTTTCTTCACCCCAACATACATTGCATTCGGCGCTGTTGGGGTGAATGCATTGGGGAATGCAATGCATTGAATTACGAGTATGCATTGGGGTATGCAACGCCCAGGCTTAAAGCGACAAATCACTGTTTCTTCACATCGGGGAAGACCAGGTAACAGTTAACTGTTACCTGGTCTTCCCCGATGTGAAGAAACCGTAATTTGAACAGTAAATGGGTGGGCATAATTAAGCCCACCCATTTACTATAGGCGGCCCCTGCCTAGTGCCAGCTTCGATGAATACACCCTCAAAATGTGCGGCGAAACCCAGTGTTGTTGCGGTCAACATGTATCAACTCCGCAAAAAAATAAAAAAATAAATAGAGTTGTTGCGTGTAAAATTTGCTGTTGTGTGTAAAAAGTTGTTTGTACTTAACCTTAGTTGGAAAAATATTTTGTTGGCCATAGTGAAAAAGGGAAATCTGATAAGTTTTTTGTGTACAATCATCTCGTAAAATTTTGCAGTCATGCCTGAGTGACCATGCTAATCAAATACGCAGGCAGGCAGTGTGCTACGGCCAGCAAGCTTTCTCAGAGAAGATAACAGTACGAAGGAAAAGTGCGATTATCTAGTCTACGCGTGTAAGAGAACAAACAATTAAGGTGACATATGGAAATGCTATACTAACGACAGACTTAACTGAACCGGACTGAAGTGTCCCAGAGCAGCTCATTATTGAGGAGATCGAGTCTATACCATTTCGTTGCTGCATCCTGCACCATCGCAGCAAAGGGATGCCGCGCCGTCATCACACCTGTGCACGCCGACTAATCTACCTTGACTGCGCGCTTGCTTGATAATTGTCAAAGTTGAGTCCGTGTGCTAGTAATCCTGGTACAAGCCTCCTGTGTGCCCTGGCGGTTGACAGGTCCAGTGTAGAGTCCTGCTCTTGCTTTGTAAGTTTTCTGAGTGACGTCTTTACAAGACCCGCTGCATTGTCCAAAAGCAACTGAGGTCACTCGCGAAATCTGCTTTAAACGTTGCGGATACGTAGGTTCCGGAATCAGCTGCAGCCTCCAAGCATGACACTGAGACCACTTGGAACCGACATACGAGCTAATTCCGGAGAAGCCAGGCCAGCCGGGCGTTCTGAGAGCGTGCGCCACAGGAACACCATCGTGCGTCGTGAGGGTATAGTTCTTGCGACGGCAGACGAGAGGCACCCCGTAACGTTTAACGTTAGTGCGCCTCGATATTAAGCCGGCGCGGCTATCGAGGCGCCCTATTTAGCATAAACAGCATGTATGTATGATAACTGTGCCCGTGTCCCTTGTCCGACGCGACTTAGCGGCTGTTCGAAGCATTGCGGCAGTCCATAACTTTCCACGCCGAAACGAATGCACGTGACGCGCATTTACAATGGCGGTCGGCACGCGCTTGCGTCATATGCGCACGCTTTCGACTCGTCCGTTCGCCGGGGCTTCAGCAGCAGCTAGCGCGGCGGCGCGAAGGCGTCGCGCTTCAGGAACTTCAGAAACAGGTCCCTTCCTTTAATGGCACTCTTATACACCGTCACGTCTGGCATGGTCGGTGGCTCGCGCCAAAAATGCGTGACGGCGCTCGCGGACGGGCGCCACACCGTCGCCTTCGGACGCCCGAGGCGTCTTCACGCACGGGCGCTCGTCCGCTGTCCACGCCGTTTGCTGACCGAGCATGGGTCGGCGAGTTCTCGCGCCGGGCGACACCGGCGGCTTCCTTTCCCGCTAACACACGCGCGCGGCAGGCGTGACTGCGCGCGCGACCTGTCTTACGAGAACGCGGGAAGGGTTCGGCACGGTCCATCGCGCCCACCCTTCGTCGCGCGCACGCTGCACGTGCGCACGCGCGCGCGGCGAGCGCAGCGCAGGGGCGGCCCGTCCGGACGGTGGCAGGGAGCGCCGCGGCAGGGAAACGGTGCACCTCGTCGCGGTCACGGCCGACATGATGTCTGCTCGAGCCTGAGATCGCGCCTTGCCCGCGGGGTCGCCCCAGTTACATCGGGCCTTCCGCGAAGCCGTTTGTTGCTTAATTTAGTTGCCGTACCCGAGTTCGTGTACTGCCCCCCCGCCTCCTTCTGTCTCCGGGCTCTCCATCGCAACGGAACAGCTGGGATTCCCGGAAGGAGTCGAATACATTACACGCTCCGCGAGCGCGCAGTCCTGCGTGTCGTCTCTTTTTTTTTACTCTTCACTGTGTAACGGTGCACGCCTAACGTTTCAGCCGCTTGAAGAACCTGCGCCCCAATTCGCGCATTTCACTCCTCTGACTCGATACCCTGTTGTGTGTCCCTGCGAACCGCGCAGCGACAACAGAACACGCGCGATCGACTCCCGAAACTCGGAGCGATCGGAATTGCCGTGGTTTTGGTTCTCCTGAAAGCGACAAGGTCCGTGAAGATGGCGCTGATGAGTGCTGCACATTTCGCAGGTTACACGATTTGTAAATGACTTGAGACGACGCTAAGTTCCCTATGACACGGTGTCGCCTTTTTGCCGGGCGGCCCGACCCGCCATCCACGCACTTCTTACTAAGACCTCGTGATTTGGCATCGCGCTGCCGCGCTCTATTTATACGCATCGCCACGGCATCGAGCAAAGTAAACTTCCGCACGACTAATATGCTACGCTACGTCCTAAAATGTTACATTCAATTTTTTTTTATGTTGTGTAATTTTGTGTCACACTATTGGTGCTCACGAGCCTGAGTCCAGCGTTTTCGCCGACGTTTCCTTTCCTATAATACAAATAAGTGAGCGTCGCCTGTTTCTCTCTCTATGCCGTCGTCGTCGTCGTTGTTGTAGTTCACAGGCCGTGAAGCATATTTCGTTGCAGCGAAGTTGTGCCCATAGAATTTTCACATGCAACATCACACAGACATAAATTCTCAAGAAGTCATGAAGTGTGCAATAGCGATGGAAAATATTCTCATAACGAAACCCCTGCTAAAGAAAAATAAGCGCAGCACTGCATGGGGACATACACATGAATGAACTAAATAAAAGTGTCAGAATACATAAGTATTGCCCCGTGCATTGGGGGCACGTTAAAGATCCGCAGTTGGTCAAAATTAATCCGGAGTCCCCCACTACGGCGGACCTCGTGGTTTTGCAAATCGTGGTTTTTGCATGTAAAACCACACAATTCAATTCACTGTAAGTATTGGCAGAAATATAGCATTAATCAGGCAAGTACGCATACAGCACTGTGCTTGTAAACCAGGGAATGTTGAAGTATGTAGTTTTGATTCTCGTAGTAGTTCTGCGGAAACCCGCAAGGTAGAGAGAAGTAAGTAATAAAGGGAAAATCAGTCATCCACCCGTTCGTAGCAACTGCTACAAAGGAAACCCAGACGGGTTCCTCGAAAGAAAAGCCTCAGAGTTGAAGAAAAATTCGTCCTAGCCCGGGACTCGAACTCGGGACCACCGCCTGGTTAGCTAGCCGCCTGGTTAGCTCAGATGGTAGAGCGGCTGCCCCGGAAAGGCGGTGGTCCCGGGTTCGAGTCCCGGGCCAGGACGAATTTTTCTTCAACTCTGAGGCTTTTCTTTCGAGGAACCCGTATGGGTTTCCTTTGTAGCAATTGCTACGAACGGGTGGATGTCTGATTTTCCCTTTATTACTTAGTTTTGATTCTACGCCAAAAAAAAAAAAAAGAAGACACTGCGCTATTTCTTCGATCTCTGTCGCTGTGAGCAAGTCTTCGGCACAAACTTTATCTTAAACAGTAAGCTTGTCTTTCGACAATATACTTACGGCAGTGGGATTGTTAGTTACGACTCATAAGATCATTTGCACACGTCGCACTCCTTTGGGCTGCGCGAAGGTTAGGCTGCAACGTTACTGCTTCGTTGAGTCAATTTATAGGCTTGCCTACATCGGCAAATCGCAATGTAATATATAGACGCGGCAAAGTACAGAAAAACGGACGAGTGCGTGAATGCGGCTTCGATTATGATAAAAATATGAGAAAAAAAGCGAAGCTACATTTGAATTTTCGAGATACTGAAGGCGTAGTTTAGCAACTATTTTGTATAGACGTTTAAAATAGAGAAGTGAAAGTGTAGTACGTCTACATTGGAAGCAATAATAAAAGTAAGCCGAGCCTTTCATTTAATGCGATGACACAGACACGATGATTATCAAAATGACCAAAAAACACGCGTTTTGCATTTTCGCACTTGGACTGAACTTTGGGCGGCGCCGCCTCTCAGCACTTGGTTACTAAAAAAGCAGAAACGTTATTTTTATTCACGGGTTGGTAAAGTTTAAAGATTACTAGGCGTAACAACGGCGAACGATCACACTGAAACTAAATAGCAGGGGCATGCCCCGCAGCAACTATATATAAGGTATGATAAGAATTGATAAGTGAACGAGTTTTTTTACGTCTGAAAGCACTCTGTCTGGCCTTTGTACAATGCAGTTTGCCTCTGCTTGGGAGCATGGCCAGAGCAAGCTCCATAATATGCGCTCTCGAGAATGCGCGATAAATCTATTTCCCCCGCGTGTGCTTGGGAGACAATACACATCCATATCCGCCGCAGTGCCTATTGTCACCAAGTTGGAATACGTTCGTCGTACAACAGTGCAAATCACTGCTCTTCTTGCCCCCATGTCCGTATTTCGATTGTCACCAATTTCAGGCTTTAAGTCGCCATTTTGACGAGCTCGAAGCGTCCACTCGGCACTTGTTCCAAATCGCTGACTACCATCTCGCTTTGTTGCCAACGGAAGGTCGTGGTGCTTTCTATAACTGTTATTTACCATTCCGCTCTCCACATATAATACACGCAGCCGTGGCTCAACACAAGAAAAGCGCGTCTTCCTTTTCGTGCACGGAAAATCCTCGCGTGCGCCTCGGAGTTTCAGGGATTGCTAAGAAGGTCGACTTGCAATCATGATCCCTCAAGGGGCTTATGCTGCCGTTCTTGCTTGAGGCGTACAGGCCGAATTTGCGCACATGGCCTGAGCTCCATGTTAAGCACCGTTTCGAACTAGTTAAGTACATGTTAAGAACTAGTTTCGTGTGAAATCATAAGATGCTTCGCAAGTCACGAGCTCCACGGAGTCAGAACTCACTGCCTTTCGTGCAGCTGTTGGTTATATCGGACCGCAAACATTATTCAAACAGGAAGTATTCGCGATGCCAAGTCTATAGGCTCCATTTAACAACGGCTTAAAACTGGGAGCACCCAGATAGCCAGATACGTCCATTAGATGTGCATAATATGGTACACTTTGGACATTCAGTACGTCTATTAGATATCTAGATTTATCCAGAAAACGTTCAATGGATGTAATATGGATTATCGCAAATGCATTCAAAACATGTAAGTGGTACGTTGTGGGGATGTCAGGGCTGGATATATGTAGCCTCTAACAGACGTCCACAACATCGAATAGATATTTACTGCATCTAATGGATATCTATATTAACCGCACTTACGTCCATAGGACATACATTGTACTCAGTATGGCTGTGTCCGCAACATCCAATAGATATCCACATTGACATCCATTGGATGTGCCTTGTACTATTTCTGGCTGTTTCTTTTATTCGTCATGCATGCATGCACTGGGCCTCTTAAATTTCTTGTTCCAGACTGCCCCAGACTGCTTGAGAGGCTACTACAGCCAGTGATTATTGGCGTATGCAGCTTCTCGGACAGTCTTGGACCGTTTGGGACAACAAATCAATGTGCCACTATTACTACGCGAAGAAAAACTCAACTTGTCACCGCCAGCCTTTTTATTGTAAAACCTCTTATTGGTACCAACTGTTTGACAAGTACGTAATGATGTACACAGTGTGTGCAGTGAAATACAATGGCATACTGCAGCTATCTAATGAAAATAAAGTGAACACTAAAAATGCAACATAATGCCATCTCTTGATTTCTGAAAGGCACAATAAGCCTTAACGCACGAACCAATACAAAGATATCGTTTTGCAAACAGTTAAGCATAAACATAAAATAAAACAGTAAAAGAAACGCTTGAAAAGGAACACTTCTCTCATAAAAAAACAATTTCTTCGGTTTCTCTTAGCTGCATTCTCTCCAGTAAACTAAAGCACAGAGGGCACATTATGAGATTTAATTCTCATGAACAAAAACAAAAGCAGAATCCACATACGGAAACGTCAAAGCACTATTTGACCAACCTTGTATTCAGTAAAAGAAAAAAGAAAGAATAGAAACAACGCAGTGAAACATAAAGGAGAGCAACAGCTGAAGGCCCAAAATAGAAATATATCCGATATATGAAAAACATTCTGAAAACCATCAATACGTTAGCACAGTGATAAATTGTGTAAGAGAAGCAGGCAACCCCTTGCAGCAAAAGGGTACCAAATTAACTTCTCCATAAAGGAGAAATATTCGGAACACAGCTGCTGCTTAAAAAGAAAATTAACATATTGTTCTCACTCTTAGAAACGAAGAGTGTTATAACGAGGGAGTACCTTAATTTTGCCTCATTTTCCTCGAATATGTAAGCATGCAGCCCAAGTACAACCATGGTATGCTCTATAAATTATTCGAGTAGAATAACTATACTATATTTCTATACGAGTGAGACTACAGCCAATTCGTGTGTAGATTCATGGATCATAAGGAATGCCAATGTAATTGCAGTTAGTGGTTACCTGGTACCACAGCACACTTGGCATGCACTAGTCAGCCAAATGCTGTGGTACCAGGCCACACCATGCTGCTGAGTGTGCTGAGCCACTTGTAGCAGTATCAAATCAGCCCTTTCCTTTTTAAACCGTCTCAATGCTTTCTGTACACTCAGTCTGACACCAGGTAACAGGATTCTACATTTGTCACATTTTTTGAAAACATACAGCACTACTTATAATGCAATCAGGTGCCACGAATGGCCAAAGCATTGATTCAGCTGATTTTGGAGACGAGCTGCTACCTTTACATCTCCGTAACGTTATCAGGTTGGTGTTCACCGGCCTCAACATAGCAGCAGTACTTAATTGCATTGGCCCTCGCAGCAGTACTACCAAGGAAACATGTTGCAGTGAGGGCTCATCTTAAGGTTGCAACTTCAAAATGAACATTATTTTCGTGCGCTGAAGATAGGTTTAGCTTTGTTGTTATTACTATGATTAGAAGTTACACCGCTACCAGTTTCAAAAGAGGAAGAAAATTTGTCACCACTCCTTAAGGCACATGGTACGATGCTATGCGGGGCTGGAGGGCGAATCGTACTTGGAAGATCACTCTCTTGCTGGCTGGCTTGAACATCCTAAACATGAAAAAGAGGACAGAATATTTACAACTATGCAAACACATCGCTTATTACCTACCCCGCATTCAGATATTCACCCGTACTTGAAGCCTATGCTTGATTTTGCCACTATAACGACAGGCGTGAAAGTGTCCAAGACACTCATTGCCTTTCCTTGGGCGCGTTCGCATCAGGCTTTATCTTGACCAAATCAAGCATGGGCTTCAAGTTAAGGCACATTTCTGAATGAGGGGGTAAGACGTACAAAGTAGCTTAAAACGCCTAAAGTAACCGGTTTTCAGCTTCTATAATTTCAGTGATTAGGTAAAAGTCCCAGTGTAGAAATCCACAACTATAGCATCTCCTTTATCATGGGGGCAGATCTAAGGTATCTGCTTACATAGTACCACTGATATTGAAATTTGTCTTTGCAAGCAGTAGAGCACAGCGAAGCTTTGTATAATGTGCAAAAATATTTTCTGTTCAAGAACACGTGAAAGTACATGACTTGTGTAGACAAATGATACAAGCACGTAATACTGCCCGCTATACACAGGAGCTATGTAAACGTACAGAGGAGCAACAAAGCGCGCAAAATATCACGTGGCTCTACAGACAGCCCTTACTACAAATGACCTCCACCGGCAGGCAGAACAAAAGCAATGCATGAACGGTGACTACCTCACAACATCGAGCACCACTATCGAAAACGTGTGCCAGAACCACTGAAACCATTGTGCCGTTGTGCACAAAACCTGCGGTGAAACACGGGACAAAGGGAGACAGACAAGAAGGTCGCTTGTCTATCACCATTTGTTTCAGGTTGCAGTTCAGCTGTTCAAACTAGCTCGGTTTAATAATATTCCGAGAATAAACACCGCCAACATGCCTTGGAGGGTACTGCCGAAACCGTTGTGCGTTTGCGTTGTGCATCAGCTCCTTCGGCCGATGCTAAGCACTCATTACCGGCATAAAAGAAGTACAAGAACAAACCGCCGACATACCTTGAAAAGCATGTACCTGCTGACGACCGGACTCCACTACAGACATGGCGAGAATAAGAAATGAGGTGTCACAGCATCAGCACCGCAACATAAAAGTGGTTCGTTGTGAGAATGGAAAGGCTGGCGCTATCTTGCTATCTTCTGCAGCCTTTCAGGGAGCACGGCTCAGCGCCAGCACCAAAACACGAACTGGCACATGCCCGCATAGGCTCGCTTGATGGCTGCCTGTGCAGCCATCGTGACGTATGACGGCACGCGACGTATGACAGGCACGCGACTGCGAGAATAATTGATAATTGGACAATAATGCTACGTAAAATCTTTTTAAAACATTTCACTTTTCTAGCGTCGTTAAACATAATTTTTCATTTAGTGCGACATTTATGGCATGTTTCCGGCTCCTTGCGTTCGACACACATGACCTCCGAGACAAAGTGTCACGCATCGGAGGCCACGCAATAACTTGCGCACGTGAGGTTTGTCGCCGTCTGAAAATGTATGGTGGTGCTTAATGAAAGTAGAGTCCCTTCATATAATTTTCATGCGATTTTCTTCTGATATGTATGAGTTAATTGCTGAATGTACTTTACCTTGTTTCTCGATTACTTTTCCAAAGTTGGAAACGAAGAAGTCTACAAAAACTCAGAATCTGCAACATGAAAGTTTTGAGCACATGCACATTCTTCTTTCACTTCGCCCACTGCTTGCGTATTTTGTTCTACTGAAAAAAATGTACATTTCATGCGCAAACATCCATTTTATGAAGTAGCGACGATCGATCGATGTCCAGCAAAAGAATGGGACGTCTTATGGACGTCCATTACATGTGAACTGATGATACAGCGCGATATAGTCACACTAACTGCAGGCACCAACTGCGTAGAATTGTCCGCGTCAATATCATAGAAGGGCGTATGCAATGCGAAAGTTTTGGAGGGCCTACAATGCACGCCTAAACTACAAACTTTATGGAGGTGCAATGTACGTCTGAAGTACTGTTCTTAGAGACGTTCTATGGACATGCAACATTTTGTCATCTGTACGTCTGATGAATGAACTAAATGGATGTTCAATGGGCATCCAAAACTTTGATGTCATTGTACGTCCCTTAGATTTATGTGCATATAAAGGATGTCCATAGGACATCCCATTTTTTGCTGGATGTTTGGATGAATCCGGCACATCTAATGGATATTTGTGGCTATCTGGGCAACAGTCCTCAGGAAAGAAGACACCGTTTTGCTTTCGAGAAGGGGCATGACGTTGTTATTCTTCAGTGGAAGCCGAGCTATTGGGATATTAACAATAATCATCGACGAGCCTACCCGACTTACCTTTATTTAGCAGCTTATTGTCTAGAGAGCTTCGCATACCACGGTATAACCTTGTCTCGTGTAAGTTCTCTGGACAACTTCAGTTGTCGCAGCGGTGAACCATCGATGAAGCTGCGGCTATCACACGGCGGGGCTCGATGCGATGGAACGCTTCTTTGTCGCCTGGTAGCCTGCAGAAAATATTGCTCATTGGTTTCGGTGACCATCGATCTATGGGCATATACGAGGTGAGGAGACTGCACTGCGGCTTCTTTGTGAGTGCTACCTCTCGCTCGCTTCGACCTGCCTCGCTTCAGGTTTCTTTTGTTTTATGCTGCATGTAATGCCAGACGAGCTGCAGATTGAATAAAAGGTGACAACTTGCATGATTGATTAATACCGACACTTCTATGCGATATGTGTCATTGTAAGGTCTTTAATGTTGTTTGTAATACCGGGCGAGCCTGCAAATTCTTTGTCTCTGTGTTGCTGTCACCTCCCTTCAGAAGAGTAGGCAGGCGTTGTGCCCCTTCCGGTGGCAGTTGCCAGCCTGCTCCTCGCTTTCCCTTTCCTGTTACCTGTGTATATGTGTTCAAAACAAATAATAATAATAATAATAATAATAATAATAATAATAATAATAATAATAATAATAATAATAATAATAATAATAATTCTTTGTCAGTGCTCTCGCTCGCTTGCACCTGTTATGCAACACCCGTCACTTCAGAATGCGTGTCGAGTCGATCAAATAATCACCGTTTTACGGAAGCCGTGTATCTTGCGAGCTTGGGCTCACGCTTCATCTGCCAAGGTGCCTGCACGGGCACTACTAAAGTTAACCAAGTAAACGACCTTTGCACGAGAGTTCCAAGCTGGACTATAGATTGTTTCCGTGGTCGTATTCTCTCATCTCCCGCGGTCTGCGCTGCTCGCCACGTTGAACACTTCCTTGGTTGCGCCCACGCGCGCTCTTTCTGTCTGCACTCTTTCCCTTCTTCTACGTCTTCCACATTTCCTCATGCAAACATCACTCCCCTTCCTTCTTTTCTCCCTCTCTCAGAAACGGTCGTCGTCGTTCCTGGAACGGGGCTTGATCTCACGTCTGTCTTTTCTACGTAACTGTCGAAAAATCCTTCCGGAAACAATTTCTTTAATCCTAGAATTCCTGTCAGAGGCATGCCAATCGCACATGTATGTGCGTGCACTTCGTGCCCCCATTTCTTGCCTGCATCTCAATGACGGAGAAGCCGCCTAGGAGCACTTCCAGTGCCCCTGGATGCGTCCCTTATAAGCGCACCGACCGTCATCTTTTGTGTGCATACCTCCAACGTCGCGCTCTCATGGAGCGTGCATGGCTAGCCCTGCACCGGAAGGCAGCGGACGAGATAATTGAAGGCTCTCCACTTCAGGGTCAGCGAGAGCGGCGAGTGAGACCATTTCACGTGTGCCCGCCCCAACTAGTCCCTCGCCTTGCTTGCCTTCCCTTTCGGAATGACGAGGTGCGAAAGACTCAGCGGATGTTCCCTGTCATCGTGTATACTTGCAGCGCGGTGATCATTTTGTGCTCTAAGACGAGGTTGGCAATTGCACGTGTAACGGCCGCCCAGGCGCGTTCTGGGGAAGCGAATGCGTCATATGTATGTAGTACGCACGCATGTGCCAAGGGCGTGAGAAACTTAGTGGATGCCAAGTGGAAAGTATCAAACTCACCTGACTTCACTCTGTCCGGCTGATATCGGGGGTCGCCCTTGGCGACGGCGTTAAAGGGGCCATCGAACACTTTTCAAGCCACCATCTTTCTGTTGCCGGTTGCATAGACTGACGGTTGGAGATGCTTAAGCGTAAGTCAAAGCAGCGATATCGAAATATTTAATATTTTAATCACGCATACAAATCACTACGTCGCTGCCGGCCGACTGCATCATCGCCAGTGGCGTTCGCCAGGAACACCATCGATGTCACAACTTGCTGCTCCGTGATTGGCTTAAAACTAAGTCGTACATAACCATAACCATTGAAGAAAAAAACAACAACGTAATGAATTAGTAATTCATTTTATTTTTTGTTTGCTGTAATCTTTGTATTGACGCAAATAGATACGGCCGTAAAAAAGACCAATACAATCACAACGTTAGGTAGGGGCGCTGACTGTTCTTTCGCCTCTGGTATGGTAGCATGCCTCTGACCTTTAAGCACAAAAGCTTCTATTCTCGCTTTTGTACGCTCGTGAGCAGCCTAGTCGCCTCGCTGTCTCGAATTGCACGTTGTTCTCGTGGTGCAGGTTCCGCAGCTCGGTGCATCGTTGTTACCGCACCCCCCCCCCCCCTCCGTCATATTTTTTTTTGTTCGCCGGTGTACGATGGACTGAATTAAAGCTGAACTGAAGAAACAAAAAAAAAAAACGTTGCGCAGTCCCAGGTTGCTGGACAAGCGTCATCAGCACATCGGAGTAACCGGAATCCGTGAACATAAAACATGTAGGCCACCGTGGAGTGCGAACTTCCCCTACGTAGGCGCTTCGGGCTTTTACCATTGGCAGCGAGGGGTTACGTCAGTGAACGAGAGAAATGGGGAAAGAAGACCGTGCAAAATTTGAATTGAGGGCATGCATTTTCTTTCTTGTATTTTTAAGTCTCTCGGTAGAAGAACTTCAGACTGCGTACCCCTATCGCTGCCATTCTTGTTGCATTTATCTCTCGAACCGTCAACGTATGCGCAACCCGCGAACGAGAAACGGTGGTTTGAAAAGTGCGCAAGGGTCCTCTTAAGCACGACGCATACGCATGCAGCTGTATGAAGTATATGCGCCTGGCTACGAAACTTACTTAACTACTTCGTAAAAACGAGGAAGTGGCATAGTTAAGAGAGTTCTTTTGGTGTTGTACGTGTGGGTTACTGTAGTCACTTAATCGTTATTAAGTGATAATTTAACTACTACTTATCATGTAGTCAAGGCATTTATAGTCCAACAGTAAGACAATATATATATATATATATATATATATATATATATATATATATATATATATATATATATATATATATATATATATATATATATATCACTGAGCGCGCGGCTCCTACGGACGAACGCATGCCACCATCGAAGGTGCGTCGCATTCCTGTTCCCTAGCACGCGCGTACACTGTAATTCAGTAATTGACGGACGGTTTCTTTTCTTTGTCTCTCTCCTATATGTTCGTCCGGTAGTGCGGTTATTATAGTCAAGTTAGTCTGGCCCTCTGCACAGTTCAGCGACGGGCGACCAACATGGCATGACTAACACCAGACACGTTCAAAGGGCAGCGCTCGGGCAGGGAAATCGCTGGCATACCTTTGCGAAGGTTCGGCCTAAGACCGCAGAATCCTCCTGCATTTCATGTCGGTAAAAGTAAACAAGTGAATGTAACCTGCGAAAAACACGGTGGGTGTGCCAGCGAGGGACACGACGGCTCACGCCGGCGCGTAACCCGAACCTCTCAGAAATAGACCATATATTTTGTCGACCTATATACATCGGGAGCGGCCCCCAACTTAGACAGAGACCATATGGCAGTGCACTGCCGCCCTTGACCGGAAAGGCGCCGGACGTGATAATTGAAGGCCTCTCTCGCCGATGGTCGACTGCGTAGGCGTGGAGAAGAGCGCGGATCACGTTTCGTGTGTGGCCTGCCCGCTGAAGTGCTAAAAACAAGACGAGCGCGTTTGCGCGCTCCCTTTCTTTTTACGCGGCAGTACATCAACCCTTTCCTCGACCGATCGGCGCGACCTGCTCTTCTTTGAGTGCCGGCTGTTGAGCTTCAGGCACACAGGCTTTTGGGCAACGAACACCGGAACGTAAAGAGACGATGCGCATTTTCTTTAAAATTTTAATGTTATATTTTCTGGATGTGCGTCCGGTGCGGGTTTGCGCTCGCGCATAGATGCGGAGCACTTAAGGTACAGCTCCACTAGGAAGAGAGGAGCCTCGAATGAATATGTATGGCTTGCTGCAATATACGCGGCGTATATCATTTTGTCCTCTGACTTCACGGCATAACCATTTCACCGCCCGCGCATTCGCGTTATTCTTGTGAGGGATTTACTGAATAGCTTTCATTCTTTTTTTTTTACATGGGGCTTCTTATGTGATGTCGCCTTGCATGGAACGGAGCCAGCTGGAGAATAGAACGGGAATGGAGCCCCGTGGCTGATTATTCCATATAGCCTTTGCTTACTTCAGGCAAAGACAGAACACACACACACAAAAAAAGAATACTGGTGTCATACAGTGAATACAGGTCAGAGCCCCCCAGGCCAGGGAATTTAAAGTGACGGACTGGGATGCTTTCCGTAAGCCCAGAAAGGAGGACACGGGTGAATACGCCAGCTTCAGTGAACTCGTCGAGAGCAGATATTGAAAAGGCTACAAAAACTATTCAACCCGAGCTCGAGGTTTCCAGGATGGACCCGCACCTCGCACATCTCTTGGAAGCTAAAGCCTCTATTTTGAGGCGATGGAAAACACAAAGGCTTAACCGGAGGTTGCGAAAGAAGGCTGCCGCACTTAACAGGGAGATTGAACAGTACTGCACCGAGTAAGCTAGGCTACAATGGGATAAAATCTGTTCAGCAGTCGATGGGCGCATGCGCACAGGTGGAAAATGGAATCTCCTTAAACACATGCTAGATGACACGCAAACCAAAAGCAATCAAAGACAGACATTGTGCCGCCTCATTCACAGGCACAAACAAGAAGGAGGAACCGAACAAAAGCTCTTAGACGAGGTAGCCAATAGATATAAGGTAGCCAATAGATATCTCCCGCTAGGCGCAGCACACTCAGAGGAATATCCCAACATCGAATGTCACACGGTAAAGGAGCTCGATGACCCCTTCACGGTGTCCGAAATCAGAGCAGTACTTCACAACTTAAATAGCAGGTCTGCCTCAGGTCCGGACGGCATCTCAAACATACTGCTAAGGAATCTGGATGATAGATCGATTGAGCTGCTAACGAAAGAGGTCAACAAGACTTGGGAGAACGGGTGCGTCCCGGACGAGTGGAAAGCGGCCTCGGTTGTGCTTATCCCGAAACCGGGGAAGCCCCTAAAACTTGACAACCTAAGGCCGATATCGCTGACCTCTTGCGTAGGCAAGGTAGCGGAGCATGCGATCCTCCACAGGATATCGGATTACATAGAACGCAACGAACTGTTCCCGCACAACATGGTCGGCTTCAGGCCCGGCCTTTCCACACAGGATGTAATGCTACTCCTTAAGAAGCACATTTTCGATAACAGCACTAGGGATGTTAGGGGCATCTTAGCCCTTGACCTGACCAAGGCGTTTGACAACGTATCTCATCGATTTGTCCTGCAGGCCACGGCCAGCCTAGGTCTGGGAGCAAGGTTTCAGGCTTTTGTTAGATCATTCCTCATGAACAGAACAGCCACCATCAGGATTGCGCAACTCAAGTCAGGTGAGTTCGCACTAGGGGCCAGAGGCACTCCCAAAGGAGCAGTCATCTCCCCCTTACTGTTCAACATAGTCATGAATGGCTCGTCGGAGAGGCTCAGATCCCTTCCTAATATAAGCCACTCGCTATAAGCGGACGATATCACGATTTGGTGCCCGGGAGGATCACTCGCAGAGGTAGAGCACGCGCTACAATCAGCCCTAGACGCAACCGAGTCCTACCTGGAAGACACAGGCCTCCAATTATCCCCAAACAAATCTGAATTGTTACTGTACAGGCCGGCCAGGCAAGGTGTTAGGGGGCTCACCCCCCTTAAATAACTTCCCATATCCCTCTTTGCAAGAAACGGGCAACCCATTCCTCAAGTCGAATCTATCCGAATCCTAGGATTACTGATTGACGCGCGTGGATGTAACGCCAAAACCCTCACGCGCATCGCGGCCTAAACCGAGAGCATGCTGCGACTCGTTGCTATAGAGTATCCGGACGAAAGAAGGGACTACGTGAAGACAACCTCCTCAGGATCCATCACGCTTTCCTAATGAGCCACATCAACTATGTAGCCTCGGCCCTTAACTGGACCAAAACCGAAAAGAATAAGCTTAACATTCTCATGCACAAGAGCATCAAAAAGGTACTGGGGTTACCAGTGACCACTTGCTCGGACAGGTTAAGCAAACTCGGTATGCACAATGAAATTGATGAAGCGATCGAAGCGCAGGTCACCGCTCAGGTAGTCAGGCTCTCGTCAACCAGGGCAGGGAGACGCATCCTAGACGAGGCCTGCATGGCTCCAAGAATTCTCAACGAACGGAAAATCACCTTATCCAGGGAGGCACGGGTAACCTTTGTGGTCAGCCCATTCCCTCGGAATATGCACCCGCAATACAATGTAGGGAGGCGAAAAGCCCGAGCACGGGCGATTTTACAGAAGGCCAGCGAGAATCAAGATTCGACTGTCTTTGTCGACGCGGCTCAGTACGGCAACTCTAGCACGTTCGCGTTGGCAATCATTGACGGCAAACGGGAATTACGCTCCTCGGCCTCGGTTAGGTTAGCTACGAGCGGAGTCGCGGAACAGGTCGCCATAGCCCTGGCCATGACCGACCCCTCGCGCACCAACGTTTTCACCGACTCACGAGTGGCCATCAAAGCTTTCGAATCGGGTAACCTAGCCCAAGAGGCTGCCTCCATTCTGTAAGAGAGAACAAACCCTGGCACTCACTTCATCTCTTGGTTTCCCGCCCATATGGGTGCGGACGTTTATCAGAACATACCTAACCTCAACGAGCTTGCCCATGACCGTGCGCGAGATCTAACGCGCCGCGGCGGCATGGAGGACTAATGGGGACAGGATGAAATCCAGCAGAACGATCCGCTTCTTACTTTCACGAGGTAACATCTCACTATCGGCTTAGTGGGAGGGCCTATCCTCTTCCTCACCCGAAGTTAGATAGGTCTCAGTTTCACTCCAGACGGGCTCATTCCCCTCGCTGGGCTTACTCAGCCGTATCTACACAGACGTCATTCAAGCTGTCCGGACTGTAATGAGATTTATTATTGTTCCTTAGCACACATGCTCTGGCAATGCCCCGCGTTACCTAACGGCCCTCTATCCAGCGAAGCCGACTGGGAAGAGGCACTCCGGAGCCCATCGCTCCAGACACAACTAGAGGCAATCCAGAGGGCCCAAGAAAGGGCGGAACATCGCGGTATTCCTGCCCCGACTTGGACGCGGCTTCCGCGGATCCCCGATAGGGGCCCCCGCTGAAGCTCCTCAGGATCAAATAAAGTTCATTGTCTGTCTGTCTGTCGGACTGGTGTTACGGACCCCCTCTTTTCTTCTATTGTCACCTTAATCTCCATCTTGTGGCAACTCAGCTCTCAAAGCACAGTATAGGCTGACGATTAACGGCACTGTATACAGCATCAGCCATTGGCCCGCATTCGCTTCCAGCTAGACTGCAGCCATGCTTAAGTACATAGTATGCGCGACCTCGGCTTCGTCCATCGAACGGTGCGCAGCTGCATGGCGTCCGATGAGAGAGCGCTCGCACCCGGTATGGCCAACGATTTAGCAGGCATCGGGGTCGGCACCTAAGTGCGCACGCGTGTGTCATTTCGTGAGCCGTTGGCGCGCAGGAGTGTCATTGGGGCAGCGCGCGAGCAGCGCCACTTTCTAACTGGCAAGTTACGGGGATCTTTCTTTTTCCTCTCCGTGCCACGCCTTGGGTGCCCCGAACGTTGCGATGGCACCGGGAGAGCGCACGACGGGAAAGACCCGCGCGATTGTTCCCATAATAGCGCTCGTAATCGCCGCGGCAGAAGCGGCGGCGCCTTGTGTGTACACGCGCTCAGTCATCCGACAGATTAGCCGAGCGGCACGGAGCGGCGTTGACCGTGCGGAGCCCAGTTCGCTAAATATACCGAAGGTGGCGCGGTTCTCATTGTTTTCTTTTTCAGGTTGAGTGATCGGCGGGAAAGTGGATCGACGTCCCGCCGCCTCGTGCGTGCCCCCTTCGGCGCTATCGAGTTTTGTCTCGCACCGCGGTCGGCCGCTTTGTTGCACAGCCCGGAAGAGAAGTCACGGCGGCCGTTGGCGCTCAGATCGCTATTGTACGGAGTCCCCGGGAAATGTTCGACCTTTCGTCTCGACACCGAAGTGAACGTCTGCTTGCTTGCGCTTATGCGCAGTTACACATCACCCTGTGGCACGAGCGAAAGAGAGACCTATACGCTTATCCCTGCTTCAAACTCGGAACTATATACAAGAAGTGAAATGAGCAGACTCGAGCCATTGCTCCGACCCTCACTGCGGGCACCGCCATCTTCTCAAGAACTTTTCCGCGATGCGCACAACGTCGGTCTTCGTTCGTCAAGCTGTTGGGCGCTCCGAAACCTATATGTGCAGACGCCACCACTCTCTTGGGTGTACGCGGCGAACTGATTGCCTCCGCACGAATTACCGAACGCGAAGTTGACACTATAGCTCGCTCAGTGGTTAGTGTGTCTGGCTCTCGGCTGCACATTGCTGCAGTGGCATAAATAAAAGGTCGATCCCCTGTGGTGGACATCATTTTATCTTCGCCATATAGTATGCGGGGGTGGGGGTGGGGGGGTTAAACTGAATATGAGGAGGTGGCTTGACGACGTGACAATACTAGCTGGACGGAAAGAACGGACGTACAGACGTAAGTGCCTTTTTGGAGCCGTAAAACTACAACTCCTACCTCGCCGGCTTTTTTTTCTTTTTTGTTTAGGAGGGCAGTCTTTCTAGAAGAATCGCAAGCGATCAGAAGTTTTATTTCTAGTTTGCCACAATTAACTTAACACAACAACAATATCAGGTTTGTGCAAACTGCATCAACTGCATAATTGTACACATTACAGAAAAAAAAAGTAACCGCTTACTATCACAATTACTTCTTTCAAAGATGTATTTGATTACGCTTACCAGTTACTGTTCTACGAAAGTAAGCGAGCAATTACAAAATTAGTAATCCATTACTTTAACGCTACTTCCCACCCTACTTTTATTCACATTGCACCAATACAGTAGTACATAGAACGAGTTGGCCTGGGTTTTTCAGTGAACCCTCTGCAGTCCTTCACAATTTTTTTTATCTTCACAAGCATTGCTTTTAGCACTTTATTGAGTAATCTTCCCTAGATTTTTTTTTTTTGCTTTTTTAAGACATCTGCACCGAAACTGAAAACTGTGTGCGCTGGATAGAAGGTCTGCCTAGTAACGTATGAACACTGTTACGTTTCGCCTACGACGCGCGGTTTAGCCGGCGCGGCTGCAACAAAGCGGCAGACATTTTGGCCCGTTCGGCGCCGCCGCTACGCCTCCCCGCCAAGCGCGTCCAGGCATGTTCCGATGCCACGTGTCTTCATGTGCGTGTGTGAGTGTATGTGCATATTGGTGCCCACGCTTGTCGAAGCGCGGCAGCCGGGGAGAGGAGCTCCCAACAACTGTGAAGCAAGGGGGTCCGAGCGGCGCCGACACGACGGCTGCTCCTCCTTCTCTTCCCATTGTGCCCACGCTTGTCGAAGCGCGGCAGCCGGGGAGAGGAGCTCCCAACAACTGTGAAGCAAGGGGGTCCGAGCGGCGCCGACACGACGGCTGCTCCTCCTTCTCTTCCCATTGTGCCCACGCTTGTCGAAGCGCGGCAGCCGGGGAGAGGAGCTCCCAACAACTGTGAAGCAAGGGGGGTCCGAGTGGCGCCGACACGACGCTGCGCCACCTTATCCCATTGTTCCCGAGCGGCACCGTCACGTGCTCGTCTATAGAGGGGTTCCTTCTTGCCCTCAACTGCGAGAGTATAAAAGCAGCTGCCCCCGGACGCCAAGAGGGCTCCGATTTCTTCTGTTGAGTAAAGTGCACTCCCGTCTCTCTACTTCGGTCAACCTGACCGCCAACTCTTTGCGATGTTAGAATAAACAAGTTGTTTTGTTGTTACCAGTCGACTCATGCTTTGCCGGGACCTTCGGATGCTTCCAGTTGTACCCCAGGCCGCCAGGCCAACGCTACCCTTGGGGCTTGCGACCCAGGTGCAACAACGGGCGTCAGCGCCGAGTTCCCAACAAATCGCACCAGCGGTGCGATTACAACAACACGTTGTTAAAAGATTGTGGTTACTCAAGGCCGCCGCGTGCTCGGGTCTGGAGTGTAGATGAAGCGCAGCGCTTCATTGTTGTTGGGGCTAGGTGAAGGCGCTCCAGAGAGAGCTGGTAAAAAGCTGAACAATCGTATTTGATGACTTCCGAGCATCGACGTCCGAAGTAGCCATGGCTATCGAGCGGCAGAAGCGCCGTTTAATTTGTCAGGCCAACATCTGGTGGACCTCCTATCGGCGCCCTTCACTTGTCAGCCCAGGCACGTACCTGTGGGGGGAGGGAGGGGGGGAGCACGTACCGCGAAATTAAGCGGCATACCCCCCCCCCCCTCTCCGCATACGCCACCACTTCTCACACACATTCCTAAAGCGCCGCCAAATCAATGTTGAGACTTCACGGCTATTTAGCGGTAAACATTTTGCTGCCCTTTTCACTACTTTTGGATGGCGGTAGTTATCGGCATCTCCTGGGATGTGAAGGCCAGTTTTGTCATAGATTCGGTGCCCGCGTGACTAACTCGAGATGCGTTCAGTTGTCGCCACCTATTCTACGGTCTCGCGCATTGCTGTTGCTTCGTTAGTTCAACCTTCTTTGCTTAGGCTGATCGAGGTACCAGGAAAGGTATTCGGTTCGTAGTCAGCTGGTCTGTATGCACGAGAAACGAGTTGCGGCCGGACAAAACGCCAGTTGCGTTTTTCTCCTTTTGCTTCATTATTTCCTCGAGTGACGGCTCACCGCGGTGGTGGCAGATCCTCGGAACCATATACCCGCGATATTAATTAGATAAGGTGTAAAATAAAATAATGCGAAATAGCGAAATAATGCGAAAATAATGCGAAAGGCTCACCGCGGTGGTGACAGATACCCGGAACCATATACCCACGGTATGGATTAGATAAGGTGGAAAATAACATAATGCGAAATAGCCTCCATCATCAAACCCTGCAATAACCCTTTAACTCTGGCCCAATTCCGACGCTGCCTATCCAAATACATGTAAAACGCAAAAAACGCTTCTTTGAGACAATCCCTGGACCGATTTTAATGAAATTTATTGCATTTGAGAGGGAAAGTTAAATTCTAGTGACTGTTGCAAGCTGAATTTCGACTTATGGCCTGAATTTTGTGAAAAAGATTTTCAAACATTCGAAAGTTCGAAAAAAGTAATAAACGCACGAAGTTTATAAATGAATAGCTCTACATGAAAAACAGATACCGCGATTCTGTAAACTGCATCCATTAGATCATTCAAAGCGGACAAATTCGATAGGTCAAATTATGTCTTACTGGAATTTGTTGCGTTGTGTACAAGGGTTCAGCAAAAGCTGTATTTCCATATTACTAATCTTTTTAAATTCATGGGTGACATATAACTATTGTCCCCTTTAGATGTAACATCATATGCGATTCACAGAATTGTGATATTATTTTCCCTTGCTGAGTTAGAAAGTTGTAAACCTGATAGTTTCGTTTTCTGAAAATTTTTGATTTTTTGACAATCTTTAACTAAAAAATTGGAAACCATCAGTCACTAGATTTTAAGATTTTTTTTTTTTAAATGCAACAACCCTCGTCAAATTTCGTGCCGTGGTTGCCGAGAAAAACGAATTCTCCTTTTACATGTGTTTAGATAGGAGCACCCGAGCTAAAGCTTCCTCTTAAACCCATAAGCAATATGACTTTGACCCGTTACCTCGTCTGGTTTTTCCCTAATTGTACAGCACTTTTCGTGGGAAATTGGCAAATGGAAATAAGGATCTCAAGGAGTTGAGAAATTAAGCGACCTACTAAGGGAGAGAGCCAAGGCGAGAGCCAAACAGGAAGAAAAAGCGAATATTAACAAATTTAACCGTTGTTTATGAAAATCTTTATGGATCAACATCCTTTTATTTAAGAAGTAAGTAGAGAAAACGCAGCCGAAAGTGGAGAACAATTCCGGGTGTTTTGAATGGCGCTTCTACATTTATCAGTCGAGCCGCCTGACGAAGCCACTTCTCTGCTGTGCTTGTGTATAGGTGTTTCTCTCACCTTGCGCGGTGGGCGCAGTACGTCTATAACCGCAGCGTCCCGCGCTCTACGCGGTTGTACTGCACCGGGGGCCACGCTTCATTACGCAACTTACCAAATAACAATACGAGTCGGTTGTGGCGCTTGACTTGGTAGAGCCGTAAACGAAGGATCCAAAAGAACTGTTATTGTTCCGCAAATGTATATTCCTCTATAATTATTACAGAGCTAATTCAAAAAACGCTGCTATAGCCGGATACAACTCAAGTCTACAGTGAATCCCCGCACACGCCCTCATAACCGCCAGCCACTGTTCCTCCGCGAGGCTGCAAATAATTCATACTTCAAACTTTTCCTGTTACCCAAATCAGGCGGTAACCACAGAAATAAAATTATTAGCGCGTAAATTTATACGTTTTTTCTCGCCTATCATAGGGGAATGGCGAATGCCTAATTCTTTATTGAACTGAAATAAAGTGTTTGCTTCGCTGCAACTATGCAGTATATTGTCAAGTTGCACTTCATTTGCCAGTGAAGTTTTATGATTAAAACGGGCTCAGCAGTGAAATGAACTGTAGCGCAGACTATTGAAGATTTAATTAATTATGGAGTTTTACGAGGCGAAACCATGAGGCATGCCGTAGTGGGGGACTCCAGCCCACCTGGGCTTCTTTAACGTGCACCTAAATCTAAGTACATGGGTGTTTTCGCATTTCGACCCAATCGAAAATGCGGCCGCCGTGGCCGGGATTCGATCCCGCGACCTCGTGCTTCGCAGCCCATCATAGCCACTAAGCAACGATGGAAGGTAGAATTTTGAAGAGTGAAATGCTCAGACTCCATACACTTTGTCCATGTCTATTGCACACCTCATTGCTTCCGTCGATGAAAGACTTCAAGAACAGCAGACGCTCCGGAGGTATCAAGTACGACGCCATTTGAAAAGACCGCATGACGATGATTTTGTTTACTTCTGTGATTGGCTGGCGGAGTAACACAACCCAGCGTGGGCAGCGTGCCTTGGCTGTCAACTGCTGTTTTTAAGTTGTACGCTACCATAGAAATCCTTATTTTGCACTTTCGCTTTTTTAATTGTTCTTGGCAGTCCATTTGATGTAGTTCCTTGTTTGCCTAGTAAAGGAGAGGTCTATCTCACAGGCGTGCCTGTGAAATAGACCTCCTTTCATTTCTCTTTTGCGGGTTTACGTTTTTTAATGGCGAATGTTGGGTGTTATTCATATTTCTACTAGCAAAGGTACCCCCCCCCTGCCATTTGCATAGAAAAGTTACCTTGGGTTGCCCCCCCCCCCCCCCCGAAGAAAAATCCTGGGTACGTGCCTGCGTCAGCCAGTTACACTCAAACGACTAATTGTAACGGACGCCAGCTAACGTTGAATTTCATTGAAAAGCTGGCCAAATATATGATGCAATTTAACATAAAGCTACTATTTTTTAGCCCTATAAATGCCGTTCGTGTGTTACAATTACAAAAAATAGGTGTGTATGAGTCAGGTAATATCGAACAGGTAGAAATATAGACGTCTAACTGCCAAAAAATTATGTGTATATCGAAGTAGTCATAGACTGCACTAAGCTAAGAATGATTGAGCAGAAGCTAGCAGCTGTTTCCGCCAATATGAATGCCGCCTATAAGTGCGTCCGAGAGATAGGGGGATAATTTAATTGTGAGGCGACACCTCAGAGTGCATATTTTTGGGCTAGTTGGTTCGGTGCCGTAATTGAGGTCATAGCGCTGGATTCACACGGACAAGAAAGACGACAGGACGTCCCGTCGTCTTTCTTGTCCGTGTGAATCCAGCGCTATGAAATCCATTATTGACACCTCAGAGGTCCGACTTCGAAGGGAACTGTGCTAATCTGCAAGCCTGCCATGTTCAGATGATCGAAGTATAGCTGCGGGACGCTGAATATTGGGCAGGAGGTAACCCATGTGCGTGCTTTCATTCATTTGGACTATCTAGTTCCCGCGAAATTTTGGGTATTCAAAGCTCGGTCGCCTGTCAGAGCTTATTTCGTCAATATAGTAACTGGTTACGTGTGCTTGGTCACTGAAAAAGGTAATTGAATTACAGTGAGCGTTTCTGAGTAAAAAAGTAGTCGTTGACTTACAAAATTACCAATAAACGAAAGTCATCACAAGCAATTAATTACACGTAATTCGTTACGTACAAGTCTGGTCAACTGGGAAATCTAAAGCAGGCGAAATTCACACCGCTCTGATTTATGTGAATAATGTTTAATATGGCTTTTCAAAACCATGGTAATCAACGTATTTCACGTGAGCTGTAAAGTAACGCATCATATTTCTCTGCTTTAGATGATATAGCAAACACAATTTAGGGAAGTGTGATATCTGTTATGGATGCAGATTTACGGGGCTGTAAACTTCTTGCTCCGTTTGCTTGTTGCTGTGGTTGTTTTTTCCTGCGATGGAAATGTTTACTAATTGTTCGCACTGGTTAGTGAAGCCTCTTGTAGAAGGCCTCTTTCTTGCTATATGTGCCTCTCATATGTTAATCACGCATAAGTTTATTGCTATAGCAAGTTATACTTAGTGTTCGCACTCGTGTCGTTCACCCTGTCTGAATCCCCTTGTACGTCATTTGTCTAATCTCGCAAGAAAGGCGGGGAAAACGCGCCGAGGTCTACACCAGCATATCGGCGGCAACAGCCGTCATACCCCGAGTACAAGCTACACAGCGCCACAGTACCTCGCTACCGGAAAGACATAGGATTCGCATTACGCCTTACCTAAGTTCCTCAGCGTGCACCACCTGAAGGGGTGATTGGTGAGCAGGAACACGTACGTTATATAGCGGCACCATGTGCCTGTACATTACTGAAGTTGCTATCACAAGTCCTTTTATTCGCAATTTTATGCGGAAATCCTTTAGTTTTGACGTTTACAGAGTTTTGATAACTTTGTGAGGTATTTTATGTTCTAACTCGAGAGAGAGAGAGAAAGAGAGAGGGAGAGAAGAAAGGGGAAAGACAGGGAGGTTAGCCAGATGGGTATATCCGGTTGGTCACCCTACGCTGGGGAGAGAAGTGAGAGGAAAGTAGAGTGATAGCAAAGTATAGATAAAGAAAGAAAGGAGCATAGACATACAATCACTGTCAAATACTGTCACCGTATTCCGTCACTACACAGTACAGTAGCACTTGCAGCATTATAAACATCTGTTCAGGCTACAGCCGCTTGTCCAATTCTGTTGGTTGCCCTTAAAAAGTCGCCCTCCGCTGCGATGGCTTGTGATGTCGGCATTCTGAAATAAGTTCCTCTGTTAGAGGTATTTGGTCGAATCGCGCTATCGCGATTTCGAGCGATCGTCTCTGTAGCAGCATTTCGCTCACACGAAACAATCCCCTCCAAGCCGAGGAAGCGGCCATAGCCCTCGCGCTGTCCCAAACAGAGGTTGAAGTCATAGTGACCGACTCCCAACAGGCGTGCCGCAACTTTGCTAGCGGCAGAATTCATACCACCACGCTCCGGATCATCAATCAAAAGCCGCCAACGAGGTCAGTCATGATCATCTGGGCGCCAGTTCATCAAGGCATTCCTGGCAACGAGGTCGCCAACCACGTGGCTCGAGATCTGACCCACCGAGCCGACGCCGAGGAATCTGAACCCGAGCGCATGCACCCTCTAGTCTCGTACCAAGACATCACACAACACTACAAGCTAACCCGCAGAACATGTGCACCCCCACACAAGTCACTACCTAGAGAGCAGGAGCGATTCCTCCGAGCTCTACAGGTTAATACATTCCCCCACCCAACCAGAAATCACCTCATAGCCGCTACACAATTCTCTCCGCAATGCCGCTTCTGCGCAGAGCCCGGGTCCCTCAGGCACATAGAAGGGGTTGCAGAGCGGCACCATTAAATCCTCCGAACCCTTACCCCACTAACGAGCTTTGGGAGAGAGCCTTGGCCAGCTCCGACCTCGAGGATCAGCAACGGCTGATTGCGAGGGCCCAGGACGCGGCCCGAGCTCAAGGCATTCTGGAATGAGGACGCCTCTCCAAAGCTGCATTCACCCAATAAAAATGTTTATTCTCTCTCTCTCTCTCTCTCTCTCTCTCTCTCTCTCTCTCTCTGTAAATTGTAGCGAGGAAAGTCACAGAGAAGGTGTTAAAGAGTCTCTTCGGTACCAAAGTCATCACACGAAGCGTCGTCAGCCCATCCGATTCGTAACGCAAAGCACTTAGTGAAGGTCACCTCTAGCCATATTCGACAAAGCAGGGTAGCTTCGCGACGGCAGAGTCCAGCTGAAATGCAAAGGCGTAGAGAGGAGTCTAGGTTGTGGAGTCGGTTGTTCTGAAAACTTCCTGCGTTCCACAAGGAGACCGTGATATCACGGGTGAGCATTCGAAGTTTTCTAGCGGCATCTGTCCTTGATAACGGTATCGGCTCCTCTTCGTCGCCTTGAAGAGCCAGCAGAGCAGCGTTATCGGAGTGTTCGTTCCCTACGACACCGCAGCGACTTGGAAGCCACTGAAATTTCACGTGGTGTCCTTTCTCAGTCAAGGTATGGATTAGTTCTCTAATCTCGAATACCAGTTGTTCGTGTGGTCCACGCCGCGAGGCTGATAGCAAAGACTGCAGTGCTGCCTTCGAGTCACTGAATTTTGACCATCTTCGAGGTTGTTCTTGGGTGATGAGACGAAGTGCAGCGCGAAGAGCTGCAAGTTCCGCAGCCGTCGGTGTCGTTGGGTGACACGTCTTGAAACTGATGGTGGTGGCTTTCGCTGGGAAAACCACGGCTCCAAAGGAACACTGGGGAGTTGCCGATCCATCAGTACAAACGTGCACGTGGTCGGTGTACCTCTCGTGCAAAAGGAGCAGAGTTAGTTGCTTAAGAGCAGGTGATTACAGCAGTACCGGAATCTTGGAAGAACGCTAACATAATCCTAATCCATAAGAAAGGGGACGCCAAAGACTTGAAAAATTATAGACCGATCAGCTTACTGTCCGTTGCCTACAAAGTATTTACTAAGGTAATCGCAAATAGAATCAGGAACACCTTAGACTTCTGTCAACCAAAGGACCAGGCAGGATTCCGTAAAGGCTACTCAACAATAGACCATATTCACACTATCAATCAAGTGATAGAGAAATGTGCAGAATATAACCAACCCTTATATATAGCTTTCATTGATTACGAGAAAGCGTTTGATTCAGTCGAAACCTCAGCAGTCATGGAGGCATTACGGAATCAGGGTGTAGATGAGCCATATGTAAAAATACTGGAAGATATCTATAGCGGCTCCACAGCCACCGTAGTCCTCCATAAAGCAAGCAACAAAATCCCAATAAAGAAAGGCGTCAGGCAGGGAGATACGATATCTCCAATGCTATTCACAGCGTGTTTACAGGAGGTATTCAGAGACCTGGATTGGGAAGAATTGGGCATAACAGTTGATGGTGAATACCTTAGTAACTTGCGATTCGCTGATGATATTGCCTTGCTTAGTAACTCAGGGGACCAATTGCAATGCATGCTCACTGACCTGGAGAGGCAAAGCAGAAGAGTGGGTCTAAAAATTAATCTGCAGAAAACTAAAGTAATGCTTAACAGTCTCGGGAGAGAACAGCAATTTACAATAGGCAGCGAGGCACTGGAAGTCGTAAGGGAATACATCTACTTAGGGCAGGTAGTGACGGCGGATCCGGATCATGAGACGGAAATAATCAGAAGAATAAGAATGGGCTGGGGTGCGTTTGGCAGGCATTCCCAAATCATGAACAGCAGGTTGCCATTATCCCTCAAGAGAAAAGTATATAATAGCTGTGTCTTACCAGTACTCACCTACGGGCAGAAACCTGGAGGCTTACTAAAAGGGTTCTACTCAAATTGAGGACGACACAACGAGCTATGGAAAGAAGAATGATAGGTGTAACGTTAAGGGATAAGAAAAGAGCAGATTGGGTGAGGGAACAAACGCGAGTTAATGACATCTTAGTTGAAATCAAGAAAAAGAAATGGGCATGGGCAGGACATGTAATGAGGAGGGAAGATAACCGATGGTCATTAAGGGCTACGGACTGGATCCCAAGGGAAGGGAAGCGTAGCAGGCGGCGGCAGAAAGTTAGGTGGGCGGATGAGATGAAGAAGTTTGCAGGGACGGCATGGCCACAATTAGTACATGACCGGGGTTGTTGGAGAAGTATGGGAGAGGCCTTTGCCCTGCAGTGGGTGTAACCAGGCTGATGATGATGATGATGATGATGATGATGATGATGATGATGATGATGATGATGATGATGATTACAGCTCAGATTTTTTCATGATTCCTGGTACGGTGAGGTGCACTGCAAGTCGAGCCAAACACCATGGAGGAATCGATGGTTTAGTTGCGGGGATGAAGCCGGATAGAAGGCGGGTGTCATAATCTTAAATCGTACCACAAAATGATGCCTGCGGCCTTTCTGTCTGTAGTGTTGCCAGGGGATGGGAACGGGCACGGGCAAAGTGCCTGATGTGCACTCTCAACACTTCCATCTCGATGTGTGTTTGTATGGGTTGGTCCCGGGTGATTTCAATAGTCGCCACTGTCGATGTGCATTTTGGCAAACCGAGACAAACCCTGAGAGCCCGAGCTTGAATAGCCTGTAGAGCACGAAGATTTGTCTGGAAAGTGTTGGTCAGTACGGGCAAACTGTGTCTCAAGAAGCCCAGAAAAAGAGCCCTGTACAATTAGAACGGCATGAACTGACATTCCCCAAGTCTTTCCGCCCAGAAACTTGAAAAGCTGAAAAATGTTCTAACTCGAAATTCTGCTTCCGACAATGGGCAGAATTTGCCGCATGCAGGAATTCTCGCTCACTCCGTTCAGCCTAGTGAGAACATATCGGTGTTTCGCAGTGTAGCAATCGGGAAATCAGGGTTGACTCCATGCGCCAGTGTTCGGGCCTCGTATACGTATCAAGAACGACATATGAGTCGTAGTGGCTTGATCCTCGGGCGCAGGAAGGAACCGCTGATGCGTCAAAAGGCGCGCATCGCTCGTGAGTGCTTCGTCATTATTTTCCGCCTGCGCCCCGGGATAAGCTGCCGCTCAAGCAAAAACCATGGCTCACGTCTCCAACAGCACGGACCACATATATCGATAGGGACGTGGCCCAAAGACAGGAGTCTGTTTTTTTTTCTTTCCTCCGCACACTCGCACCATGCTCGATAGCGCTGGTGCTTTACCTTGGGGCTTCTCTCAGGTGCCGAAAGTTAAGATATGGCGTACCTTCAGCAGCAGGACATGCTCTCACTCACTCACTCACTCACTCACTCACTCACTCACTCACTCACTCACTCACTCACTCACTCACTCACTCACTCACTCACTACTCACTCACTCACTCACTCACTCACTCACTCACTCACTCACTCACTCAATCAATCAATCAATCAATCAATCAATCAATCAATCAATCAATCATGCTCTAATACTGGTATGGATGAACTCCACCGCGCTCCTTGATGGTCGCATGCATGGAGCGCCGTAAGAAGTATCAAAAACAAAACAAACCGCGCCTCGTTTGCACATAAACGTCACGCGAGCGCCGCGATGGTCACAGCGACCCATGAATGCGGAGGTATGCAGCTGGTGGCCCCTTCCCGAACAATGGTCCTCGTCCGGCATGCACGCGAGACGGTGCGACTGCCTACGTATATACGCGTGGTCAGTCGGACTATTTTGAAACGCGCGCGCGCGCGTGTCGGTCCACCGTTGTAGCGATGCATGCGCACGAACGACCCCAGCAGAGTTATACATATCCAGGCTAATTCCTGTGCGTGTGGTTCTGCCCTCACCTCGTCGCCTTTAACCTCTTCGGTGCACCCCTCGTTGACTCCACGCTCCCCTGATGTTCCCGTCGCTTGATGTGTGCGCGTCATTTGCCACCCGGCTTGGGCTCTTCTTCGCTGCACTCTGTTTCACCAGATACGTGCAGCCCTGCGGCGCCTCACGTAACGCCCAACGTAAGTTTCAGGTTTGTGAACAAAGCTTCCTTACGGAAGCCGAGAACTCGAATACTTATTAACGACGCCTTCTTGGTCGGCGTCCTTTCCTATTCCTGTGATCAAGTGTTGAAAATGTGTACTATAATTTCATGTGTGACCTCCTGAAAGCCTGCCACTGCCATGTTGCTGCCAATGTACGGGTGGCACGGCCTAGTCAGGCAAATGTTTGCCTTTAGCCGTGTCCCCTAAGACAATCTGTTCATTGTCTTAAATAAATCAATAAAGAAAGAAATAAAGAAAGAAATATGAATTTGCTACCAGACCAGGCGGGATGTCGTTAAACCACCTATTCGATCGAGCCAGACAGGATAAGGGGAGCGTCATCCTGCACCGTGTCCCTTCGCGACATGCCGAAAATGCGCGTTGTGTTTGACGAGTCCTTCCCTCCATGGATTCACGATGAATGCATGCAACAAATCTACAGTATAAAGGCGATCTCGCAGCTCGCCATCGTGTGTATCGATGCGCAGGCCGTAGCGACTCTAAGCGCACCTCGTGGCTTTTGCCACGCTGCACGGCTTTAGTGCGACAAAGTGCAGTAAACATCTGCGCGTATACGGCGCAGTGCACCGGCCTCATCTCATTCAGCGCTCGGAGCGGGCGCTCGGTTCAAAGCAGTAGAAGGCGGGGGGAGGGGGGTGATCTCCAGAAGCGTGCAGGCGGTCGTGAACGATTGTTCTGCCCTCGAAGGAGCGCTGTTTGTGGTCGCACGCGTATATACACACGCACACTTTCGGAGCCCAGCCCTCTCAGTCGTTAAGCTTTCTTCACTCACAATGCGGTTTTCGTTTAAATGATGTTTGACCGCGAGGTAGATCGCGGGGGCGTGCATCATGGCGTGTTCAACGGTCCAGTTTGTACTGAAGCTGTATATATACGCACGTGTGTACGCGTCTTCTATCTTTTGCTGCTTTATAAATCAGGTCGCAGCGGTTCGCAACTGCCAAGGATCGCGTACCTGTACCGAGTCCACCTGTACAGCAGAAAATTGCAGACAATTATCCGGCCCACGTTCACTGTGGCGGATGCTGCACGCAAGCGAAGATTGGAATTGTAGAATAATGAAAAGGGCCCGTCATGTTTTAAAGCTTTGTTACCTTCGAAAGAATAGGCTATGCATGTAATCTCAGGGCGAAGAATTCTGGTTTAGATTGCTCGTAACCTTTCTCTCGCCAGCAATTGTTCACATGAAAGGGAAAATGAAATTGTTGCAGGGACCATGGAAGATGATGACCAGTGTAAGAAAATCGCTTATGCGGACTGCAGAAAGCAAATGCGCACACTAGCCATACTTCCCAAGTACACGTCTGGCGTCGATGACTGTGTTTTGATGATGGCGCAGCTAGCAGACGTTATAATCGATATGTTTTGGTAGACGCCAGCGTAACGACGACGGTGACGACACGACAACGACGACGGTGTGACGACGATGGAGATGATGATAGTGCGACGACGACGGCAGCCTGACCAAGACGGCACGACGACAACAGAATGACAACAGCGGGATTGCACAAGCGAACGGCCGCGCACCTGCGATTTCTTCTCCACTTGTTTACTCCGCGGGGGTCACAGTCCCCTCCGACCATTCGCTCTAAAATCGTGCACATACCACGCACTGCGGTAGTGGGTCTAAGCGCATCTCGACAGCGAGACGCGCGGCGGACTTCAGCGACGAAAGTAACCATCAGACCAGGCCGCGGGAAAACGCGACGCAGCGCCACCACCGACTAAATAACTCAGTTGTAATTGGCGGGGGCGGCGCTGTCCGAGGTGAGTAAAGAAAAACTGCTGTAGTGGCCAGAAGCTCCCGCAGCTTGTTACCAGGAAAGGTGAAGCCAATGCTTGCCCCTCCTTCACCCGAAATAGAGCCTTGTCGGATGATGTCTGCTTACAGATTAAGTGATTTGGCTGTGTTATTGTAATGCTAGGCTAATAAGAAAATTAACACCTGGTTTTTCCCAACGAAAATAGTAACTTCTTCTGAATATGGATGACCTTCTCCCCAATACAATAGGCCAGGATATTCAGATTTCACACTAAAACCAGTAACACAGAGACACACGTAGATAAGTGTCTGGTAAAATAAGCCATGATTGACCGAGGAGGTTTACTAACTCGTTGTAAGTGTGCGGAAAGCGCATCTTCGCCATATTTGTCATTTATTTGCAGTTTTATCGTGCTCCTCCTGCGCGGCTTCACCTTCGGCACGTATAGTTTCCACTCCAGCAGTTTTTCTTTAACCTCCTCGACAGCATCTAAACCTTCGGACGGCGCAAAGCTCTCTCGTACGTGCGTCTCGTGGGGCTATAGTTGGCGTTCAGAGACGAACGCGCCCCGGCAACTCGGTTGCGCGAGCGTGCGTGCTTTGCATTCAGGGCGGAGAAAGGTCGGCCGCCGACCAGCACGAAAACGGGCTTTAAAGAACGGCGTGCACCTAAGTGTGTATAGCACAAATCCACAAGTAAAAGCCACACGGGTGCCTCGTTAATAGAGATTTGTAAGTGAAGACGACTGGAGCGGGGGCAGTCGCTCTGCCAACTGAATTAGCCCTCGGCACGTCGCAGCGTGAAAATAAACGGCGGCGCAAAAGCGAAGCCCTCGCGCATACGTGGTCCGTGCAATAGAGTGTAACATTGGACGAGTTGGTTGATGTTCATAGTAAAAAACAGCGCACAAATAACGGCAACACAAGACTGAAGAGTACACAGGACAGGCGCTGATTTAGCTGACCAGTTGTTAGATCAGTGCCGGTCCTGTGTACTTCTCTGTCTAGTGTTGCCGTTATTTTTACGCTGCTTTTACAACGCAGTTCGTATACAGAGTGATTGTCGGTGGGCGGTGGCCTCCGCGGCTCAGGACCAATTTTTACAACGATAGCAATTATATGAACACTCCAGGCGAATTCAGAAATCGGCGTCGCCGTATCCGTGAGTTTCCGTATAAGGTCGAAGTGCGATAAGCAGGGTATCAACCGGAACTGAACCTTTATTGTGAATTTCCGCAGAAATTATTAGACGTTGGTTTATTTCAGAACGATTTTACAGCAGACACGTGTCATTAGCCATAAAGTCGTTTCATTGCTCGTAGTTCTTTTTTTCCATTTATCCACTTCATTTCTTTTTTCAAGGTGCCACGAGTTGACGATGTTTTGTGCCAGCTTGACCGACAAAAAGAATAGCTGCACATTTGTACGCATCGCAGTGGATCTTTTAATAACGCAGTTACAGGACGCCTTTTTGTACCGTGCAGGTTACTTAGGGGCACGGGGCTCACAGCTTGGAACGAGACGTTAAGTCCATGGGCATATGCTATCAAAAAATGAGCTTCCCGTATAGCGCTGACACCTGTTTGCATGACTCGGCACCAAAGTGGGTGGGGACCATATATGAACTGCGAAGACTTTTGTTAAGTTAGCCAGCTAATGAGACATAATACAAACAGAAATATTAATGCAGCAAGTTCATTCACCTCCTCGAACAAGAGTAGCATAGACGGAAAGCTTTCATTGCTCCGGAAGGTGAGGGGCGGTGGGGGGGGGGATGCAGAGCTATTGATTGTAAACGTCTTGCTTCTATATTTTTCGAAATTTCGAATAGTTCGAAATATTTTAAACAAAATTTAGGCCCTAAATCGAAATTCCGCTTCCAACAGACACTGCAATTTAACTTTCTCTCTCAAATGCAACAAATTTCATTAAAGGTGATCCAGGAGTTATCTCAGAAAAGCGTTTCTACGTTTTACATGTATTTGAATAGGCCGCATCGGAGTTCGGCCCGAGCTAAAGCTTCCTCTTAAACAATTTGTCGATGGATCAAATGCATGAATAATAATTGCATTGCCATTGCTAAAGATGCTGCAGACGAATTCTTGAACGCTACGCACTGCCAAAACAAGTAAAATATGTATTTTCTCATAAAAGAATATACTCGTATGTGCCAAAAATTGGGCCGCCCAAGATAACTGTTATGAATGCTTCCATGTTTTTTGTCTATTTAATAAGTAAATAAAATATCATACGATATTTAGAACTATATCAGTTCGAATCCAGCAAAGCAGTGCATGCCGCTGATATGAAGAATGTAAAGGCCATGAAATGAACAAGTTGAGGATAAATATCTTAGTGAAACTTTGCCATTCAAGAACCGTGTTTACATTCTCGTACATATGCAATGGCCAGTGAAAAATCTCAATGACGCCGTCATTCTTTCCAATGTGTTACGTAAGAGCAGCTGTCACCAGTCGTGTATCGCGAATAATTGCACTGAAATTATAGTCGCAACAGAGAGCACGTATAAAAAGCAGGAGTTTTGCAAAATATACCACGGCGACCGAGTCAAATGAAATTGAGCCAATGCGAATATATGACAAACTGGGTACTTTATTAAAAACTAGTCTCCGTGAGCATTTAGACGTTTGTTCCATTGACTAACGAGTCGCGTGATTCCCGTCTCATAAAACTCCTTGGGTTGCTGCTTCAAAAAGTCTGCAACTGACTCTTTCACGTCATCGTCCGACACAAATCTGATTTCCTTGAGCTGTTTTTTCGGTTGCTCCAAAATGTGGAAGTCGCTAGACGACAGGTCTGAGCTGTATGGCGGATGTTGCAGCGTTTCCCACTTGAATTTTGCCAGTTTTGTATTAAGCACATCAGCGACGTGGGGACGGGCATTGTCGTGGAGCAAGATGACCCCATTACTCAATTGTCTACGTCGTTTGTTCTTGATTGCGACACACAGCCGTTCTGGCGTTTCACAATGTCGGAAACAATTGATAGTCTCTCAAGAGTTAGCAAATTCTATCAGTAATGGCCCCTGACGATCAAAAAAAAAAAAAAAGTCAACACCTTTCCGGCGGAAATGACGGCCTTTGCTTTCTTTGGGCGTGGTGAATTCGAATGGAACGTTTCCTCTATAACCTTTGCCGTCGTGTTTCAGGCCCGTAGTAGTGGCAGCATGGTTCGTCCCCCATCACTACTGTAGACAAGAAGTCGACACGCTCATTGTGATATCGGATCAGATGAGTCACGGCAGCGCCGAACTTCTCCGTCTTCTGGCGGTGGTTCAAAATCTCGGGCATCCATTGCGCACACAAGAGCCGCGGTAACCGAGATGTTCATGAAGTATGGTGTGAACCAAACCAAGACTGATGTTCACATCCTCTGCCAGTTCATCGATGCTTATCCTCCGTTCTTGCCTTATCAGCTCACCAACCTTTGCAATTTTGTTAGGGGTAATTGCACGATGGGGTGCCTTCACCCGGTCTTGGATCGCCTTTGCAACTTTCCCGTACTTCTTTGAACCATTTGCTCCAACGCTTCACAGTGACCAATGAAATGCAATGTTCAACGTACACGGCAGCCATACGGCTACTAATTTCTTTTTGGGAAATACCTTCAGCTGTCAAAAACGTCACGGCACCACACTGTTCAACTTTTTGAGTGTTATTTATGTCACGCAACCATGTTCAACCCAGTGTATGAGAGCATCAAAGAACCCTTGTCCTCACACCTGCGTGTCACTTTTCGGAATGAGAGATGCCTCTGTGCTACGCGCATGCCTCGCAAATAATGAACCGAACCATTATTGCGCAGGGTGGGTAGGCTCACTTTGATTTGACTCGCCCTCGATCGAACACTGGAAATACGAAGATACAAAGGGATATACAAATACTTAATGAGAGGTACAAAATAAAGGTCGTACATGTCTACGCCCTTACATCCAGTCATGATGACAAGGAAGTCGAAAGCTTCTATGAAGACGTGGAATCGGCGATGGGTAAAGTCAAATCAAAATACACTATACTAGTAGATGGGCGACTTCAGTGCCAGGTTAGGCAAGAAGCAGGCCGGAGACAAGTCAGAGGGGGAATATGGCCTAGGTTCTAGGAATAGCAGGGGACAGTTATTAGTAGAGTTTGCAGAACGGAATAATATGCTCATAATGAATACCTTCTTTCGCAAGCGGGAGCCGAAAGTGGACGTGGAGGAGCCCGAATGGCGAGACTAGAAATGAAATAGACTTCATACTCTGCGCTAACCCTGGCATCATACAAGATGTGGACGTGCTCAGCAAGGTGCGCTGCAGTGACCATAGGATGGTAAGAACTCGAATTAACCTAGACCTGAGGAGGGAACGGAAGAAACTGGTACATAAGAAGCCGATCAATGAGTTAGCGGTAAGAGGTAAAATAGAGGAATTCCAGATCAAGCTACAGAACAGGTATTCGGCTTTAACTCAGGAAGAGGACCTTAGTGTTGAAGCAATGAATGACAATCTTATGGGCATCATTAAGAAGTGTGCAATAGAAGTCGGTGGTAACTTCGTTAGACAGGATACTACTAAGCTATCGCAGGAGACGAAAGATCTGATCAAGAAACGCCAATGTATGAAAGCATCTAACCTTACAGCTAGAATAGAACTGGCGGAACTTTCGAAGTTAATCAACAAGCGTAAGACAGCTGACATAAGGAAGTATAATATGGATAGAATTGAACATGCCCTCAGGAACGGAGGAAGCCTAAAAGCAGTGAAGAAGAAACTAGGAATAGGCAAGAATCAGATGTACGCGTTAAGAGACAAAGCCGTCAATATCGTCACTAATATGGATGAGATAGTTTAAGTGGCTGAGGAGTTATATAGAGATGTATACAGTACCAGTGGCACCCACGACACTATAATGGAAGAGAGAATGGTCTAGATCAACTTGACATCCCACAAGTAAAGCCGGAAGAAGTAAAGAAAGTCTTGGGAACTATGCAAAGAGGGAAGGCAGCTGGAGAGGATCAGGTAACAGCAGATTTGTTGAAGGATTGTGGGCAGATTATTCTAGAAAAAACTGGCCACCCTGTATACGCAATGCCTCATGACTTCGAGCGTACTGGAATCTTGGAAGAACGCCAGCATAATCATAATCCATAAGAAAGGGGACGCCAAAGACTTGAAAAATTACAGACCGATCAGCTTAATGTCCGTTGCATACAAAGTATTTACTAAGGAAATAGTAAATAGAATCAGGAACACCTTAGACTTCTGTCAACCAAAGGACCAGGCAGGATTTCGTAAAGGCTACTCAACAATAGACCATACTCACATTATCAATCAGGTGGCAGAGAAATGTGCGGAATATAACTAACCCTTATATATAGCTTTCATTGATTACGAGAAAGCGTTTAATTCAGTCGAAACCTCAGCAGTCATGCAGGCATCACGCAATCACAGTGTAGAAGAGCCGTATGTAAAAATACTGAAAGATATCTATAGCGGCTCCACAGCCACCGTAGTCCTCCATAAAGAAAGCAACGAAATCCAAATAAAGAAGGGCGTCAGGCAGGGAGATACGATCTCTACAATGCTATTCACAGCGTGTTTACAGGAGGTATTCAGAGACCTGGATTGGGAAGAATTGGGGTAAGAGTTAATGGAGAACACCTTAGTAACTTGCGATTCGCTGATGATCTTGCCTTGCTTAGTAACTGAGGGAACCAATAGAAATACATGCTCACTGACCTAGAGAGACAAAGCAGAAGAGTTGGTCTAAAGATTAATCTGCAGAAAACTAAAGTAATGTTTAACAGTCTTGGAAGAGAACAGCAGTTTACGATAAATAGCGAGGCACTGGAAATGGTAAGGGAATGCATCTACTTAGGGCATGGTAGTGACCGCGGATCCCGATCATGAGACTGAAATAATCAGAAGAATAAGAATGGGCTGGGGTGCGTTTGGCAGGCATTCCCAGATCATGAACAGCAGGTTGCCATTGTCCCTCAAGAGGAAAGTGTATAATAGCTATGTCTTACCAGTACTCACGTACAGGGCAGAAACATGGAGGCTTACGAAAAGAGTTCTAGTTAAATTGAGGACGACGCAACGAGCTATGGAAAGAAGAATGATGGGTGTAACGTTAAGGGATAAGAAAAGAGCAGATTGGGTGAGGGAACAAACGCAAGTTAATGACATCTTAGTTTAAATCAAGAAAAAATAAATGGGCATGGGCAGGACATGTAATGAGGGGGGAAGATAACCGATGGTCATTAAGGGTTACGGACTGGATTCCAAGGGAAGGGAAGCAAGCGTAGCAGGGGGCGGCAGAAAGTTAGGTGGGCGGATGAGATTAAGAAGTTTGCAGGGACAACATGGCCACAATTAGTACATGACAGGGGTAGTTGGAGAAGTATGGGAGAGGCCTTTGCCCTGCAGAGGCCTAACCAGGCTGATTATTATTATTATTATTATTATTATTATTATTATTATTATTATTATTATTATTATTATTATTATTATTATTATTATTATTATTATTATTATTAAGTATACCTATATGCACGGTTTTATTTCTGCTGCATCAGCTTTATTTTCCAGCCCGCCTATACCGATGCTATGGGCCGAGTGTCGCTGCGACTCTGACCACGACGGCCGCTTTCCGAAAAGAAAGTCTGGCGCGTATTTGCTTGTAGGCAACCAAACGAGACGGGAGAGACGCCGCAGTGTGACACTTGTTTCAGTTGTTTCACCTGCTCCAAAGTTCTCGCGGCGTAATTATTTCTTTATTAATATGATATAAGGAGATGTTGACGCACAATTTAAGGCGCCGGCTACTCCTTAGCTCTTGAAAGGGTCTAGCTTACAACACAGAGGGTACAGGATTACATATCACATAACCTTTTCATAGAAGCACCAGTACTTGTCAAACAACATTTTCACAGTAACAATATGACGTAATAAACACATGGTACATACAATATACAAGTTCAATGACTCTACAGTTCTGTAGAAAGAAAGTCTCAAAAATACAAATGATATTTTCGCGTAATAACGCAGTCTCTATTCAGCGGGTGGTACATACACCACATATAGACACAGCAGAACAGTCAACATAACATAATCCACAAACATATACATATTGCTACACGCGTGTGGTATTTGATTGTTTGAACGAGGCGCGTGCGCACCATCACTCGAGAAAAGAGGAGGAAGAACACTCTCTGGCTCTCGAACTGTCGGCTGAACTGGCCAGCGCTGCATTATCCCTTGTAAATATATTTTGTAAGTAGTCTCCAGTTCTTAATCCTTCGTTCGCGTAACATTTTCGTGGAGGGTGCCGTTCCCCGTCCTCGCCACGGAGCTCCGCAGCGGCCGCACCGTCCTGCTTCCCGCCATGGATCCCGCTGACGACACCTCGTCTCCTTCTACTCCTACGACCCCGACAACAACGTACGTTACGGTTACCAATCCCCGCGATCCTGGCATATTCTCCGGCCAAGATATGTCGACGTCGAATACTGGCTCAGCCTGTATGAGCGTGTTAGCCGCAACAACCGCTTGTACCCTACCATTGTGCTAGCGAATGTCCTATTCTACTTGGGCGGAACTCCTCGAGTCTGGTTCCGGAGACACGAGGACGAGATCGCTAGCTGGGATGCTTTCAAGGAGAAGCTCAGCGACCTCTTTGGAAATCCCACCGGTCGGCAGCTGGCTGCTAGAAAAGAGCTTGCTACCCGATCGAGTTCAGTCTACTGAATCGTATGTCTCGCACATACAAGACATGCTCGCTCTTTGCCGGAAAGTTGACGAGAAAATGGCCGAGGTTGACAAAGTCGGCTACGTACTCAAAGGCATCGCGGACGACGCGTTCAACTTGTTGGTCTTCAACAATGGGTCCACCATCGACGTCATTGTCAAGGAATGCCGCCGCTTTGAGCTCGCGAAAAGCCGCCGCGTCATTCCACAGTTCTCCCAGCTCCCTAGCACGGCTGCGACGTCGTCTTGCGTCGAGCTTACCGCTTCACCACCTTTAAATGAGCACGTCACACGTATTGTTCGCCGCGAGCTCGAGGCTACAAGTCCTGCGCCGTTCCATCCACGCCCACCTGACCCCACCATTGACCAACCAGCCCCAGCCAAATCTCTCATTCATGCAGTTGTGCGGCAAGAATTTGCCAACCTCGGTTTTCCTGCAGCCTGCTCCATCTCCCGACCTGACGCCAGACCGGTGCCGACTGCTACGCCTCACGGCGATCTGTATTCCCCTCCCAGGTACCGTAACCCTACCGAGTGGAGAACTCCGGACGACGTCGACGCGCAAGCCCATTTGCTTCCGTTGCCTCCGCATTGGCGCGCGTCGTTCGCCACTGCCGCACCTCCTGGACGTCGCCGTATTCAAGCTCCTTTCCCCCGTCTCCTCGCCCATATGCCGACCTGCGCCGTTACTCGCCTCGCCGTATGCCTACTACCTCTGACGTATCCGTCGATGTCAGTCGTCCTGCTCGCTCGCTGTCACCTCAGCGCCGCCGGTCCCGGGCCCATCGCCCCAGCCACGCCGCTATTCGTCGCCGACCAATCATGGACCCTCCCGGACGAAAAACTAGGCCATGCGCAGCTCTTGGAGGTAGTGCTGCATCACGTTTGTCCTGTCAAAATCTTCCGTTGACGCTCCTCACCAACACGAACCTAATTGAAGTAGACGTAGATGGTGTTCCGTTGACGGCATTAATTGATACTAGAGCCCAAGTGTTCATAATGAGCACTAACCTATGTCGTCGCCTCAAAAACGTTCTTATGCCTGCCATCACTCAAGCCGTACGCGTCGCCAATGGCGCCACTGTTGCCGTCAGGGGTATGTGCACTGCTCGCATAGGAATTGGTGGGCGCCAAGTTCCAATACTGTTCACCATGCTGACCAGTTAATTGCCTCATGACCTAATCTTCGGGGTCAACTTTCTGACGACGCATTCTGCCCTCATCGACTGTGCCACCGGTACGCTGTGCCTCGAGCTTCCTCTTCTTTCAGACGTTCGCCCCGAACAACCGAACACCCTCTGCACTAGAGCGTTTGTTCCCTCACCTCCAAAAGCCCTAACCTTCGTCGAATTGGCCTCAACGGCAACCGTGCCTGATGGTGACTATGTCGTCGCACCTATTCGTGATGTCCTCCTGGCGCGCGACATCTCTGTGACACACTCCGTCGTAACCGTTGCCGCTAATCGGATGTGTCTCCCCGTTATCAATTTTGGCTTGAGAAGCAAGTGTTACCTGAAGGCATAGCGGTGGCCACGCTCCGGTTAGTGACAGCCGACCACGTCACTGCTTTTGCAGCCGACGCGTCTCCAGATCCTCCTGATTACCCGCAGGATGCCTTGAACCTCGACGGCCCATTACGTCCCATGGTCCCTCCGGACCTCGCACCTGACCAAGCAGCCGCACTATAGCGCCTTTTGCTTTCCTACCGCGACATATTTGACTCTGTCAATAGACCAATTGGTCAGACATCACTTGTTAAGCATCGGATCAACACTGGTGATGCTGTTCCCATCCACCGCCGACCCTATCGTGTGTCCACGGCAGAGAGGCAAGTTATTCAGCAGGAAGTAAACAGCATGCTCGCCAGAGGCATTGTTGAGCCCTCGTCGAGTCTTTGGGCGTCGTCGCTCGTGCTCGTCAAAAAGAAAGATGGCACGTGGCGTTTCTGCGTTGATTACCGCCACATAAACTGAAATACTCAAAAGGAGGTTTACCCTTTACCACGAATCGACGACGCTCTTGATTGTATTCACGGTGCCAAATACTTTTCGTCCATCGACCTTAGATCTGGTTATTGGCAGATTTCCGTCGATGAGCAAGACCAAGAAATAACCGCTTTCGTCACTCCAGATGGCGTACTCTACCGCCACAACGTTCGCCCCGACGGCCTTGCATTACTCCTTGTGATCCCTAAACACCTTCGCTCGGCTGTTCTCCACGAACTTCACGACCTCCCCACTGCCGGTCACCTGGGTGTGTCACGTACCTACGACCGGATCCGCCGACGCTTCTTTTGGCCAGGGCTTGCTCGCTCCGTTACAAGGCATGTAGCTGCGTGTGAGAAATGCCGGCGACGCAAGACACCATCGACGCTCCCTGCTGGGTACCTTCAACCACTCGACATTCCCGCGGAACCATTCTTTCGGGTTCGTTTGGACTTACTCGGCCCTTGCCAGTCCAGTCCAGCTTGCCAGTCCAGTGATATCGTGCACGTTACACGACTGAAGCAGTATCACCCTCCCAGTGATGACATTTAGACGCTCCGGGACGTCGCTTCTGCCGCCGGGGGATTATGCTACACACGTGTGGTATTTGATTGTTTGAACGAGGCGCATGGTCGCCATCACTCGAGAAAAGAGGAGGAAGAACGCTCTCTGGCTCTCTAGCTGTCGGCTGAACTGGCCAGCGCTTCATTATCGCTTGTAAATATATTTTGTAAATAGTCTCCAGTTTTAATCCTTCGTTCGCGTAACAATATATACAGCGACATTGAAATGAAATGAATAATAAAAGCGCTAATAACGCCCATCAATGAGGTGTCTTCAAGAAAAGTCTTTAGTGCTTTTAAAGCGCTCTTCTGGAAGGACTTGTTGGCCAAGGACCCAAAAGTTTCTTTAAACTGAAAGGTCTGTGGTCTAATGTAATTAGGGTTAATTTAAGTCGGCGTCTTGGTTTGTCGTGATATGGGCAATCTAGAAGGAGGTGATGTATATCTTCGTCTACAAATCCACAATCACATTCAGGGGTTTCCGCACGCCGATTCTGTGTAAGAAATGTTTTGTGTAGGTAGTGCCCAGCCTTAATCGATGAATAAGGGTTTCCATATTTCTGTCTAATGACAATGAAAATTTGAATTCAATAAACGGATCAATATGATACAAATCCGAGTTCTTAGAATTCTGATCAAACCACGTATTTCTACACATTTTGAAAGATGTTGTCCTTATAATACAGCGTAATTCATTCTTTTATTTTGGGAGTGGAAACACATTATCTTTTAGGTGTGCTTGTCGAGCTGCTTCACCGGCTGCTGAGTTGCCAGGAATGTTACATTGCCCTGGTATCCACCGGAATGCTATTTCATGCTTTGCTTGGCTAGCCTTCGTGAGGTCTTTAAGTGTTTCGTATATTATACTCGTATATTTTCCTTTTGTGCTGCAGAGTGATGTTAGAGCCGCCTGTGAATCGCTGAAAATTACCCATTTTTGCGCATCTCTTAGTGACAATATAAATTTTATCGCACACAGGATTGCGAACAGTTCAGCCGTTTTTGACAAAATCGTACGAGATAACTTAAACGATTCTTGTTTGTTGAGGTGCGGTATAATGAATGAAGTTGAGGAGGTTGCTGTACTGGAGCCATCTGTATAGACGTGTCTGTATCCTGAATGCCGCAAATATATCTGGTAAAGTGCTAGTTGTTGAGCAGCTTGAATGAGCATGTCTCTTTTTCTGAATATCCCGTCTACTGACAATTAGATTTTTGGAAGTGTAAGCAGCCATGGAGGATATTCGACGTCTGAGTTCGAAAATTCCTTTCTAGGCAGTGTATACAGATTTTCTCGGATTTCGTTATGAACATAACTTCTATCTCGTTTCATTATGTCTAGAGCCAATGGGTGGCTTTTATGCTGTGATTGAAGACGGAAATAATTTCGGCATGTTTATGTAGTTCTCATAACTGGAAACGGTGGTTGGCGAGCCCCAGCTATTACAAAACAGCTAGAAGTCGCTCGTGGAACTCCTAGACATATGCGTAATCGTCTAGCTAAAAGTCTTTGAAGACGTGCTTCTGACGTGTGGGAAAGTCCGGTTAATATGGGCGCGGAATACGCAATTTTTGGTCGTAATAATGCATCGTAAACAGTCAGCATGGACGATACCGATCCGCCCCATGATGTGCCTGCAAGCCCGCGAAGTACAGTCACAATCGCATTGACCTCGTTTTCGAGTTTTTTTATGAGGGGTGCCCAAGATAGCCGCCTATCAAGTATTATGCCAAGAAATCGATGCTGTGTGACAATCATTATAGAGGGCGTCCTTCCAGATTAAGAGTGAAATTTTTTAACTGCCTCCGAGTGAAGGGCAATACAGCTGTCTTTTCGTGTGATAGAACCATTCCTTTCTCTCTCTCAAAAATTAGTTAATGATATGTATGCCGTCTTGCAATGCCACCTGAAGGAATTGAACATTAGTCCCAGATGTCCAAATACACACATCATCTGCATACAATGAAAACCTTAACTGTGATGGCAGTCTTCGTGTTAAATCAGCCATGACGCAGTTAAAAAGAAATGGGATGAGTACGCTTCCCTGTGGTACTACTCCCTGTTTGACAACATGTTCAGAGCTCTTTCCTTCACCCGTCTGAACAAATATTTTGTGACCTGATAAAAATTCAGAAATCCATCGCAAGGACCTGCCAGACATTCCGAGTTCCAACGTACTTAGCAGAACATGAACGTGACTAGCAGTCTCAAATGCCCTCTTGATGTCTAGGAACACTGCTATCGTCAAGTTTCCACATGCACGTTCGTGCTCCGCCAAGGTTACTATATCCAATATTGCATCCGTTGTGCATCTCTGTTTTCTAAAACCTGCTAAGTAGTTGGAAAACACATTCGTTTCATTGCACCGGCCACCACTGAAGTCGCGCGTCAATCATTTTCTCCATTACTTTGCATAAACAACTTGTCAAACTAACTGGGAGGTAGGATTCAAGGCACAAGGGCGTCTTACGTGGTTTTAAAATTGGGATGATTCGAGCGACTTTCCAAGAGTCAGGTACAGTTTCTTCTATCCATAGATTATTACTGATGTCTAAGAGAGCATTCGTACCTGTCGGCCCGACGTTTCTTAGCATACTGTACGTAATGCCATCCGGCCCAGCAGCAGACTTTTGGCGACATTATGCAGTTGCGCATTGAAGCTCGCTAAATGTGAAAGCATGATCTAATTAAGGATTTTGTGCCCAATAGCAAGCAGTAATTTTCTGCTTAGCTAACACTACTGAATTATCGAATTCTGCACATTGTGATGAAAAAGCACGTCTGGAAATAAGCTAGCAAAATTCATCTGCAACTATTAACTCACACGAGCCCCTAGCTAGAGCGAGAGCACGAAATGGGAAGCTCTGTGTTACAGGTCCGCTTAAAGAACAATTATTAGTACGTACATAACGAGCAGCCATTGCCACAGAACAGGAACTCGGGAAAGCGATATATCGATGATCGTATCGTCACTACAGAGGCAAGTCAGTCCATTTGCGAGCTAAATAATTTGAAACACTCGAAGATCACTCTCGCCGACAACCGGCGCTCATGATTTACAACGCTGAAAAAAAAATGTAGTTGCGACTGTGTGCGAGCTGGGACAACTATAAATAGGCTGAAGTAAGTAATTCGTAAGAATGTCTCATTGATAACGACGTCGAAGCGGTCGTCGCTCTGTGGGGTTGCTCTCTTCGAATGCCTCCGAGCGGTGACTGGCAAGGCTAGGTACACAGCGGCGCTTCTATAGTATGGGCAATCTTCTCGACGTTTCCACGCCAGAACTGACTGTGCCAGGCCTGTAACTTCTCGAGAGGGGATCCGTTGACGGCGAACGGCTGATACCGATCCCCGAAGGCCCCGCGCGCCTCCTCGAAGCGCGCGTCGTGTGCGCCACTTCGCTCGATCTTATTATCGCTCGCGCGATGGTGAAACCGCCCGATGCGCCAGCCCGCGCTTTTCATCCGCCGCTCCTGTTACTTTTTGCCGCCTTTTTTCGGTTGCTCCGTGCATTACCCCCTCCCCTCCCGTTTCACACGAACACACAAACTCCCACCCACACACACATACACGCACGCACGCACGCTTTTACGTTAGTTCGCTTGGTTCAGATAACCTCTCTCGCCTCTGTCAGTGTGTGTGTGTGTGTGTGTGTGTGTGTGTGTGTGTGTGTGTGTGTGTGTGTGTGTGTGTGTGTTGCGTCAAGCCCGTCTGGCCTGAGAAAGGAAACTTTCCGAGGCAATGCGCAGATAGTCGCCGAAGTGCGGCGGAACCGGTAGAAAGAAAAACAGAAAGCCACTCGCGAGACAGGGTGCGTCCTCCGTCGATAAGGAAGCTCTCCAGCCTCGTCTCCATCTAAGGATTTTTCCTCGGGTCGCGACAGGCTGTCGGTGGGGCAGTAGTTGGCCGTTTGCTTTAGGCCCGCGCTGGACTCATCTGGGCATGTTCCACATCTGCCCAAGGCGAGGTTCATTCGGACAGGATTCCTTCGCTCCACCTCCGCGGTTTGCCGTCTACGATGACTGCAGCTTTATAGCGCTCGTGTCTATGAGAGCCAGATAAGTTTTCCGAGCCTTCCTCTCCCACCTGCTCGTGACATTCGCTGCTGCGCGTAAGAGTGAACCGTCTTCCAAAATAAGCTGATGAGAATCGTGTGTGTGCGTTTTAATGTAGCCTAGAAAAGAGGCAGCTGTTTGGTATTCATAAGCAGAGTGAGTTATTCTCGTTGCTGGTGCTCGAATACGTTTAATAATGGGCGAAGCAAGCTCCCAGTGGTGGAGCACGACAGCAGGTGTGTTCTTTAATGCGTACAGAGCCCCAAAATGGAACGAAATTTCATCATTCTGAAAAACACCGCAAATTTATTGGTACAGTGTTCATGGACTATATACGCCTTAACTAGGCGGACAAGAATTCCCGAAACGCGTCGGCAGCTCAATACAGTGTGTGTGTGTGTGTGTGTGTGTGTGTGTGTGTGTGTGTGTGTGTGTGTGTGTGTGTGTGTGTGTGTGTGTGTGTGTGTGTGTGTGTGTGTGTGTAAAGAAAAGCCTTCGCACATACACAACGAAGCTGCATAAGGGAGTTCTCACACCATTCGGAAGTTCTACGGGGGGGGGGGGGGTGCCACTGCCCCGAAACCTGCCGAAGACTTTGCGGACGCTTCACTACATCCAGTGCAATCCCGTCCATGTGCCCGATCTTTTTCGAATGCTTCGCCTATATCCTAGCCTAACACTTCCATCGTCTCTGTTACACCCGACGCCCGTGTCCGCATGCTGCGCCGGCTCTATATCGACGCTGCGTTTGGCTGGTTTGGCAGCGCGTTCCGCACCGATGCCCACGATGCAGGCTGCTCTGATTGGCAATTGATACTGACTATGCTGCCACCTCCATTCGAGAACCTTTGTCGAAGCCTCCTCAAAAATTTCGCTGTAAAAAAAAAACAAATAAGAGATCCCGCGGCCACTTTATAATCCTCTTCTTGGCAGCCACCCTGCAAAACAAGGGGAAACGAACTCCGAGAGAATACGAAATTATATGTCGTTTCCTTTGCTAACCACTTTTTGACGCACTCACTGCGCACGCGCAGTCTCTTGGCAGGGCGCAATCTACTCCGCTACCGTTAGCACATATATCTGTACACGGTGGCTTCCTGGCTTCCGCGATCTTCCGCGCGAGAGAGAGATGTTGCATATCCTTTTCCCCGCACACACGGTTCGCGCGTGTCGGGAAAGCGTAATGGCCAGACTCGCCATCACGCGAACAGGCTTTTAGCACAGTTTCCACGCTCACACCATAGGTATACGTATACAAACGTTCTCGCGTGCAGTAGGTGCGAGAGCCTCGAAGGGCAATCGACGGAGCAAGAACGCGCTTACACGTGACGGCTTCGCCGGTCATTTCAGATCCCTGCCGCGAGAAGGCTGCAGATGTAATTATTTCTCGCTTTGTTTCGCATCACGGCACGGCTTTGCGGCTCTATTGGGGACTGGCTTCGTGGAGGATGTATGTGCAGGTGCTTCCTTATCGACTTGCAGATTGTTTCTTTTTCTCCGCTTCTGCGAGCTTGCGAGACAAAGACAGAAGGTACGAAGCGAGGAAAAGGATCTCTAATGCGTCGGCGCAAATAAAATATAATTGTTTTCTTGCTCGCACACACACACACACTCTCTCTTTTTCTCTCTCTCTCACTTCGGCAGGTGGGAAGTTTTATTCCTGGCGGTCTCTTAGCCCAATTAACTCGTTGATACCACCGCTGATTACGCTGTCCCCTTTATACTACCGCACCTAACTAAAGCTTACTTTCGAGACTCGTTGGAAAGCCGAAGCGCGGAAATATCCCTGAAGTGCGAACGCCGCTACAGAGAGAGAGAGAGAGAGAGAGAGAGAGAGAGTCAACTTCTCCCCGAAATTGGTGCAACCTCTCAGAGGTTTTCATCCTAATGAAGGTATAGAATTGGGATTGGAGTCTGAATCACGGAGTGTTCGTTTTCTCCCTGCGTACAGTACATACACTATGCATTGCACGGTGAGCGGGCTTGGGCTCGCGATGCATAAGCGGCAATTTATGAATAAGCTGACGAGGAGACAATAGAATATGAATTACTGACAATGAAAGCACAAACATCACCGTCGGGCTCAGCATGTATTCAATTATCTTAGAAAGCTTACTCTTCCTCTATATATACATTCATCGCAATCTTTTATCCGCGAAGAGTAAACGTACATTGGATGCTATGTACAGGTTGTTTCACGTAACTTGAGCCAAGCGTTAAAAATATGCAAATTCCACGTAGCAGGACAGAACCAAGGTAACGCTGTTTGCCGTCACTTGGAGATACGGAGATACTCAGATTATTTTTTGCATTCCGCCTAATTACATCATTAGCCTTAGTTAATTTATAAGCTTCTCAATTATTATGGTTTGATGAAAAGTGTCAACGCTAAAAATTGTGGAGCAACATGAAGAACTCTGACACAGCTTTCTGTTGCTCAATACGGACTACATAAAACTGTTTTTTCGAGCGTGAAAGAAGCCCGCGAATGTACACGCAAAATTGCCGCTCGACTGACCGCTCGAGGTATTTTGCGTGTGTGTGTGTGTGCTACCCGCACCCAGTGCAGGGTAGCAAACTGGATATCTATCTTGCGGTTAACCTCCCTGCCTTTCGCATCTGATTTATATATATATATATATATATATATATATATATACGGTCATAAACATACGATTCTCGACAACTGTGATCAGTCATATTTTTAACGAAGGCGGCTGACCAGTTGCGAACAGCACTTAAGAACGAAAAGGTTCGCGAATTCAACCCTTGATTCCGGCGATGTGGCATTCAACGTGTCGCAGCGGAGCACTCTAGGGCCACCGCTATTCCTCATTTTCATAAGCGACCTGTCACATTGTATTTCATCAACTGTTCTATTGTATGCAGATGATTGCGTTATCTTTCTGCGTACTGTATCCGGCAGCACTATGAACATATCGCTCTTCGGCAAGTCTCGATTGCATCACTGTTACGCCACTCGTTGGAACATATGTCGTGGCATATGTCGCCAAACATTGAAATGTGCAACTTAATGACTTTAACGGTAAGCGCCCTATGTCTTTGTTCAGTCACATTTCAACAACTGTGTTCTCGACTTCGCATCCTAGTATAAGTGTCTATGTGCCCATCTAACAGCCACTATCTCGTGGTCGACTCCACGTGGGCATTATTAATTGCACCCAAAAAAATACCACGTATACGACTCGACTATCTGAAACGCCACTTGCACCATGGCCCAGTACTCGCTAGCTTGCATATCTGGCATTCGTCCGCCCTTAATTCGAATATGCTGCAGCTATTTGGACGCACAGTCACGCTTATCTAGTCTGCGACCTTGAGGTCAATTCAGAACCAAGCACGCCGCACGATTCATCACCAGAGATTTCAACATACGATGCAGCGTTTCTAATTCAGCAGCGCTAACACTTACACGCAAAAAAAAAAAATCTCGTTGGTCTGTTTCAATACAAGCTATTGCACACACACACACACACACACACACACACACACACACACACACACACACACACACACACACACACACACACATATATATATATATATATATATATATATATATATATATATATATATATATATATATATATATAGTTTGTTTTCTTACATTTCCATACATTTGCCCTTTTCTGCATTGTATACATTGCGTCTGTAGTCCCCAGTGAGCAAACACGGTGTTCTGACGATTTCTTTTTGTCAGTATTTCCTCCAATTAATTTACCAAGAATATAAATGGGTAATTTGTTTCCATGGTTCGTTTTCACTGCGACAACAATTATACAGACACTTGAGACGCGTTCGCGCCGTCGTGCGGTCCAGGTATTGAGGGTGCCTGCGCAGTCCTACGCATGTAGCGTTGGAAGGCCCCCCAGAGACGCGTCGCAAGTGCATTTGGCTGCCTGGAAAAAAATAAACGCCGAAGCCGTTAGCGTTCCTGCCGCAGAGCTGTGTGCATATACCACCACGCCGTGGTGCATGCACAAGGGTCTGATCTCGCATGCACACCATCGACGGGGGGCGGGGGGCGTAACACGCCGCTGCTGGCGCGTTCCTCGTCGCACCAGCGTCGTGACACGCCGGGGTATATCAGCCAGCTGGCGCTCTTCCTGCTGCGCAGCGGCAGCTTGTCTCGCGTGGTGAGTCGCGCGCCATGTCGCCTCCACGCATTCCTATATAACACCGCTGTTAAGTACGGCCAACTGCAGTGCAAGTTTTTCCAACCAGTTGCGACTGGGGAAGCAACATCTCGGGAGCATCGCCGCCAACCTCTAGCCACGGCGTGGCGAAGTCGACTTTGTGTCGATATCAATACGCGCATACCCATATTCCTCGTTCTCGATGAGAAGCAGTCCTTCCCTTCATCAACGTCCTCAGCGTGGATAAGTTGGACGACGGCATGGGCCAGCTACCTTCTAATTCATGCCCGACTCCAACCTTGACAACGGATCACGAGCGATGGGATTGAGCCCCCAATCATAACACCGCTTGAGGAGCTTTATTGAGAGCAACGTTAAACCTCGCTCTCACTTTCAATGCTTCGCCCTCGTGCGAAATTGCTAACGCTTTCTTTTCTTACAGCGAAGCTGTTAAAGGCTACTTTCCTCACTATCGTGTCCGCGTGTAGAAAAAAATCTCGGAATATAGTGAAATGCCGGGCCGACCTGCGGCGGAGGTGCAGTTCGGCATTAAGGGGCCCACATACACAGCTTCGCTGGTCATCCTTCTTCACAGAGCTTGGGTACTGAGTGTTTCTTAATGCGTTTATTCAAGCGTAATTCATATTTCTGTACTGCGTCAGACAATGGTTGATTCCCCTCAATCTAAACATATTTAAGGTACTTGCGACAGTTATCACTAACTAAATTTCACAACGTAGCATTTCCTTCCATCGAACTATTATGGAATGAGTGGCTCGCCGCTTCTTTAACGCAACACTCTCACGCAATACTCCGCCTCGCAGATATTCGGAACGCCGAATAACAAAATAACAATAAAAGAAAGATAAATGATGATGATGCTTTTGCACACATAATTCCGGTCTCATTGCTTTCCTTTTGGCGACTTTATATGCAAACGACCCGTTGCTATGCATCAGGCGCCATTACAGGTTCGGCACCCCCGAAACGATTTCTTAAAAGACACGCATTCCATATAGCCGTCAAGACGTAGACGGAAGGGGCATTACCAAGTAGAACTCGGCCATACTTTCCCCGTAATTGCTGATGCTGCCGACCGTGTACCCCTGCAAGCACAGGGCGCAGCCTTCGCTTTCCGCAAGAGCCGGACACGGCCGGCCTGCCGGCTCAGTCGCTTGTCTCCCAACACCCCCGTGAGGACTTTTTTTCCGCCTCCGCCGACGGTTTTCTCGCCCTTTCCCACGACATGAAGAGGAAGGATAATGGCAAAAGAGAGTGATTCGTTGGGTGTCATTCCCTCCAGCATTGCACATACCAACGTTATGTTGCTTTACACACACACACACACACACACACACACACACACACACACACACACACACACACACACACACACACACACGCGCGCGCGCGCGCGCGCGCACGCACGCACGCGCACACACACACACACGCACGCGCACACACACACACACGCACGCGCACACACACACACACGCACGCACGCACACACACACACACACACACACACACACACACACACACACACACACACACACACACACACACACACACACACACACACCCTTACTCTACTTTCACCCCCTTGGAGCATGGCGTGCGCGCTTGCTGCCGCCGCGGCGGCGGAGAGCGCACTGCGGGGCGGCGGCATGCAGTGCACGGCGAGCCGCACTGCAGGGTCGTTGCACTGGCTGCGCTGCTGCTGCCTACGCCAACGGTGGCGCCGGCGACGCGGGCAGCGATTAACCTCGACCAGGCAGGCAGGCGTAACCAGGCGGACGAGGTTATTCGCGCACGCTCGTCGCTCGCTTTTGTCTTTGCGCGTGCGAATATATGCGCTGGAGGAGGAGGAGGATGGCTGAAGCGAGATGGGTGGAAGCCGGCCTCTCCTTTCCCCTACTTCGGTGAACCCCGCCCGGAACAAATGCCACGGGGAATTTTCGAGAGCAACGCCGACAATGCAGCGGTCGCTTTCCGCATCAGGGCTGCGCGGAAACCGGGAAGGATTAATTTCCACTCGCTTTCTTTTTTCTTTCTTTTCTTTATGAGCATACTTTCCAACAACAGGTTCTAGATGAGTTTGACGTTATACCGGGTGCTTTCGTTAAAGGCTGCCAAATATAATTAAAAATCGCCTGTGGCAGATAACACGATTCGGGTCCTTGAGCTGGATTACTCGAAGAGGCAGACATTACTTGCCAGAGAACGCACATGTTTCAATCTATGATTTGTAGCCCGTCAATCCGCAAGCTGTGTCACCAGTTTCGAAACATTCATTCCACAAGTTTGCGACAAAACACATTGGCGTTACAGTTACTTCTTGTGCTTCGATACATAAAACGGCGTTTTCATTAAAAAATTTAAATGGAACGACCGTACATTTTTAAAGCAAGTTTTACAGCGCTTATCTCTAAACCGGTGCCATCCTCGGAATTAGTTCGAAGTAGATATATTTTGCCAACGCAACGGCTGCAATTGGAACGATGGAACGAAAAATGTTGGCCGTAACATTAGGATGCAGGAAGACAGCTGTGTGGATTAAAGAGAAAGCGGGAGTAGCCGATATTGTAGTTGACATTGAGGGGGAAATGGAGCTCGGCAGGCCACGCAACGCGTAGGGCACGTGACCGATGGTCTATTAAGGTGACAGGATGGGCGCCAAGGGAAGGGAAGCGCAGTCTAGGACGACAGAGAATTAGTTGGTGCGATGAAATTACACCATTTTGAAGCATAAGATAGAATCAGCTAACGCAAGACAGGAGTAATTAGAGATCTCTCGTAGATGCTTTTGTCCTGCAATGGACATAAAGATGATGATGATGATGATGATGATGATGATGATGATGATGACGACGACGACGACGACGACGACGACGACGATATACTCCGCTTACTGCAGCGTAATTGGAGACAGCTGCACTTTCAATGGCTATTTTCGATGTTCGCACCACCATCCACACATAACTCGGGGAGGAGGAGGAAAAAGTGGAGAAGGAAAGGTCGGGAGGTTAACCAGTTTAGCTTAACCGGTTTGCTACCCTACACATGGGAGAGGGATGGGGGAGATTAAAGATGGGGAAGGGGGAGAGGGAGAGAGAGCACATAGCACAGCACACACACATCGTCCGTTGGAGTCCATCAATCTGGCTTGGTACGTGACATCACTCTCACAGCCGCTTGTCTAATCCAGTCTCTTTCAAAAACCGAAGTAGTCCCTTTGTCGCCTTCACCTGCGATGTCTTCTGTCGGCGGCATGTGAAAATCGTGTCGAGGGACAATGGTCTACTGTCAAGGTGCGCTAGAACAGATGCCAGGGACTGTCGCTGAACATTATATTCAGGACAGTCGCACAGAATATGTTCCAGCGTCTCCTCGCAAAGACAGGCATTACAGAGAGCGTTGTCGGCCATTCCAATGCGGAAGGAGTAAGATTTCATGAAAGCACACATAACTCGGTGTTAAACTTGTTGCCTATAGGGACCATGTCATTTCGGCAACATGCGCATACCCCCCTCCCCAGTGCAGGATAGCAACCGGACCTGCGTCTGGTTAACCTCCCTGCCTTTCCTCTCTCTCTCTCTCTCTCTCTCTCTCTCTCTCTCTCTCTCTCTCTCTCTCTCTGTCTGCGCATTGTCGTAAGTTGAACTCTTGCATTTGATTGATTGATTGATTGATTGATCGATTGATTGATCGATTGATTGATTGATTGATTGATTGATTGATTGATTGATTGATTGATTGATTGATTGATTGATTGATTGATTGATTGATTGGAAATTTTGGGAACGAATACATAACGTCGCCGGCTTCTCCACAACCCTTGCATATAGCAGAACAATACAGCACAATCGGTTGCTGTAGTCGACCAATTTGTTGTCTGTAATTCTGGCAACTTGTACAGTAGCTCATTATTTTTGAACAGTTGTTTTCACGCAGCCATCCGAAGAGAAGCAGATAAGAACTTTTTCATTGCATCACGTACCTGCCTCTTTCATGACCAGTCCGCATGCATACTGTGAATAGTTACACGTGTATATCGATGCTGGTTGGAAGCGTTTTCAAGGTTTATGAATAAGTTAAAGAAACGCGGCGTAATGGATCTGACCTGACATGTGGCGCATTTGCCAAAAGTTAATTAATACTCGCTTGTCGCACTAGAAGTAGTTGGCTAGAAACTAGCATCAGTGAGAGGGTGCTTCTGGCGCGCCTGCACTGCGTCTGGTGGAGAGGAGACCGCCGCGAAGAGCAGCTCCCGAGAGTAAAGATTCGGTGATTCTATTCTTCTTTATTTCTTGTTGTGCGCAAGCATTTCTATGCCTACCCTACGAGGTCACCAGGTCGTCCGTCCTTCCGCCACGTAAAACGAATCGCTATAAATAAATTAACGCATACTTGGGCGCTATAACGTAAAACTATTCCAAACTTTTCCATTCCAATTCTGCAATCAGCCCTCCGCGATTGGTCAAAAGCTTTTTTGAACCACCCCCCACTACACCTGTCTGTCACTCGACGTCACGAAAACCACAATAGCTTTCCATCTGATGTGACGTGGGCACACTGATTATGCGTGATTTGACCGAACAATAGAAAAATAGCTAATTCTGATTCGACGCCTTTTCGCCATTAGCCCTCGGCCACTGGTCAAAAGTTTTCGGGCTGCAAACACTTCACCTGCCTGTCACGCGACGTCACAAAACCGCACAAACTCACCGCGTCAAAGTGACGTGTACGCGATAAAGATGCATTAATATGCCGAACAAAACTGAATTTTCTTCTGAATAGCCGCAGGCTGCCCCGTTCCGAAAGGAATAAAAAATGGCTGCCGCCGATCGCTGAGGCACTGGCTACTCGCACCTGCCAGGCCGTATAACGTTTTCGAGCACTTTCAGCACGTTTACGACCTCGTTCTGCCAATTCTTTGCTGAGGATCCGTTTTAGCGCCATTTTGAAGCTTCCGTTGCATGCCGCCGCGATTTTCAACCAGCCACCACAAACTAAGTAAGGGAAAGTGGACCAATCGCAGACGCCGGCAACACCCTCTTTGTCTGGTTATCGATTTTCATTGCAGTGGCTCGGCCCCATCAAATCCCTCTCCCCTTGAGCGTGCTCCTCACCGCTTGTCAGCCAATTAGATAAGACAAGCCGCTCAGTGTAAGCAATGTTATTTGTTCTTAAGCAAACAAGAGTGACCTCCTATGATCGAGGAGAACGTTTGATTGGTGTGTTCAGACAGCCCTGCGGGGATCGCCCGGTGCTTGCGTCAGCGGTTACGCAAATTTGACGTCAGGAGATTGGAATAAAAACATATTGGAATAGTTTTACGTTATAGGGCCCCTTGTCTTGAAGCGCACGCACACACACATACACGCTTTCATCTGGCTTTCCTTTCATCTGTACCCGTGTTTTTTTGCGCTTCAAGTGAAGTATGCATTCACACTAGTTTCAGAAATTAATATATAAAACAAAATAAATTCGAAAGGGAAAAACGTTGGTGGTGGCGAATTTCGGAGCTACTCAAGCCTACGCTCAGAAACCGAGTGTCTTACCCATTGAACAACCACGCTTTGCAGATGGTGAATATATCCGAACCATATGAGTGTGTTGTACCGGCGGTACAAAACAAATGTCTAAGGAGAACAGTTTCTATGAAGGCTTTGTTGAAAGATTGTGATGATGAAGGAAGGAAGGAAGGAAAAAGTGGAGAAGGAAGGGGAAGGCAGGGAGGTGAACCAGCTTAGACTAACCGGTTTGCTACCCTACACATGGGAGCGGGTTGGGGGGGATGAAAGATGGGAGGAGGAGAGAGAGAGCATATAACACAGCAAACATATCGTCAATTACAGTCCGTCCCTCTTGCGCGGTACGCGACATCACTGTCGCAGCCGCTTGACCAAGCCCGTATCCTTCATAAACCGAAGTAGTCCCTTCGTCGCCTTCAGCTGCGATGTCATTCTGTCGGCGATATGTTAGGTTATTATGATATGATAGGTTAATAAGCACCGATAAGGGTTGATAAGCGTCGGGTAAAGTGATGGTGAAATGAACGCCATCTCTAGGACCACATGTAGAGTCGAGTTGGAGCGTTGTAGACGTCAGGAAAATTTTGATTTTGCAAAAATTTAATGCCAAACCCGCCACATTCCTATGCGTTTCGTTGGTCGCGGGATGCGCCTTCCTCTGGGGCGTTCCTTCACCGACCGAAATTTCACCGATATCTGAGGGCTCATGCGCTTCACGTCGCGTAAACCATACAGATAAGCAGTCAATGAATTGATAGAGATGATAAGGAGTGATGACGGGTTATGTGTCTCATCATGGTTGATAATAGTTCGGCGTGGATGGACAGCGTGCTAAAGTGCGATAAGGGGTTATAATGATCAGAGCAATTCTCATAAGGTTAATAAGCACCGATAAGGGTTGATAAGCGTCGGGTAAAGTCCAATAAGGGTGATAAAGAACGATGATAGTTGATAAGAGCCGGATAATGTCCGATAAGGTTGATAGGGGTTGATAAGATCGGATCGAGTCCGATAAGCTTGGTACCGACTGACAAGAGTTGATAAGGCTCGGATCGAGTTCAATAAGGTTGATAACAACCGATAAAAGTCTGATCTAGTCCGATAAGGTTGATAACGACCGATAAGGGTTGATAAGGGTTTATAGTGGTCGGATCAAGTTTCATAACATAACACCGGGCTGCGTGGAGATGAGCAAGTGGCACAATGCTTACGCATAGTTAGACACCTCCCAAGTAAGTTTCTGCGTGATTTTTTAGTAAAATAAAAGCACACCTCAGGGATTTCTCCCAACTGTTTTGGTCTCATTTACTGCAACAGCAGCCGGCTGTCTCAGTGGATAGGGCCACCTTGTCGAGCTACGCGGTGTGCACATCTTCGTCATCGTCTGCTACAGTGCTGTCCTACCGTGGCCTACAATATACATGCATACAGAGACACCACTACTCCTAGAGTCTTCGCAACGCGTGAAACGTGGGCAAGTTTTGATTTCTTTTTTTCGTCAAACGGTGGAGGGCGAAGTTGAGCATGGCGAGCTGGCCTGACGATGACGGCGTAAGGAAAGGACGTACGAGAGGATGGACAGAGGGTGCACAGAAAGCGTAGTTTCGAGTTTTAAACTATACATGCTGTCGCAGTACAATTGTCAGCGCGTTCGAGAGGTATGTGAATCCTATAGACGACACCTGCAACGTCGCTGTCATTACCTGAAGGCGAGATAGCCACACGAAATGCCGATATTTCGCGTGTAGTTGTTGTACGCGTTGATTTTTTTTTTTAATCGTTTGCTTCTTCTGCCTGTACACGGAACTACCGACAACGAAACCGCGCAAGACTGTGATCTTTGACACTGTGTTCCACCTATTGTGTCGTTCAAACATTTCCGTTGCGGCCCGAGTCTTCGTTCGGCCAACTGCAGGAATGCACTGTCGTAGCGAACGCTGCCGTCGAACAGTATTCGTCATTTCCAGGATAATGTTGGATTTCGCTCCAAATCAAATCAAATGCACTGTCGGTGACGAAGGGCGCCGCAGTGATGGGCTCCGGATTAATTTGTATACCCCCCGAGGTTCCTCAACGTGCACCTAAATCTAAGTGCGCGAGCGTTTTCGCATTCCAACCCCGTTGGAACGCAGCCGCCACGACTGATAATGGAACCCGCGACCTCGCGCTCAGTAGCACAATCGAGCCGTAGCCACTGAGCCAGCGCGGTGGGTTAGGCTCCCTCGCCCCTGAGACTGTCGGCACGCGCTATCTTTAGTCGTGTGCGTCTGGCGATCGCTGTAGCCAGCCTCGTATTATTCTCGGCGCACTGGGAATCCGAAGACTTCGGGAGCCGTGCAGTGTACCTCGTAAAAGCGAGCATCTGCGGCAGAGAACCGGCGAAGCGCGCGTGGTTGTGCCGCTTCGCCACGCTGACGGTTTAGTTCGAGGCCGTGTGCGTGGCCGTGTTTCTGTGTGGCCGCGCGATCGCGAAACGCGAGAATGACAACTTCCTGGGCGCATGCCTTGAACAACCTTGCTTGCTCGCACCAAACACGGCACAGCTGCCCCCCGCAGCCTGGAGGAAGTGAGTACACCAATTGCAGTGCATTATATTACCGCGGCGCAGAAGCGACGACCCCGTTATGAAACGCCGCGGGAAATGCGCCGTTTTCCTGAAGGAATGCCACGGTTTAAAGGGAGGGCAACTTCACAAACTCTCGCGCACGGCTCGAGAGCCGCGGCGCTGAGGCGAAGTAGGGCGATGCGCCGTCGAATGGCGGCGTCGTCGAGATTCGTTTTCCCGGCAGGCTCTGGCCTTGAGAAACAAAAGAGCTGGCTCGTCGACGGAAGCTCGCCCGCTCGAGTCGTCCCCGGACAGACGCCTCGATGCAACTATACTCAACTAGACTCAACTTTTTCTAGAAAAAGAAAAATAACAATGATAATAAAGTAAGAGAGAGAAAAAATAAAAACCCTATCCGGCCTTATCAATGGCGTAGCCACAGAGGTCATAACACTCCGGATATTTTATCGGTTCTCAGCCTGCCCTCCGCCACATTCACTCATCCCATGCCATGCTGAACGCTTTTCCATGATATTTGCCTGCATGCGTCCATATTTGTAAGAGTGCTTCAACATGTCCCTCTTTCATATAGCAACTGAACGTAGGCTTTCCGTTGGTCATTTCAACATCAACAGCATCAACAACAATCAAATCAGTCTATATATATATATATATACCGCATCTGGACATGTATTCAATTCAACGGGGACAAACCTCACTTGCCTATTCGGCACATGAGAAGGAGTTATTTCTCTACGCATACAGACAGCATAGTAACCTAAGAGACGTCCTTCGCCCAGCGACCTCTTTGCAAGCTCTTTTGTGGGTCTGCAGGCCAAGTGCGGACCGCAAATACGAGCGCGAAGCAGCGGCGAGGATACGATGCCGCCGAACACGCATGCAGGGCGGCGAAATTCACTTCAGCGATGACGTCGTGCGTGCTGCTATCTCCAACTACATAGTCGCGATTGATTTCCAAGGACAATGTCGTAGGCATTTGCTCAAATAGATGCCGATTGCAGGCGGTCATACGCTTAGCGGCCGTTCTGAGTTCCTGTGGGCCGCACGCCATCCACATCGCCATCCGCGGCGTTGATACCGCGCGACGGCTGCAGGCATTCTTCGCAGTCACACCGCGTCGCGCGGCCATCGTCCAGGTGAAGCGCTTCAAGCGTTCCTGGCAAACTTGACCTTGAGTGCTCGTGAAGCCAGTGGCTTCTCTTTGCGACGTGTGTGTGCAGTGACAACCGGCGCCGGTGCGCATCCTCCCAGCTGTGCAGCCGCCTCCTCCTTCCTGCGCTCTTATTTTTGTCTTGTTTACACTGGCACGGACCCCCTTCCTGCCGGTAGCTGGCTCCCACTTTGTCATTTTCCTCCCGACGGGCCCGCAAGCTGCGCGACGGCCGGGAAGGTTTGTTCGAAAATAACTCGCCGACCGCGTGTGTATATACGCGACTGCCTCTGCGGTAATCGCGCGGCCGGTTATTTACCTTGGCCGCGCGTTCGTTCCCGCGTCCGGCCGGCCGTGGCCTTCTGCGCGAACGGACACGACAGCAGACGACGTTATGAGCTGGCGCCGTGCATGGCACGCGCAGCTGGCCCTTGCTTCTCCGGTGAGCGCGGACATGACTGAGAGCGCGTATACTGAGCATGCAGTTCACTCATTCCGCTGTCCCGCATCACACTTCACCCAGGCAAAATTAGAAGCCGAACCAGCGTGGATCGCTAAGTGGCAGGCGCCAGGACTCTGGCGAGTGAGGAAGCGCTCTGACGAAAAAGGGCACGCATTCAAGTCGGTGCTCGAGTGCCAGCCAATGATGATGTACGATGAATCGGCGTGATAACGAGACGAAGGGATCGGCGATGACCACTCGCGAGCAACTGTTTCGTGAGTTAAGTTTGTGAATACAGACCTAGAAGGCTTTGTGAATGCAAGCCCTGGGCCCGCACGTCAGTTCTCTTACGTAAAAACATTTCTCGATTTGTCACCTTTCGGGCTTCCCTTCGATATCGCCATGGTGACGAGACGATCACTGCAGCTATACCCTGTGGTGGTCGACACTTACGTGAGATAAGTTTTGTAAACACGGGTCCTAAATACCTCGGGGCCATGCATTAACTGATGAATAGTATACGCGGGCAGTGCAAATCGACGTCACCAAGTGCGCGTGCTGCGAATGATGCAACAATCATCGCACTTACGTCTCAGGTATTTTGCTAACTAATCTAATACATTTCACTTGAAATACTTCAGCAGCTGTGGAGGTAACCGGTTCGTCCGCTACCAGTCATTGAGGAACGACGTTAACGGCATCTTCGGGTAGCGGTATGCTTGCCGCAGGTTTGAGAAACGACGGATCACCGTCTCTGGATATCTGTGCGGCCGCAGAAGCCTTTCGCTTCGAGAACTTGCGAGTAACCGATTAAAATACGGGGGAAAGCCTCTCCTCATAGTTGGATTCAGCGCATTACATTTCATTCGAGGACTACAAAAGCGGGCGAAATAGGGAATAATGGATGTATGACAGACCTTGGTGCACTCACGCGCGCCGCCCAAGACAAAAGAGTTCGCTGCACGGCCTTATAGCTAGACACTCTAATCTCCGCTGTCCGCTTACAAGAGGTGTGGCCCTTCAGTGCACTGTTGATGATCGCTGCAAGATAAGGAGTCTTTTTTCTTCTAGGAACTGTCCGCAAAAGTACACGAGAAAATTGAGAGGAAGTTGCGACGTTCCCTGCAGGGGAGACCCTTCGCAGTCAACTATGTATTTTCTTTTTCATAATGCGTCTTTCAACGCGCCTTCGCGGCAGGAAGTGGGAGTTCCCATCTACGACGAAAAGGGCAAACGTCGAAAGCGACTGTCCTGCCGAGAAAAACAAAGAAAGAAGGCAAGAAACAGTCAGAAACAGGATTTGACTTCACAAGGTCGAACCAAAGGGGTAACTAGAAGGTCGGTAGTTTCAGGAGGCACCAGTTATTTTTTGAACCTCAAAGGTTGGTTTGCTTGCAGAAGGTGTAACTCCTTTTTTTATGGCCGCCTTTATGGGTTTTCTTTTTCTTTTGGTAAACGTTTCGGACACATGGTGAACAATATATGCAGCGCGCGTTAAAGCAAGAACCATAAAGCCATGAAAACATTATACAAAGTTTCAAAAATGGTGTTTTAGGATATCTAGTGAAAGAGAAAGGAAGAAACCTGTTAAGAACAATCCAAACGCCACCTCCTAAGCCGCATTGTTCAGTCACGCAGTTTTTTGATGCAAATATAAATTTCACCAACCAAGTAATAAGCAAATATTAATGGCTTTTAATTTGCACAATTTGCAGCGCACGTTTCTGTATTTAGCATGAAATGTCTGAAGTAATTATCAGAGATGGCTGTGTTATTTTCTAAAAAAATGGCAATAAGCATACAGTTCACCAGATCTTTCGACTGAGTCTTTGCACGATAATATTAATTATCGCGATCATCTGCTAGACGTGTTTCAACTTCTGGAGCTGCGTGCGGGATCCGAACTCATTATGTATTTGTAGAGTTGACATCGTCTCCTGCGAACCCGCGGTTGGCTGTGATCGCGCATTGCGTCATGCGCCACTGAGACTATAGAAAGGGACGGTACGGTGGGGGGGGGGGGGGGGCGCACGTTGGTATTCCATACTCGAACTGTTGACAGCACAAAACGGCACGAAGTCCGCAAGAAAGACACATGGGCAAGCGCTGACCATCAACACACAACTACCGACAGCGCAACACGGCACGAAGTGCACAAGAAAGATAGACGGACAAGCGGCGCTTTGTCTGTTGATAGTCGGTGCTTGTCCGTGTAACTTTCTTGTGCACTTCGTGCCGTTTCGCGCTCTCAGTAGTTCCACTGTAGAAAACACCACTAAGCAGCGGCAGTGACTCGTGTGCTTGTGCGTGTGTGTGCGTGTGTGTCTGTGCGTGCGTTCGCGTGTGCACGTGTGTCCGCGTGTGTGCGTGTGTGCGCGTGCGTGCGTGCGTGCATGAGGGCGTGTGTGTGAGTGCGCGTGCGTGTGGGTGCGTGCGTACGCGTGTGCGCGTGTGAGTGCGCGCGCGCGTGTGTGTGTGCGTGTGTGTGCATGCGTGTGGGTGGGTGCGTGTATCGTGTGCGTGTGTGGGTGCGTGCACGTGCGTGTGGTTGTGGGTGTGTGTGGGTGCGTGCGCCCGTGTGTGTGTGCGGGCGTGCGTGTGGGTGGGTACGTGTGCGCGTGTGCGCGTCTGGGCGTCCGTGTGTGGGCGTGCGTGTGTGCGTGTGTGTGGGTGCGTGTGTGCGCGTGTGTGTGCGCGCGTGCGCATGTGCACGTGTGTCCGTATGCGTGCGCACGTGCGCGTGTGTGTGTGTGGACGTGCGTGTGCCCACGTGTGTGCGCGTGATTGCGTGTGTGTGTGTGTGTGTGTGTGTGTGTGTGCGTGTCTGCGTGCGTGCGTGTGGGTGGGTGCGTGTGTGCGCGCGTGTGTGGGTGCGTGCGTGCACGTGTGTGCGCGTGTGGGCGTGGGTGTGTGTGGGCGCGTGCGTGCACGTGTGCGCGCGTGTGTGTGCGTGGGTGCGTGTGTGGGCGTTTTGGGCGTTGTGCGCGTGGGTGTGCGTGTGTGTACGTGCGTGCACATGTGCGCGTGTGTGTGTGGGTACGCGTGTGTGCGTGTGTGTGGGTACGTGTGTGCGAGTGTGTCCGCATACATGCGTGTATGCGTGCTTGTGCGTGCGTGCACGTGCGTGTGTGACGTGTGTGCGCGTGCGTATGTGCGCGTGTGTGCAGGCGCGTGTGTATGTGTGTGTGGGGGGGTGCGTGCGTGTGTGCGCGTGTGTGCGTCTATGTTCGTGCGCGTGCGTGTGCTCCTCTGGCTCTCAGACTATGGCACTAAATGTAGGTCAGACGCTTGCGCAGATAGATGCACGAATTGCGCGTTTGACTTTTTTTTTCGTTAATGGAGAGCAGAAGGAACTGAAAACAAACCGCAAGTCAGCGTTGTGTAGATTGAAAAGGGTAGTGTAGAAAGGCAGGGAGGCGTATATACTGCAAGTATAGTTTATATGGATGGAGGCCAGATTCTGGCGGGAACTTCCTGGCACAGTTCCACACAGTGGTCTCCAAGAAACTGGGTGGACAAGAATAAAACAACTCTAAATGCCCGAACCGCGGTATATCCCAGGAGCAGACTTGGTCGTCTTCTATAGAGTGTTGAACTACATACGAAGGCCACGTATACACAATAACTAGCACCATTTTTTTTTCGGAGCAAATTAGTTCAGAGCTAATGAAATCGCTAAAGTCGGCCTGCAAATATTTTTCTTGTGTACCTTGTTTTATTCTCAACACTTCACTTTTTTGAAACAGCCATATGGCTGGGCTTTAGAAAAATTTGCATTCCGTTTAATTTTTGAGTTACCTGATTACAATTAACATTCTCAACTGTTAATCAATCGAAGTCGCATGCCCGAGATAAGGCACGCGTGCCCCGCAAATATTATGCGCACATTTGTCGAAGGGGGCCCTTCTGCTCTGACTTGCGCTTAATTTCCTGTTACTATAGCAACGTGCAGTCGTGTAAAATGTTTCAGAGCCACTGCGCGCGTGACGGGATACGTTGTTCGTACGCTTACTGAGGCTCTTTCGTTGCTCCAAAGCATCGGAAGTGGAGAGAGCGACAGTGGCCCTTACACTTTACGGTCTGTATATTCACGACACTCTTACATGCAAGAGCGGTTCCTTATACTGAGGCCGGCGCTCGGACGCCCGCCACTCGTGCTGGCGATGCGCACAATGACAAGATCACCTCCGCAACGATATGGCCCAATCGATGATGGTACTTAAATAAGAGAATTTTCTGTGAATACGGGCCCTAAGGTTTGCAACAGACGTCTTGCGAAAGATACTCAGGGCGGATCTAGTCACTGGCAGGATGTCTTGGAAAATTTGGAGAAAGGCCGTGCGTATCGATGACTGTTGGTCACTCTCCCGGCGTAGTCTAAAGCGCTTCGATATATTAGAGCTTTAGCATACAGTTACCAAGCTTTGCAGGTTGCTACCAAGTCGCGCCTGATGTATACGTGGCGTGCCTGCGTTGTTATAACGTTTCTAAAGATAGCAGATGTTAAGTGCGCCTATAGTAGTGTTTCTAAAGGGATATGTTTTTTTTTTCTTTCTTTCGGTCGGTCGGTCGGTATGGGGTTCGATGCAGGCTTGGTTAATCTGGAAGTCTGGACCGACTGTCGCTCAGCGTTATCGTTGCTATACCGTGATGCGCAGGGGGCATTCGTGCTCACTCTACGCATGGGAAAGGGGAGGGGGGGTCGGCATATAGGGTTGCAACAGCGCGACAATGGCCGTCTAAAATCAACGAATGTGCGCCCGACACGCTCACGAAAACAGGGCGTCTGGATGAGGGACGATAGTATGAAAGAGGATGAAGAGCAGCGTTTCGTAACACGGCCGTCGTCAACATGGTGCCCAGGTGCACCCCCGAATGCCAGTTTCCGAGCCTTCCCATCCCCCTCTCTTCCTCCTCGTCCGCCCTCCAACTCGCTCGATGACAAACAGAGTGCTCGTTCCATCGTCTCCTGTGCTTCTGACGTGTACACGGTGCTGACGTGCGTATATACGAGGGTTGCCCGCGGACGTCACTGCATACGTTCGGGTGCGTATGCGGCACTTGCCAGCGTTATATATATCTATATACATATTTTTCTTGGACCGTGCTGTGAACCATTGCACCAGCCCACTGTGTGGATGAAGCGCGTGAAGCTATATAGTTAACGTTCTGTCGCATAGCCAGCCAGTATGGCGGGGCCAGATACCTTCGTTTACTGCCACTCAAGTGAGTTTCCGTTTGCTTCTTCTCCTCCTCTTCTTTTCCTGCTGCAATGCGATGAGTTATGAGTAGCAAGAAAAAAATATGGGGGGGGGGGGGGGGAGCAAATGCGACGAGGCTTCGGCTTCTGGCACGGTACTCCGGCCCACCGAGTTCGCTAGAACGGTGCAGTGAGGGCGAAAATGTGCCGACAGGAAAGCATGTCAACGGCAGTGGTCTCCATATACGTGAGAGGAACGATTACGTGAGAGGAATATTACACTCTCGCATTCAGCAAGGTATTTTGTTCGAGGCATACTCGCATTACCACTCCAGGTGAATCTAAATCTCCTAGAGCAGTTCGAATATTCGATATATGGAATACAACTTGAAGGTGCCCTGCATTGCGTTTCGATTCGTTGTTGACCAGAAATTTTCATATTATATGTTTTCGTGTATTCGCTTGTGATATACAGGATTATTGAAGCCTGCATGAGGATAGTCGCAGCTTAGTACTAGCCTCATCAAGTGACCCCCGTTAAGCCGAATGAGCCAGCTATCCGGCAGCACGCGAAGAAATTAAGATGCTTGGTTTTGCGCCATGCGGTAGCTTCATGCGACTCGAGATGAAGGACGCAGAGACGTACGGGTGCAAGCCATTTCCAAAGGGACGGTCAGCCGCTGAGTCCTCCCTCAGAGAAGGCTTGGGTCCTCGTATGTTCTAGGGGAAGTTGTCATGATTTTAATATTAATGATATTGGCGTCGTAACTGCTATTGGAGCTAGTCATTATACCATGACTAACTCTTGAATTTCATCAAAGCGTTGTTTTTACTCGCAATGGTGCAGTGTACTACGGTGGACGTCTTACAACGCGAGAAGACGAAAGACAAGTTCGACAACCTTCCTTGTATGGCATGCATGTTCTGCATTTCTATGGCACGCATTTTTTTTCCCCAGATAAGAGTTCTTGCTAAACGACGCGAAGAAAAGGTGTTGAAAACATTCCAATTTATGGATTTACTAAATACTGTAGTCTATACTTTTGTGACGCTAAGGCGTAGCGTGCGATCACACATATCGTACGAACGGCACAACGCGAGTACTTGACATCGCCTTCGGGAACAGGGAACAGAAATTTGGCAGGGCGCTCGGTATACTCCGACAGCCCTCGCCACCCCTGGACCCGTGCCTGGAATGACGCGCTCTTGGGCTTGAATGAATGTAAGACACGAGGGTCGCCTCGCGTCTGAGCCCCTTGTGAGCCTATCGAGCCGATAAGCCGCATGCTAGTGAGGCAGGATGCCGTGAGGAGAAATCTGGGTAACGGATGCGACCGTTAACTGCCTGCGTAGCTGAAGGCTCAACTGCTTGGCAACCACAGGTCAGGTGGCGGGTTGTTACCTCCAAGTCTACCGCATTGGGAACACGGAGAAGCGTCAGGCTGCCGACAATGTTACGGTTGGCATCTAGCACGCCGTGCAAAAAGAATTTTCGCCCACCATGCCTCGTCGAAACGAAGTGTGGCTTCCTAATTCGCCATGGTCATCTCGAGTGTCTGCCGGTCTGGCGGAAGCCCCGCAGTGGTTACAGGCCTCTTTTGTGTGTGTGTGTGCGATTTTCGATGGACCCTTTTCTCAAACTGTCAAACTCTACAGGAGAACTTCCACGAACCAGCAACGCGCAAAACAGAAGGACAAGCGTCTACAATTCCTGGAGGCTTGGTATAACCGGAGGCTTGGTATAACCGGAGGCTTGGTATAACCGGAGGCGGGGCCCTCTTTCCGCGAATCAGACTCTGTGCTTGTCACGTGACGTCGACGGAAGCAAGATCCCTCCCACGATTGTAGAGAGCCTATTTAAGGGGCTCCGAAATGTACCTTTTTTGACACTTCATTCTCTTCTCTTCATCTTTCACCAACCTTTGAATAAACCGTGCAAGTTTCGCACTAGAAAAAGTCTCGTCCTTGCTTGGTCGCCATGGTCTACCGGATGCCTGCAGCCCGCCGACAACGCCACGCTACCCAATAGTAACGTCGGTCGAGCTTCGATAGGCAGGCGTCGCTACAACTCGGCAGCATTACGATACTCTACCCTGGATTACGCAACAACAGGCGAAATGTAGGAAGAAGCACGCGCTGTCGGGTCACTTGAACATAAGCGAAATGCGAGTGGACTCATCAGTTTCCGTTTATGCATGTTAATTACGAAGAAATTCTGTTTTTTACGGCGACCCTGTGGTCCGTATACTTTTGCTCACGGGTGTATACAGTCAGCCGCTGGGCGTGTTTTCTTGCTCTCAGGATGAAAACTCTGCGCGAGTATGTAAAGCTGATTTCAAGGTAAAATACCATGTTTAAAAAAGATGGTATTTTAAAGACAGATCAAAACTAAATTTCTCAACGGTGAATTGGGAGATGGCATTTGAATGTCGCACTTTTAAGGGAGAATGAGATTTTGTATTTGCCAAAATTAAAAAAAATTAAAAAGAAAGAAACCACAACGTAAGTGAAAGAAGGATAGAGACGCGACCTTCACAATCCTGAAGCTGCTCTCCTGATGGCCTCACAGGTTACGGCAATGTCTGGCCCTGCCCCCTAAGTTGAGTATTGTTGGAAGCAATGAGAGAGAAAGGGGGAGGTGTTATATTTCGTTCGTAAAGCGTTTTAAAGGGGTCCTGAAACACTTCTTGAACGTAATAAGAAAACGTTGCCGATCTGTAAAAGAGGTTTCTGTGAACATGTGAGGCAAATATTATTGCGCCGCATGCAACAGGGTATTTACATTCTTGTGCGAAGCATGGTGAAAAATCGCTTTCTCGCTCCTTCGCAACGCCGTCATGCAGCTACATCGCCAGTTGCCCAGCCCACCAACAGTGATTGGCTGATTTCGTGATCGCGAGGGCATTCTCAGTAATATTATCATTGCTAATGTTGAGTTAAATAAGTGAAAAAAAATTACCGACGATTACGTTACTTCCTAATGCGAAATGTGAGCGCAGCAAATAAGCTGTTTCACCTTTTGGATAGATTGAGGCAAAGAAATCGAGCAACACATGTATGCGCTATCACATAATTTTTTGTTTATTTTTCACACGTATTCCTTTAACAAAGACTCCACTAACAGTTCTTGACAGTCATGAAGGAAGCTTTGTGGTCGGAGAAGTAGACTGATATATGTTCGACTTGGTACACCAATGCTTGATTCTCAAAGACGAGATCTATACAAGTGCCTCGCGAGGTTGTCACAGCCGTGGGGGTAGCAGAGGCTAAGCGCCGCCGCCGAGAAGACCCTGCCGTTCGCGCCGCCGAAGCGGAGGCTCATCGCCGCCGTCGAGAGCAACCAGCAGTAAGCGAGGCTGAAGCAGAAGCTCATCGCCGCCGCCGAGAAGACCCTGCAGTTCGCGCCGCCGAAGCGGAGGCTCATCGCCGCCGTCGAGAGCAACCAGCAGTAAGCGGAAGCGGAGGGGGGCGGCGTGTACACCCAGCGGCAAACGATGGGGGCAGAAGCGCGCGCAGCAAGCGGACAACACGATAAAGGGAGGAGGGAAGAGATAGCAGCGACTGACTGATGCCGCTGACGGCGATAGTGAGTCAACCCCAGCTATCCGCCACACAAGAACAGGGGGGGGGGGACCCTTTCCTCCTCTTTCTGCATGGCGGCGACGGTGTTCTATGCAGTCACGTTATCTTGACTCTCTAGCGGCGTCAGCGGCATCCAGCGGTATCAGTCGGTCGCTGCTAGCGCTGGGGGGATGAAAGGGGGGCGGAGCTGGTTACGAGGCCGACGCCGACGACGACGCCGACGACGACGCGAAACCCAGGAACGGACGCCAAAGAGCTGCGCTCTAAAATATGTATGTCTGCCATCTCCAAAAGACAGAAGAAAAAGCATTTCACCTTTTCGCTGTCGGTCTGCACACGACAGTTCCGCGTAGCTGCGTCTGCTGCGCCTGGCCCCCGAGATAGCCGCGGGGTGCTGGGTAGCGTATACACCGTGGCCGCCACGGGTAGCTGTGACGGGACCTCTCGCCGTTCGCCGTCGAAATGTTCCGACTTTTGGGCGGGGCCCTTTGCCATCTTTCCCCCACAGGGCTACTGTGTGGAAGCCGAAACACCTAACCCCTTCGACAACACCATGTTGGTCGGCGTTCTGTTAACTGTATTTCTAATATGAGACTGCTTCCCGACCAGACGAGATGTCGTCCAATAAATGGTTTCATCTCCCGTGGGCTGCTTCCAGCGCGCTAGTGTAGACGAAAGGAGTGAGAAAGCCATTCATCGGTACGATAATTGCGTCTAACTCCACTTATACCTGAAGCATTCGAGAAAAAAAACATGCAGCAGGAGATTCGTGAGGCGACGTCCTGTAATAGTGAAGGGATGCTATGATTAGTTTTCAGGGCCCGTTTAAGTCACCATTTTGGTCAGGTCGTGCGGTACCACGCAAACTTGCCTAAATAATGACTTTTAAAACACGCATCCTGCCATGCTTTTAAGTGTACAACGGGGAAAACTTCATGCGTAAGGCGAAATGTGAGATAACGAAGATTAATTCAGAAAGAGTGAGAGAAAAAAAGAAGACAATTACGACAAAGCGTTACGTGCACTCGGACCACCACCCCGAGTATGCGGCAAAAGATCAACGAAAACCGTCGAAGATTAAGACAGGTGGAATGAATGCACATTGTAGAGGTAACGCCGCGCAAGCTAACAATATAGCACCGATGCAGAAATAGTGAACTTATAGCCAATCGTCCATGTCACGGTATTGTTGTCACGACCGTTCAAATATTCTCCACCGGCACATGTGGTGTATCTCTCTGGTTTGCACCTGAAACGCCCCAGTGCACTGAACTGGCTGGTTTCAAAAGTCGGGGCGTGCCAACGGAGAGGCTAGCGCCCTGCAAGATCGAAGAGCTGCCTCGGCTCGTACCATTTGTCGCCTGTAACGACGGCGGCCGACAATGTTTCAACGGCGCCGTAAATCGTGCGCACCATTCCGTCCGGTGCGACAGATTTGGCCAAGGCTTAGGAGACACCGCGCGGGCTCTGCCCATTGATCTGTTAACGTGTCGTTACGCCGCAAATAACTCCTGGAGTGGCTGGCCACTTGTTTTCTTTTCCACCCTGCGCGCTTGCACTTTGTCTCTTATTGTGCGTATGTTTATTTATGTAGCTGTCCTTCAGAAACGTCCAAGCCCGTCTGCTGTCCGAATCTTCCCGAATTTTTGGAGATTGCGGCCGTCTCGCTGTGTTTCGTACAACGAAGGAGTATAAGCCAGCTTCGCTGTTCATCGATCCTTATTGCTCGTTCACTGGTGAAGGTTCGTTCTACTCGTCACATTCCTCTCGCTAATTGCGACTAAAGGCTGGACTGATGATTGCGTTTTAGGTATCGTGCTCTTGTCTATAGCCGCGGTAGAATGGGCAAGCGCGCACGTAAAAGCGAACAATAGGACGGAGTCCGCTGTTGCTAACGGGACGACACAACCTAACAAGGAGGGTGCGTTCAGCAGAGAGAAAATCTGCTCTTCATCATTTTTTTTCCTTGTTCTTCTGAGACCATGCTTACATCATCGTGCAGGAACGTGCACTGCGGATGTTCCTGCTGAATCATGAATAAGGGCGCCCCGCTAAAGCGTTCTCTCACTCATTCTTCAGGGTGTTAGGATTGGGGGCTCAATCACATCGCTCGTTATCAGTTGTCAAGATTGGAGTCCGGCATGAATTAGAAGGTAGCTGGCCCATGCCGTCGTCCAACTTATCCACGCTGAGGACGTTGATGAAGGGAAGGACTGCTTCACATCGAGAACGAGGAATATGGGTTTATTTACAGTATTTACATGCAGTTCATCAGTCTAGCATGACTGCGAGAGAAAGTACGTCAGTCTAACATGACTGCTTAAGAAAGTGTATCGAGCATCCGCACAACAGCCGTTTATAAACACTTGGTCCTCCCCCGATTCCAAGGTGGCGGAAACGTTCGTCCAGTCATCGTAAACACGCCGCCTCTCCGCGGGACGGTTTACACACACACACACACACACACACACACACACACACACACACACACACACACACACACACACACACACACACACACACACACACACACACACACACACACACACACACACACACACACACGCACACACACACACGCACACACGCACACACACACACAGGTTCTCGGTCCGAAACCGACATCACACGGATTTCGTAGAACTCGGAGCGGACCCTCGCAGTGCGCCCGGGTAGCCATTGTCTTACGTCTTGGTCGGCGCGTGGGAAGGGGTCTGCGACGACGTTCCCGCGGCAACTCCCCCACTCATAGCAGATCAGGTCCGCGTTGGTGGGTTCGGTAACAATAGTTGGCCCGCCGAACTCATTCAGTCACAATGGCGACGAGGCTAGAGTGTAGCGGTGGCGGTTTCAGCACAAAGCCTGCTTCGTCAAACGCATCCTAGCTGAAGCGACGGAGAGTGGAGGACGCGCGTAATGTTCGCGACACAAAGTCGACTTAGTCACGCCGTGGCTAGAGGTTGGCGGCGGCGCTCCAGGAAAGTTTCGGCCACTGTCGCAACTGGTTGGCAAAACTTGCACTGCAGCTGGCCGTTCTTAACAAGGGCCGTTGGTTTTCTTGATGAGGAAGTCGCATAGAATGCGCGTAAAGGTCCTCTTTATTTTCTCTTTTATTTCGCTCTGTCATTTTCAAAATTCTTTTTCACGAGGAATTACGAAAGAACAACCAACAATAACAACTACTACTGCTACTATACTACTACTATTATTACTATACTACTACTAAAGAATAAATTCTGGCGTTTTACGTGCCAATCTCGCGATATGATTATGAGGCACGCCGTAGTGGGGGACTCCGGATTCATTTTGACCGCCTGAGGTTCTTTAAAAGTGCACCCAGTGCACGGTACACGGGCGTTTTTGCATTTCGTCCCCATAGAAATGCAGCTGCCGTGGCCGGAATTCGACCCCGCGCTCTCGGGCTTAGCAGCGCAAACTACTACTACTGCTACTACTATAGTGGTACAATAGTGAAAGAAAAAGAATCCCACTAGCTGAGCGAACCGAGCACGTCTCGAACAGAGCACATGCGGTCCCCCGTGTTGTGTGCGAAACGTACAAGTCCTCAGTGTCGGGTGAGGGCACGCTCACACATACAGTGACACCTCTAAACCTGAACGTTAATAATATACAACAAAACACTGAGGCCACTGAGGGCTAACAAGAAAGAAGAAGAAAAATATGACGTCAAAGTTCCAAACAAGTTGTCCTCCACACTGTACGCTGCGCTTCACGTATAGTGTACTTTCACAAGCAGCAGAATTACGTGTGTCGAGCTCAGCAGCGCGGTGCATGTTTGTATACCTGCCGGGTATGTCAGTGTCCTCCAGGGAATGTTTAGACAAGTAAACAGAATTCCGCTACGCTGTATTGAAGGCCGAACAGTTTTGCGAGCGACAACTGCGAGAGGCAAGTGCTGTCTTTTCCTTTTGTTCGCCGCTAAACGTTACGTGCGTTCTGTATCACTCGGAACAATAGAGGCCTCGTGGGTATTTTTTTTTTTTTTTACCACGTGAACGGAGCGCACCGAACTGATTACTACGGCAACGGAGCTGACGCCTACGCAAGACAACGTTATCAAAGGAAGTGAGCCAAATGACCGTGTTGCGTATTTATCGCCACATGGCGTCGTCAGATTATCAGCATGGTATGTTGTTTACTCAACTGTGGCCCTGTCGTTATGAGAGCAAACGGCGCATATGCTGTGAATGTCGACCTTTTCAGCTATATGAGTGCTGTTTGTTTCCTTTCGCTGATCACACGGTGACCTGTATCCATTCAGAACGTTTTAACACTCTTTGCCCACTAGAAAACTCGCTTATATCGCAATTATCGGGTAGTAATCATTGACGCCTATGAAAAAAATGCAATAAACATCACCGATTCCTTGGTATGGTGTTCTCGACAAGGCGGCAACGGAAAATGCTTGCGTTAAGCACTCCATGAAACATGCTGCAACTAATACACATTTCGAGGCGGATTCACGCAGGCAACTTCCGAAAAATAACTGTGCCCTGCACAAAACTTTCGCTCGCTCTTTACTGATGTCTTCCAGTGGGCATAATGCGCATAGCATACTGCATCTGCAGATAACCTGCGCAGAGAGGCGATAGTGCGACCTGAATCCTGCTTGTAAGGGCCGTGAAAGAGGTCGTCCAACACTGCCTTCGACCTCTTGACGTTATCGAAAAAGAAAGCATTGCAGATATATTTTTCATTTTACTCAAACAACGCGTTTGTCTTCCCTCAAAGCTGGTCAACAAATAGAATGTACGCAACACTGTACGGGTTCGATGTTTTGCTACTGGCCAGTGTATACGTTCTAAACGAGGACTTGGAAGAGTCGACACGATAGCTGTTTCGGAATCTCACAAACTTAGCTTGGACACGAACGTTCTAACTTCAGCCTGTATAGTTGGTCTCCCACATATGGGGGCGTCACACACCAGAAACCTGCCGTTGCCCCTCGTCTACGACTGTAATACGAAGGTGAAAAAAGAAACGCGAGATCTGGGGGGCGGGCTTGGGGGGGGGGGGGGGGGGAGCGAGCACATTTCGCTGGCGAGGAGCCAACGTAGACAGCAGGTAAGAATTCGTGACTCGACAGGAACGATGAACGTGGGGGCACCATCGAAGAACGAAGGCGTCTCTCTGGGGACTCGGGCTGGTCTGCCCGCAGTAGTAAGCACCCGGGCGTCCATTTCGCGTACGTCGGATGACATCCGGGCAGCGGACGACGACAGGGGGGTTCTTGTCGTCGTTGTCCGTCCCCGTTCTTCGACTCTCCAAGCGTGTGTGTGTGTATATATATACATATATATAGCCGTGCATTCCGGTCGTGCGCGCGGCAGCCATCGCCGCCGCATCTCTCCGCCGATGCCGCGTGGTCGTCGCTGCCGCAGATCGCTCGCGCCGGGCGAAAGCCATTAAGGCCAAGGCCTTCCCTCCGAGCACTGCACTTTGGCGACGACGGAGCAAGGGGGAAGCAGGCTATAAGCGGAGACGCTGCAGATGCCCCGCGAGGGCTTCTGCCTGCAGCGCTCGTCGCAGCGAGCTGTGTGGTTAAATGTCCGTTCCGTCGCCCCCCTTGACGTCCACATTCCTGCATGCCGTGGTTCCGTCGAGCAAGGCGAGAAGGGACGGGAGACGTATAGTAAGAGAGCCTCAGAAAGGAGGCGAAAGAAGCAATCGCAGCATCTGCCGCTGGTTTCTGCTCCCGTATTTCTCTGAACGGGCTGAGGAGCTGGCCGCGGTTCTTCCCTCAGGCCAAGAAAGGGCGAGCGATCACTGCGCCACCTGTGCAGTCAGCTGGCACGGAGCGCCCAGCTGCGTAGAATGCAGCGGTGCGGATGCAGAACAATGAGGCGCACTACGGCTGCTTTCTCCAAGACAACAGTTATCACAATTTGGGGCCCGAGCCGATAGCGTCTGCGCTCGTTGTCACGTAGCGTGGGCCACCCGCCATCGCTCAGCCTCGCCAGGTGCGATGTTGTATCCCCTGTGAAGCGGTGGCTTGTTTTCGTGCATAGCACGTCTCATGTTTTTTGTTTTATTTTGCTAGTTTGCTCTTAAACAACCGGGAGGCAAGGCGTCGTCAAGGAAAACACCGTGTGACAGATGTTAGTTACTCAATGTTATACTCAGCCTGTGAGTACCAAAAAAAAAAAAAAAAGTTGCGGTTTTGCACAAAGCGCCCAGCAGCGACAGCTTGTCCGGAGATCCATCGCTCATGAATCCGCCACGTTTTCCTTTCGTTTCTTTTTTTTTTTCATTTGATTTTTTTTTGCCTATTAGTAGTGTTTCTTCCTCCTCCTTGCTCTTAAAGATTTTTCACTCGGTCAGGAATAGCTGGTGCTCCAGAAAGCTGTACTGCATGCTATAAGAGCGTCTGTGCAGAACATGCGCCAACGTTCGTGATCACGCAACACCCCGACACCAGCTTAGTGGGCAGTGGCCTCACTCAGGAAAGCCAGGCCACTTCAGCCGTAGGTGACCAGTGCACTAGGAAAGTACTTGGAACGGAGCCCGTGGTACGTAGGGAGTTTCGCGTCCGATCCGCAGAGTGTCGCCACCATTAAAACTATGACAGCACTCCGCCGGGAAGAGGTAATCGAAATAAAAAAAGTTGACAGCCGCTTTAGCATATGCTAAAGTAGAATGAAGGCGAAAGCCTGTACGCTCACGAGACATTCATTAAATTACTGGAAATTCTCATTCGAGTGCGTTGTTACTTCCCATTGCTTGTTTACCCCCACCGAAGGTCGTGGGTTCGAGTGCCTCAATTAACTTTAATTAACTGTGCTTTAATTAACTCCGCATTAAGTAACAAGAAAGGTCGCGGGATCGATTCCCACCAAAGGTCGAGGGTTCGACCCCCACCCCATTTTTGTGCTGTTGGATTATGGTGCCACCGCATTTTCCGGACGGTCAAATTTTCGACCATGCGTCAACTTAAGGCTTTCTCCTTAATAAGTCTATATATAATGTCGGGTCTTTTTTTAGGACCTTTCAACCGAATAGATTTCAAATAACCTTAACATTTTATTCTCCTCCTGTGAATGAATGAAGAACTTTTATTTCCACTGAAAAGGGACTGCGTCTGAGCCCTGCCCTGGCACGCAGGCCGAGAAGGGATCAGGGACTGCCTCCTCCTGTGCACCCCCATACAGGCAGTGCCCTGTGCTGATCCGACAACTAATGTGGTGCCATAAGCTACGCGCGAGTGCAGAGCGGACAAATAATTGTGTCAATTAAGGTGGCACAGTATTGGTCTAAAATGTAGAGTGAAGTGCGAAATGCTCTCGAGAGCCCACTGGAGTAGCGGGAGTGTCCATAGGAATACTTGAAGTGAATGGTCAGCTGGGTACTGCTCAGTGAACACGGGCGCCTGAGCGGCTTATGTAACAGCACCTTTGAAAAAGAACGCTGAAGAACTGCGCAGTGTCTTCCGTATAGGAAGCTTGATTTATTTATGTATTATGCATTGGAAATGTATGTCGCCGGCTTCTCCGCAACGTTAAATTGATAAATGAATGTATGACAGGTGACGTGAAATCAGCACGGAAGCGCTCTTGCTGCGCGGCGAATGGCGGAATCCGTTAAGGACGCGTACCTGCCAATGACAACGGGCAAAGTCAGTGGCCGTCCGGCTGCACAGTGTTTCTTCGAAGAAACGGTGCGCAATTTGCTCGGGCATGGTACATGTTTCGTAATTAGTGTTGTGGTCGAAATGCATCATTTCTCTCGACGGGGGCCGCGTGCAAACTGAGTCGGAGCCTTTGTCATATCAACAGATGGTTCGCAAAGTGAATGGAGAGCCAATATATTAGCACGTGCTTAGCAGCACAGCGCCCTACAGCCGCTAAGCCGCCACTGCGTGTTCAAGAAAATAAAGTGCTTTTTTTTTTTTTTTTGGGTGACTGAAGTGGCTTGCGCTGCAGGTGGTCTTCGAGTAAACGGGTTGAGCAGCGGTGTGTCTAATGTAGTTGGAGGCTGAAAGTGCACAGGGGTTGGAAATCATTCACTTAATTGCCTTCCAATGGCCTGGTGCTTACATTGACAGTTATGCTGAAGTCTAGGGCGCGGAGCTACCTCAGTGGCCCAGATAACAGTGGTTATTATTAGGAAAATAATAAAAGCGGTTCCGCGTTGGTTCCGCATGATTCCGAAAAGAACACGAACGTGGAAAGTTGTTCACGTGTTTTATGTTTCCGTTAGTCTGCTCGTACGCGCGTAGTGCAGTTCAGGTCATTGCAGAAGCAGGGAACTACGCCTTTGTACGAAAACAATTCTTTAAAAATTCACGCGCGTGGGCAAATGTAAAGTCAGAGCAATCTCTCTCTCTCTCTCTCTCTCTCTCTCTCTCTCTCTCTCTCTTCCCCTCAAGCGCAGCGTCGGGACTTTTCGCAGAAACGTTTGGCAACGCCGCCGCAATGCGGGTCAGTCGAGCCGCGGTCCTTCCTGTTGTGCCTTCGTCGAAGCCAGTCCAGATGCACGCGGACGTTGTTGCTTTGCTCGATTTCCCTGCCGGGGAAACGTCCACTGTACTTCAGCAGTCCACGCTTCGCTTCATCGCGAATGAAGACGCCATGCCGAGGAATGCGGACAGGAGCTGTCATGCGCATTGGTATGTAGAGGACCGAGTACATGCCAGGAGGCAAGAAAGGGCGGAGGGGGAGGGACGCGTCGGTATGCGACAAAAACAAGAGAAACCTCGACCGCAGCGGAATGAAGAGAGAGAGAGAGAGAGAGAGAGAGAGAGAGAGAGAGCAAAAAGACTGGCAGCCGGCGATTCGCAACAGCCACGCTCTACGTTCCGGCCCGCGTCGTCGTCTTTGTGACCAGGCGCGCATAGCGGGGCTGGAGCAACGCCACGCGCCCCCCTCGATATGCTGCTGCTGCTTGCCGGCCGACTCGTCTGGAAGCTGTCCCCTCCTTCCGCCGCCCACACCCGCCGCCGCCTATGCCCCCCACATCTGCCGTCGCCCCTCCGAGTCTGTCGGGAAGCATTTCGGCTGGCGTCGCTTTTCATCTTCTCGTTTGTCTTTTTTTCTTCATTGTGTCACTGAGCGACGTGCATCCATTTTGTGTAACACTTGTTACCAACGCCCAGCGTGGGTTGGAGGTACACGCTCCGGACATTCCGGCGTTCCAGAGAAGGTGTCTGCGAAAGCAATGTTGACGAGATGGACACCGCGCAGTTGGAGTTCGATCAGTGCTGTGGTCACCAATTTGCGAAAATGCGTTCATCGACGGAGTTGTTCTTTTCGCTGCTGTCGTTGACCTCAGTTTAGTTTTGTAACGTGTACTAGTTACCGCCAGCAGTGATGATCGATGGGAAGGCGGGCAGAGAGGTGGTGGTGTGGTTGCTCGAGAAATGGCAGAGGGTACTTCTGTTTGCAAGGTGCACACAAGAATCAGGGCAATGAACCTGCCGTAATGCTAGCTGGACATAGATTCAAATGGTGGAGCAACCTATGCGTATTGTCTTCAGCTTGCTTCTTTTGCTCTTTTCTTTTTTAGAACGTGCACGGATTCCCACTTATAGTATGTCATAATTTTACCCGTTACGTGCGCTAGAGCGAGATACCACGACCACTCTAGAGCTCTGTACTCAAGCGTTATCGCTAGGGGGCAAGCACTGATGTGTGTAGTGCCACGCGAGACATGTAAGCCCCACAAGGAAGGAACGTCACATTACTTGTTTATAGCACTCTATGATCCCAAGCTATCAACGCTAAACCTATGCCGCATCAATTATAATGGCTACATTTGAAAAATTACGCTTAACATGTCGGCGGCCACATTACATGTTTAATTTTGTGTGTCGACAGTACACACGTAGCCGACTATATGGTTTCTTTCGGTTTTCTTATTTATGTTATTGCCGCCCCGAGACCGATGTTTTAGTGAGGGAAGGCCCTAGCTAAATGTGAGCCAGAGAGTGCCGGCTAAAAGTGAGCTACCTACGAACATAATTTGTCATCGTTTACGAAAGGGGCTTCTGATGCGTGCGGACACAGTTCGACGAGGCGAAACTTTCCGCGGCAGTATTCCGCGCTGTCCGACTGGAAGCTTCTCCCTGCAGCGTGCCACGTGAGCCCACCGTGGGTGGTGAGCGGTGCATTTAGAACTCGGCGAAGCGAATAATAATGCCTTTGGCTTTACCGGCAACTGTCAAAACATCACTCCGCGCGAAATTAGTCGGTAGCCATTTATCTGCTTCACACTGCCATTCGAGCGGACGTTATGAAAGCAAACGGCGTAAAAGAATGTAGCGTATTAGGCGTGATGGAAAACAGACGCCTTGCGGAGGATGCGTGGGACTCGTAGTAGTAGGACGGACGCGCGAAGTACGCGAGCGCACCAGGACGGGCACCAAACACGCAGCTGCCACCCCCCTTCCGCGCTGCCGGCGCCTCGCCCTCATCGCTCGCTGCTCCGTCACCGCCGGAGTTGGGGGCACAGTCCGCCGAGGGGCTGTCGACATCCGCGCGGGCGTGTAGCCAGCGGTTCGCATATTGCGCATTCCGCGCTGGCGCCGAACACGAACAAAGAAAGGGACGTGAGAGGAGCAACAACCCTTCGGACCCTCGCCCGGCCGCTCCACTGCCGCGTCGCGGTTCATCGGTTGCGCGGCGTCGAGCTCGCTCCAGGAATGTCCTGTCGTCGCGGGCGCCGCCGCCGAAACGTTGTTCCGCACTTGCCTGCCCTTCTGTTGACGTTGCAGTTACGCCCGCTGCTATGATTGGGGGCTCAATTTCATCGCTCGTGATCCGTTGTCAAGATTGGAGTCGGGCATGAATTAGAAGGTAGCTGGCCCATGCCGTCGTCCAACTTATCCACGCTGAGGACGTTGATGAAGGGAAGGACTGCTTCTCATCGAGAACGAGGAATATGGGTTTATTTACAGTATTTATATCAGTCTAACATGACTGTTTGAGAAAGTACATCAGTCTAACATGACTGCTTGAGAGAGAGTGTCCTGAGCAGCCGTACAACAGTGGTTTTTAAACACTCGGTCCTCTCCCGATACCCAGATGACGGAAACGGCTGTCCAAGCACCGTAGGCGAGTTGATCAGGCACCGTAGGGGAGAACGAGACACCGTAGGGGCATTTATTCCCCAAACTGCAGCGCGCCCGCCGGCCGCCCACTGTCTGGCTTTTTGGTCGGCGCGTGGGAAGGGGTGTCAGTAGACGTTCCCGCGGCTCAGTAACAATAGTTGGTCCGCCGAGCCCGTTTAGTTACAATGGCGACTTCGTCAAAATCGGCTCCAGCGACGGAGAGTCGAGGACGCACGTATTGTTCACACACAGTCGACTTAGTCGCGCCGTGGCTAGAGGTGTGCGGCGGCGCTCCCGGAATGTTGCCTCCACAGTCGCAACTGGTTGGCAAAACTTGCACTGCAGCTGGCCGTTCTTAACACCGCTCGACGAGTATGTGCGATGCCGTACTACATCGCCGCTCGCAATTACCATCATGTCCATGTATCGGCTAGCCACGTCGGCTGCTTACCTGTTTTCCTTTGAGTGTTACGACTTAGCACACGCACCCTCCCTTCCAGTCTTCCGAATGCTATACCGCCTGGATAACAAAATGCCTTTTCCAGCACCGGGAAGACATACCCGAGGGCGTAAAAATTAGTCTGTGCTAGTTCGAAGAGCGTCGGCAGTTTCCTTTGTCGCCATTGTGACGTTGAAGCTTAAAGAAGCCTGGGGTCGACTGAATGTATACCTAAAGTGCAGCTTGTCACGGTCAGGGCGTAGATATGGGTCACCGGTCCGTATCTGAGGACAAGTGTGAACATGTACGTTAATTGGATGTGTTCAGCAGCACCGCCCGACTTAGCCTCGATACGGCCGTTGTGGTTTCGTTTGGATTACTTAATTTGGATTTGTATTAACGCAGGCAGAGAATATTTACCGCGAGAGTTGGAAGAGTGAGAAAACCTTTGTACTTTCATGATCTCCCGTGCCTCTAAGTTCACCGACCGGCCCATCGCGGCGTACTTTGGCGCTTGCAAAGAAGCTTGGCCGGCGCGCTGGAGGACATTGCACTAAGACAAAGCGGATTTAGTTTACAGAAGAGCGCGCCGTTGTCAGAAGCGTAACAATGCAACGAAACCTCGCCGGAGCGCAGACGCCAGATAAACACCCGTCAGCCCCACTTCCAGAAGGCTGCTGCTTCGCAAATAAAACAACAATAGCCTCGAACGGTATCGGGCCATATAAAAAAATCAAAAGCGGCGCGCAAAAGATTAACAAAACTATTTGAAGAACATCCTAAGCAACCGTACCAGAGGTTTGAATTGTGCAAAACGACAACGCACGGCAGACAGAGAAAGAAAGGCGGTGAGCTTTTGTTCGCAGTGCAACTCTTTGCGAAGCCAACCGGCTGACAGCATTCCTTCTCTTCGAACCCCAGCTTTTATTTACTATTTTCTTCTGCGACGGTCGTCTTGCCTGCGGTCGGCTCCTTCGCCGGCGTCCTGTGTTCGGTCGCCGCGTATGGTGTGACACAGCACGGGAAGGCGTAACTCCCGCGTGGAGCCATTGTTTCTTCGCAGCCGCGCTCGACCGCGGCCTTCTCGGCGGCGTCGAGGTGCCGGCGGATGCGACGGGGTTTCGAAACCGGCGAAGCGCGCCCCGGCGAAAGCCTCGGCTTAATGGCGACGACGATCATCGCCCGCTCTTGCGATTCGCTCGTCAACATGCGCGCGGGGACAACGGAGGATTGATTTCGCGCGGGCGTGACGTCGAACTGACTTTTGGGACGAGCGTACGAGAGAAATGCGGACGACCCATTCCGAGGCACAGTCATTCAGCTGTTGCGCAGCGGTCAAAGATCAGCCTCCCCCCGCCCCCGCCGCATTTCTTTCCGTTCTCTTTGGGAAGAACTATGGCCTACGTGCTACACTGACACAATAGCGCAGGATTTCAACGGCCCTTTGCGGTTTTTAAAAATTTGTTCGACTATAGCCTCCTTCTGGCCTGATCCTTGTTTCATCCTCATCATTGCTTTACGGCAACCATGCCTGAGTTTTCAGGCCTGGCTGCGTGTGTTGCGTGTGTCATTTTTACTCGTTGAAGAACACCTATGCATGTCTCGTCTCCTTTTTATTTAACGCAGACGCGTTTCACCGTCAGGAATTCGCATGCAACAGAACTGACGTCGCTGGCTGCACGCGTCGGATGCGCAGAGCAGAATGTAAGAGTTGCATTCTCAAGCATGCCAGAGTGCTCAGCTCATATCTGTGCGCTTTGTCGCACCCCTGCAGGCTGGGCGATCAACAGATTTTTGCTTAACTGCCTGCCACTGCTTCTGTTACCTTTTCTTCACCTCGTACCTTACCTCGTCCCTTCACTCACTATGCTTTTCCTGTGTGCACCCTTTTCCCCGCTATAACAGGCAGGCATTGTACCCCTCGTCTAGAGTTCGATAAGATAGCCGAGATATAACACCACGGCAGTGCATTCTCTCACAAGGGCACTGCTTAGGACAAAAACCAAAGCGCATTGAAGAGCAACACTTGCGCGTACGACTGCATGATCCTCCGGTGAAATCACCACTACTATTGCTACAATGGAAGTAAATATTTTATAAACTACGGTTTTGGAACTGCTTTGCTGCGTAGTCAGTAAGGACGTTTCTGCGGCTCACGTTTCCTCGGACTGTGTGCCACAGCGTTACCTTCAAGCTTTCCTCTCCCGCACAGACAGTATATCGTATACATTGCAGGTGTATTCGCATCGCATCTCTTGCAGCCTTTCGGTACGTGCTTCCACCGAGGCTTCCTCTGCCGCTGCCGTGTGCACGAGGCGTTGCTTCTGAGACTGTGTCCTGCGTTGCTGGGCTGCGTCGCTTCGAGCGCGTGCCCTAAAAATAAAGTGACACGCCGCTGAGGGGGGTGCGACCGACAGGAGAAGGAGGCCAGGCAGCGGCAGCCCACGGCGTCGCAACTGCGCGTGAGGGCCCTCGAGATTGAGACACTCTCTCGCGCGCTGGTCGGTGAAGAGTAGCAGAAGGGAGGAAGAGGAGGGGCCGGGGGGGGGGGGGGGGGGGAGACCATGCGTGGAAACCGTCGAGAACAGCTGCCACGCGAGGTTCGAACCGTGGGGCACGTGGCGTGGATACTCCTCTGCGCAGTATTCGTGTATACTGCTGCGGCGAGCCATGGCGTATGGCTCCAGCCGCGGCGCGGCTGTGCGTCGCAAAGGCGCGTGCTAGTTTGTCCTTCGGGCCCCGTAGAGTGCACTACAAAAATTACAAGAGGAAACTCTGGAGCTAGTGTTTATGAAAGATATATGGCGGTTCAACGGGAATGATGGGCAATACACGCCGATTTGGCTAACCTATATACGATTCGACCTTATATGGCTTTAAACGGCTTCGTGACGTAGCAATTTGATCATTTTCAACGAATAATTGCGTTACAAGTGCAATGTTTACGCATTTGGACAGGTACTAATTTCCTTGTCGTGTTTAGAAAACTTTTAGTTTTTAGAAATTTACAAAGATAAAGCGTAATAAATAACGTCACAAGAATTAATGAAATCATAAGCAACGAATACTAGACCTATCCATGTACTAATCGTCATTCCCATGGTAGCGGTACGATTGTAGCGTCATTGTTCCCCTGTAGTAATTTTTGTACGAAACTTAGCGTTCGAGTCGGTGAGAAGCGTGTAGATTATTGACCAGAACATATGTGCAGAGTTGTTTCTCTGTTCGAGTGAAGCCGTGCCTACGCGAATGCGACAGTGAACCAATATTTCGTTAATGCCTTACATTGATCTAAACGGGGTTGATGCGCTATAGGACGACTACAGCCAGGATATATAGCGTAAGTGGGAGAAGTCGCTTCCAGGGAATTCTCGTAAACGGCTAGAGCATCACATCAAGGTGAAGAGAGCGAAAGCGAGACGCCTGCGTGGCGTTTGCTCTCCTCCGCTTACAGGCGAGACGCGCTCGCTAAAACCAAGTTCGAGCTCGTTTCGGCCACTATCGCACGAAGGATGATGCGTTGCATGCAAACGCTCGCGCATCGCATTACCATGTAGCGCAAGAAAATGCGACGTACCTTCGTTGCGTTGACTTGAAACGCGGCTTGAGAGTCGCCCAAGGCCGCGAGTGACCCGCCGGGGTGGCGTGTGTGACTTTTGCGTTGCGCTGCTAGGCCTGAGGGCGCGGGATCAAATCTTGTTCGCCGCGCCCGCATTTCGATGGGGCGAAATGCAAAAGCGCCCGTGTACCGTGCATTGGGTGCACATTAACGAACCCCAGGGGGTCAAAATTAATCCGGAGTCCCCCCACTACGGCGTGCCTCACGATCATATTGTCGTTTTGGCGCGTAACACTCCCGATTTTTTTTTTTCGGTGCATGTGTGTATATGCCTTAAATAACAAGATATACGGTCGTTGAAGGGGTAAGAGCGTGAGCAGAGTTCCCGTGTCTCTTGAGCGATGATCCTATCATACTGAGCATGGCTGCATGAAGAGAAAAACGGTGCATTATTCTCGGCGAGACGACGCGCATCGCTCGTTATACGCGATTTACTGCTACGCGAGTCAATGTGCGATGTAAGGGGAGTGATAGGGCCTTCCGGTCTTTCGATCTGGCACTTTGACGTTTACAGTTACGATTATTGCTTTGATTGAGCAACGAGAAAGCTAAAATGCGACACATTGATCGCGCGTGTTGAACGGTGAAGTGCATTGAAGTTACAATAGGTTCAGACGTTTACGGTGAGCGTAAGGTCACCTGCGCTTTGCTGAGAATTCTGATGTATAACAGCGGCCGAATAGAGAAACCTTTTTGTTTGTAAGAGCAGTTTCCCGTTGTCCTGCCGCCTTCATATTATGTCTTACGTGACTGTTGGCTGGTGCCTGTTCTTACGAACAGTTCTGAAGTAAGAACGGTTTTTGTGAATACGGGACTCGAAGCTTTACGCGCTTTGAGTTGGTACACTGCGCTGGAAGGCCGACAGCCCTAAATTTCAACGGGACACGCTGGCGATGCTTAGCGCGATGGCATTTCAATGTATAAGAAAAACTGCTCCGTCACTCGCAGCAGAACACCAGCTAGCCGCTAAAAGTCTAAAAAAGAAACAATGGACTCGCCGGCCCTGCGAAAGTGGATGCCCAGCGAAGCTATTGAAAACCACAACTACAACTGGTGAGGGGAGTATGCAAGGCTTTATTGCTTTAGAGCAATTGTAGTAATGGCAATTTAGTGTAATGGTAGTAATGTGAGTGCTGGTAATTTTGGCAGCACGCTGGCGCACATAACACTGGTCCAACAACGTCGAAATCAGTTGCTAGGCTGCTTCTTCTATGTACGAAAGGCTACGGAATGTCACTCCTCACGTCGCAAGCTGCCGTCGCCGCAGCAGCTTGCGCCACAGTAATCGTTACCGGGAAACGTATGCGGGGAGGGCTATACGTGCTTCGTATTCATCTAAGGAGCGCCTGATCATCAATTATGCGGTTCTGGTGCTTGTTTTGTGCTTGTTATTTATTGAAACGTATGGTGTTCAGTATGTTGTGTGATTCCAAAGAATGTATGCACTGTTCGCTTCACTTTGCTGAGAGCTTGAAGACTCTGCCTTGCGGAAGTACGAACCACTGTTGCTGGCCTGTACTGCCGCCGGGATCAGCCCACATTTTTTGCTAACGGACGCGGACACGAAAAATGCCGACCAACTAGATGTTAACAGCTTCGCTGTAAAATCAAAATTCAGTCACCAGGGCATGGTACTTTCACCACAATCCAAAGTATTTGCATGCATTTCGTTTGGGCACCTTCCTCTCCGCGTGTGTTCGTTATGGCCAACGATTAGCATCATGTGTCGAGACCGCAAATTCCGACCTTGCTAGCTTGCCGAGAGGCCTTTACATATAGAGCACTGATACCTGCGGTGGCACGGTCGTTTCTCAGGTGATAAATTAGACAGTAAGAGATGATGGTCGCTATGGTTATTTAGCGCGCGCGTGTGTTTGTGTGTGTGTGTGTGTGTGTGTGTGTGTGTGTGTGTGTGTGTGTGTGTGTGTGTGTGTGTGCGTGTGTGTGTGCGAGCGCGCGCGAATAATGCTGCTTTAGCATACGTGGAGGTAGTTTTATGAAAGTGAACAACTGCCAGCTACCCTGGAGTAGCACTAAACTACAAAGGAAATACGTAATTCTCAGAAAGAAAGCTTCGCAGTGGAAGAAATATTCGTTCTGCTTCTGCTTCTGTTTTACATTCGTGCTGTCTCTGTGACGTTTGGTTTCCATTCATTCCGGTTTCATTTATTTTCATTGATGGAACGATGACATTGAGGACCCAGGTGGTATATCTGTGACAGCATCCTTCACTGCAGCTGGCCGAACACCTAACGACCGGACAGCCTATACGGCGTGTTTTCCTCTTTGCGACGTTCAGATGCGTGTAGCTTGGCATCCACACATATCTTTTTGCGGTGGTCCCACCTGTAAGACCAATCATTTCTGTCTTAGTGGTGTTTGTGTCGCTGCGGCGCCATTGGCGTTCTACGGAAGCTGCTTTCCGAGGAGATTTGATTGACATTTGATCACATTGGACGGTGAGTTACATATATTGAAGTGTGCCGGCCGTGGAAATGAGAAGCATCCCATCAAGTGGCAATAGCCAATCGCTTTTCATAAGTTACCAATGCCTGTGTACGGGAAGTAAAATCGTCACGGACGGTCCGTGAGCGCTCAGGAAAAGTAAGGGAAATAGCATGCGATTGTGCTTCTGTGATTAGAAGTGAAGCCCTCTGTGCTTGGTAGTCAGACCCTTAAGACCCCTCGGCTACAGCACAGATGAGTATGCGAGAGAGATGAAATGAGAGAGACATAGGGCGGTAGGGGGGAGACAGGAAGGTTAACTAGACTTTGTCCAGTCGGCTACCGACACGTGTGGCGGGTTATGAGAGAGCTAAATAGAGGGGTAGACGTAGTGAAGACAGGCGTTTACACCAGTCAAGTTCACTTGACAAGGCGCAGCGTGTCTATATTGTGGGGCCTTCGAGGATTGCAGAAGAACTCGCGCACATGTGTGTTTCTGGCCTGATGAGCGATGAGACCAGGCTCCCAAAACCTTAGCTTCAGTAAAAGGCCGATCTTTCAGTCTGCTCAAGACACACCGAAGAGTCTGGCGTTGCCCGTCGAACTGGGAACACGGGCAGAAGAGGTGCTCGGTATTCACCTCACGTCTGCACCGAGTGCTCATGGGAGAGTAAGCCGCCAAACTACTCTAGAAGTATGACTTAGTGAAGGTATACTCGCATATGCCCACAGCTGAAAAATCAATGTAGGGTCACATTGTGACAGATTTGCGGTGACTGCAATCGTAATGACGGATGGCTGTGTAAGCGACGGTTTAAATTCTGTGGAGTATTCCAGCGAGCCAGCGTTACATTCCGAGCAAGATGACGAAGCTCTCTTAGAGTGGCCATTCTTAACATGGTAAACATAGTCAACGGCGAAGAAGAGAGGAGCGTAGCTGCACGAAGGAAAGAGACATATAAAGAAAAGAAAAGAAGAAGAGAAGATAAAACGAAACAGGAAGTCTTCGCAGAGCACCATCTCCGGTCACTGCGCCGAGACATCGAAAACAGCATCCCGCACGCAACACGCATGGCAACACATATGCATCGCTGCCCTTTGCGTATACCAATGCACTTTTGACCTCGATAGCTTGGCTTTGTCAGTGCGCGGCTGCCATCGCATCGCCCCTAAGCATTATTGTGGGGATTAGCCCAACGCTGGTTCCAAGGGTCAGAAGTAGTTGATAGCAGGCTTATAACCTCTTTCTCTATTACGGTTATTGCAACGGGATTTGGCGTATATTGGCTTGTATTTTTTTTTTTGTCTAGAACAAAAACTGCTGCGCTGTCGTTACAGTGCGCTGCGATAATACGGCAGCATGAATCGAAACATCCGCCGTAAGAAACGAAGCGGCGCGTTAAGTTTGTGCTTTAGTTATTAGCGCTGAAATTTACTTCCGTACCTTTATTTTATTCCTTTGCAGACGGTGGCACTGACAGTTCACTAGCTTCTTCCTTGGCTAAAGCCCGTAGCGGTCAGCGCAACGTGAGTATGGTATTTCGCGCAGCGCATCTGAGAAGGGGTGGAGGGGGGCGAATTCACAAATATGTTTTTGCTTATAAGCGTTATTTGCCATTGGCCAGATACCTTCGATGCTAATATGCCCCACTATCAGGATTGGTTGCAATTTTCGCCGACGGACAGTTCTAGCGTAAGTGCTTGCTTTGTGAATACGGGCCCTCTTTCGACAGTTATATGGCGGCTGCATAGTGGAGCATTGCGTAAACGTCGAAAAGAAATTGTGATGGTGCACACGCAAGTGCTTTTTCACGTTAGCCTCGAATAATTCCCAGCTTTTGTCTATTTCTCTCTATTGTCTCTTATCTATATATTGCCGGATTTTTTTTTTCTTGTCGAGAAAGCGTTATCGTGGTGCAGCTAATCGCAGAAACAAGGAATGTGAACACCGGAGACTTAGAGGTAGTGAACAACCCCCAGCATCGACCACATTTTCCTTAGAATAGAGAGAGAAAGGTAGTATAGAGAAAGAGGGAAGGCAGTGAGGTCAGCCAGAAGGGCGCGTCTGGTTCGCTACCCTCCACAGTCTCAAAGAGAATTAAGGGTTAAAAATAGAGGAAGAGAGGATAGAGGTTCACATCGACACCACAGTTGGCCACTGAGGTCTGCATAGGTCAGTTTCGGAGCTTCAGGTATTGGCTCTTGGTGCTTTTCTTGGAATGGGGCTGTACCGCGTGGGAAACTTATGTGAGGGCCGCGCAGATATAAATTAACACTTTGCTGTATACTATATAGTCGCCGCACGTTGAAAGTGAAGTCCGTGCCGAAATAAATTGACAGTTTGCTTAGAGAGAGAGCCTCTTTAATAAATCCTGGAGAGGTTTGTCTTGCGGCTATTCCAGATGGTTGTGATGAAAAATGAAATGATATGCACTGTTCACAACTTTGCTTAGGAATGCCCATTCAACCTTACGGCTTCGGGAGCGACAAGGGGTGCGCCACGTATTCTTTAAAAAGCACAAATCTGGCTCTGTAGACTGCCAATTAGAATATCATCGTTTGTCAAACACACACACAGACTAACGAAGAAAACCACCGAAGAGAATTGAACGTGACCTAGAGGGAATGCATCGCCAGCTTCGTTGAAACAAATACACAAAACCGAGCAGGACGTAACACAGATCGACGACTTTGAACCTCTGTTGTCTTCTCTGTTCTTTGTACCATTCTCTTAGTGCACTGTTGTATGTACGTTGTATGTATAAGTTATATTTGCATAACCAAAGCATAAGTTGTAACGCGCGTCTCTTACAGGCGAATTTCATTATCGATCAGCACCCAATGTCCGACTTAATCTCGCTAAAGGCGTGCGTGAGATTGAACACATTGTATTGACGTTGACAGCTGGACATTGATAGTCACTGCTGATGATAAGCGAGAGTTTGTTACACGCCTATACTTTCGCCCACCTTGTAAAATTAGCACTTCCTCCTCTAATCATATAAACCCACTGTTCGAAATGGGCCAACTCGATAGGACACAGCGGCGAACGGATGGAAGCGGTTAAACGAGTTGTAGGATTGAGTAGCATGCCCAGCGCTAATGATATATTGCGTTATCTTGATATTACTCAATAGTTAGCAGCGTCCATCCACTCAAAGTGTCTACAGTGGGGCTCTGCAATCGCTGCTGAGATGCTCCTGTCTCAACGCAGTGCGACCAAATCGATGAGACAGAGCAGACATTAACAGTATATATGTCGAGAGCAGGACTATATCATGAGAAGCCAACAAAGACACCAAGGAAAACATAGGGGAAATTACTTGTATTTACTAATTGAATTAAAGAAATGATAAATTGGTGGAAATGAATGTGCGTGAAAAAACAACGTGCCGCAGGTGGGGAACGAACGAACGTCTCCCATTGTAGTTACTGTGAAAACTCCGACGCTTCAGTGGAGCATATTATCGTATAATGAGCTTAATATGACCAACATCGGTTTCGCCTGCGTGACCGTTTGGACACCTTTGACAAGCGCACAGTGAGCAAAGTGCTTGGACAGCGCCACCGCAGTCGTGCCCTGATCAGCAGAGCAGTGCCATGAGTGCCCTTCGCGATTATTTAGTGAAGACTAATATTATAAGTGCCTGTAATTGGCATTACTCTTTTGTCGTCTACATTGTGCTTCTCTTTTAACGAGCTGATCGCGCGGTCGTGGTGTCCTTATGCATATATATGAAGAGACTTTGTGTTCTCATTCACTCCTGTGTAATGGTTTACCATATTGTAGTTACTGAACTTTGCTTTCGGCGCTGGTGGCGCACAGATGACACAGTATTTCTGCGCTTGTGTTCGTGTGGTGTATCGTGCTTTTTGACATTTTCTTCTTTCTTTTCCTTCTTTATTGTTGTTTGAGTAACAAATTTGTGAACTTGGTATAGCCGGCTCTGACGTAGTCTACCTTCCTTTCTTTCTATATCTAAATAAAAAAAATGTGTTGTTTGTTTATTTACTTACTTTCCCGCTGCCCCTCCGCCCACAAAAGAGAGGGAGAGAGAGAAGAAAAAGAAAGGATCTCATAGATAGGCAGGGAGGTTAACACACGGTACAGTTCTGGTTGGCTGCCTCGCACGAGGGGGAGTGGGTAGGGGGATAAGAAAAGAGAAAAAGGGTGGTAGAGGGAGAGAGAGAGAGAGACGAGCACGAACAATGTAACCGTGTATACCATATACAGCGGTAAGCAGGCGGCGCTTTCAAGACATGTCATGAAGGCCCGTAGTCCTCAGGAACTTGCTCAAGTTCCGAATAAAGCCTTCTGCTCGGAGTTCCTCCGGGAGCACTGGCCCATAAAACGCTCGGAAAAACCACGAAGCCATGCTTGTACCGTCGCGCACTTCCTGCCCAGCCCGGTGAGCTGCGGTATCGAACCGCGCTCCCCCGCGTTGTTTCGAAAGAGCTTAGCGGCTTCGCGTTTCTCTTTGGCGTCGTTCTCTGGCTGCCTCCCACCGCTCTGTACTTGTTCGGTGCGGCGGTGCTGAGGGCGAGGGAGAAGAGACGGCGCAAGAGGAGTTGCGCTAAGCGCCAAGGCGAACGTGGGGGGGGGGGGGGGGGGGCTTAGCAGCAGCTGCCGCCGGGAAGTCAGCGTCGTCCCGTAAGACCGTGGCTCGGTGGCCCGCGTCGCGCGACTTTGACCCGCGGCGCCTCTGGCAAGGTGCGACCCGACGACGGCCCGGATTCGTTTCGCTGCTCCCATAATGGGGGCGCACGCGCTGCGTTTTTCGCAATGGCGCACCTGCGCTTACTAGTTAAGTGTTGCCACGCAGCACTGCAGTTTCTATAGCTCCCAATTTGAGATGGGAGATACGTATATGCAGAGTGCCTGTGCGTAACGGAACGGGACAAACGATGGAACGAAATTGAAGGTAAACAAACGTAGCGCCAGGGCCTAATTCGCGTTGCTTTACGTTCGTAAGATCCTTTTCTTGTTGGCCGCGGCCGCCTTCGCTAATATGTTCATCCTCGATATTGACTGGTATCTGCTGTTTTGAACATTTCCAGCGTAAGAAGTTTTTGATGAGACCCGTATTCGCGGAAGAGATCCATTTATCTTTGTCAGTGGCAACCAAATTGAACGTAAACACTGTGAGGGATCGTAAGTGCTCTTTGCCAGTGGCAAAGATCCCTTACGAACGAAAAGCTTCGCGAATTCAGAGCCTGTTTTTTTTTGTGCGTTCACAGCAACACACACACACACACACACACACACACACACACACACACACACACACACACACACACACACACACACACACACACACACACACACACACACACACACACACACACACACACACACACACACACACACACACACACACACACACACACACACACACACACACACACACACACACACACACACACACACACACAGACAGAAATGATAAATGAAAGGCAGGGAGGTTAGCCAGGACTGAGCCCGGTTGGCTACCCGACACTAGGGGAAAGGAAAAGAGGGAGGGAAAGATTAAGAACAGCGACACAGAGGAAGCGCGAATAGTACGTAGCTATAGGACTATATGTCTGGGGCGTCATGTAAGCACGCCACGCAACAAATGTATTAGTACAGCCAATCAAGTTCCCCCCCCCCCTCCTTAAGTTTCCACTGTTTTCAAATTTGAGTGGCTTTCACTTTTCACTTGTTTGTAAACATGTGACGAACGGAAGTCTGTTTCGAATTTCGCAGTGAACGACAAAGACTAAGTGTCGCGCGCGCGCGCGCGCTCGTGTGTGTGTGTGTGTGTGTGTGTGTGTGTGTGTGTGTGTGTGTGTGTGTGTGTGTGTGTGTGTGTGTGTGTGTGTGTGTGTGTGTGTGTGTGGGCTCATTCCATTCAAGTTTCTTTTTTTGTGTGTGTGCTTCGTCATGCGCGCCAGAGTTATCTGTAAAAATTACAGATAACTGAACGGGAGAAAATCGCAGTCGCATTGCATCAGCCATGGAGCAACACGCCCCAGCCTGTGGTCCAAATGACATCTATATGCTATATTAAAATCAGCGTCCCTACCTCCCTTTTTGTTATATGACTGTGATCTACTATCCACTGCTGACCTTAACTGGGATAACCTCTTGAGCTGCATGCTCCAATTTTTGGACCTAAGCACGCGCGGCTAACTCCTTTTAATTGTTATTTTTAACTGATTCGTAGCGAATAATCGTACATACACAGCGGATAAATTGTGCGCTATTATCTGTTCGACTTTCGGGCGCACATTAATGAGCACACGTATTTCGCATTCTGTTCACTAGCATTCGTGCTGAGCGGTTCCATCGTTTGTTGTTTGATTCGAGTACATCGCGCCAATGTGGTCATCACGAAAAAAGCGGTGCCTGCGGCTTTTTGCGATCACAACATTAGCGGGCGACCTCTTCCGGTTTTCGCCTTTCTTACTGCATTTCTATTGCTATCTCGCGCAGCTGATTTGTATGGATCTAGTCACGTGTTGAGAACTGCATCGCCCTGGAGAGCAAGATAAAAACGGTGCTACATGTAAAGCTTGCTGTTTCACATCTCTTGAGGAAATCCTTTTCAGGCATACGAAATGTAGTTATAAGAACCACGCGGTATCTTATATGTGTCGGTGTCACGTGTGTGTGTGTGTGTGTGTGTGTGTGTGTGTGTGTGTGTGTGTGTGTGTGTGTGTGTGTGTGTGTGTGTGTGTGTGTGTGTGTGTGTGTGTGTGTGTGTGTGTGTGTGTGTGTGTGTGTGTGTGTGTGTGTGTGTGTGTGTCTGTGTCCACTGTCAGGTTCAAATGGAACGGAATGAAATTAAGGATGCAAAAAACGGACGTTCCATCCGTAACTCTTCCAATCTTGTGCATGCATGCGTGTATACAGTCAGCGTAAAAAAGTTTGCGCGATGCAAATTCGCAAAAAAGACTGAATTTCAGCCTATATTTAGCTTGCAGCCAGCAAAGCGCTACTATGTTGGTCAAGTAGACAATACTACCAATACTACATGTGGCAAATCCGAAATCCATCCTTCGTGCCCGGGCTCAAGAAATATTCAGCTATTTATCAAGTGCCGCCTGCCCAGTGAACTTTTGACGCCAACTGTACTTTCACAAGAAGTGAGCTGTCAAGTTGTGCAGCAAAAAAAGAAAGAAATGAAAGAAAAAGAAGAAAAGAACATGATGTTGCTTCCAAGCTAAAATTCTTCACACTTCCTCCAATAACTTATCCATGTCTTCCATGTCAAAATAAAGTCCGAACTGCACTTTCATTTCGTTTCATTTATTGATACTGCAAATCCCATCAGGGATTGTAACAGGAAGGGCTGTATGTGATACATAGGAACATGGTATAAGGTGTTACATACTAAATCTTATACAATAAAGAAATTGGGCATATGACAGTTTGATTACGTGATTTTACAAGAGAATAACTAGAACAGAGAGGATATGACAACAATAATTGCAGTTGCAGAAACCAGTTACAGCGTCAGTATTGAGGTAATAACAGTCACGCAAGAATCAAGGTTACAATAATGCCAACAAGAAAAGAAATGTATTGCATCATTGCCATAATTATAGTAAAGCACAAACATCGTTAAAATAACAAGGCAACAAGGAACTACGTAAATAATGAGAAGAATTATTGCTGCAATGCGTATAGTTGATCCGCAATCAGGGTACCAAGCGTATCTAAGGATGAGCTGCCAGTGATACCTGTGTTAATATTATTCCGTTCGCGTGTCGCCCTTGAAAAAAAATGAGTATTTGAATATATCATTGCGGAATGAAAATTCGCTTAATGTGTGTGTGTGTTTATGACGAGTTAATGTATTCGAGGACGTTGATATGTATTTCATAATAGGCAGTTTAAGTTGATTGTGTATTAACTGATACATGATTTTTAGTCTAGCAAGCTTTGCTCTGTTATCCATGGTTAGAAGTTCTGCCCATTTCAGTAATGGTGTTGGTGAGTCTGTGATGGAGTGTTTATTATATACGTATCTCAGCGCTTTTCGCTGTACCACTTCAAGTTTTTAATCAGCTTGTTAGTAAACGGGAACCAAACGGTGTTGGCGTTCTCTAGAACCGGTCTTATAAGTGTTTTATATGCGAGTAACTTTGTTTCAGACGGTGCTAGTTTAAGGCGTCTGTTAATGAAGAATAGCTGTCTTATTGCGGTTGATGTGATATTGTTAACGTGAGAATCCCACCTGAAGTCAGATGTTAGTGTCACACCAAGGTACTTATGCTCATGAACAGATGCAAGAGGAATGTTGTTAAGGGTGTGCTGGAAGGCTGATGTATGTTTTTTTTTCTGGTTATAGATAATAGAACGGACTTTTTTAGATTGATATCCATCTGCCAGTCCTTGCACCACTGGGAAACTGCTGTTATGGCGTTATTTAAAGTTCTATGGTCATCAAGGCAGTTAATTTCCTGGAAAAGAACGCAGTCATCTGCAAAAAGTTTGATATTCTGTGAAGCATATGCTGGTAAGTCATTAATAAAGATTAAGAATAATACTGGGGCTAAGACACTACAATCTGCTTCATATCATAAAGACAGGTGAACGGTTAACAGTCACAACTAACGTTACATCAGGAGTACCCCAAGGTAAACTGTAAAAACAAATGCTACAAATGATACTGGTGACTGCTATTGCGGGACAACTGCTGGTTTCATATTTTGCTTGCATATTCAAGATTTGTTCATTTTCTTTTTGAAGAATGACTGCTCTGTGCAAGCTATAGAAAACTGTTTACTTCGATGCCCTGTCGAAGTGTATGCGGAGTGTGCTAAGTTTCTCCCGTTTATTGCGTTTGTCATTTTTCGATATTCCTCTATTTTATTCAAGTGAGCTCGCCGCGTGTGGTATAGCCGGACGATTAATTTTACCTCACGTCATCCTTTCTTTTCTTTTTTTTTCGAAGAACAATTTAACATTAGGGAGAGGTGGGAGACACATTTGTTGCCAACACTTTCCATGTCACGTATTAAATCAACTAAAAATGGAACTCCGGTAGAGTGCTCTCAGCGTGGGCACGAGCGCGGTGACCGCATTGCATCGGGGAGTACGACTGCGCTCGAAAACCGATTCAAATCCTATATGGACAACCGGCCGCATTGTCGCGCAGTCTCAATTGTTCTTGCGCAGCATATGCGAACAGCGAGCAACCTGTCCTGTTGTGAGCGGACGCCCAAGTCCTTCCTCCTCCTCCGTTTGTGCTTGTCAGCGAGCAGGTCCCGTGACGATCTCCGGGCGCCAAGTCAGTGTCGCCATTGTCAGTCGTACTCCCTCAAATAAATGAGTCATTGTGGCAGGCACAGCCGGCCGACCGATGCCCGTCGGCGTGAGAGCCGAGCGCGTGCAGTCTCCGCCGTGCCAGCGGGCAAGGCCGCCACTTGCGAGGATGTGCGCGCGCGAAGCGGCCTTGCGACGCCCGAGAGAGCGATAGCATCTGCTCGGGCCATCGGTGATGTCGGCGACAAAAGGAGGCCGTCGGGTCGCCCGATCCAAGTGGCGCTCCCATGGGACGCCGATGCCTTCGCGACGATACTGCACGGGCGGCGCGGATCGTGCGGTATACGCGCAAGCGACGAAGGGTCTAGTGAAGACGTCTTTCCTCGCGCCGGAGCGCAATAGCTCGTAATACGGTACGGGTTTGCGCACGTTCTCAACGTCCTGTTTTATTTATTTTTCGATATTGCTCGTACGTATTACCGAGGCCGTAGCAGACGGGCGTAATAAACGCGTGAATGAAGTATACGCCTTCGAACGACGCGTATTACACGCTATCCTATTGCAAGCGGATATTTCTTGTTCCTCTATTCGTGCTGTCGGCGGGATCCATGCTTAAACGTGAATGATCTTACTTAAGGCATGTTCGGAAAACTGGTTATGCGTCGAGACACCGCATCGCGGAATCGAGTGCTGAAATATTGCGGTGGTTCGCGCTTCATTCCCGCTCCATCGGCTCGCCCCACCGCGGCCCGATATTCTATATTTGACAGCGGACGCCCGCGTAAACGAGGGGATCATCCTACCGCGCGAGCTCAAGATACCCGAAGTGCGATTCACGTTATGACACATTTATTGACAACGCGGTTTCAACGTTGCAGCTAAGTAGCCTCTGTGTGTCGTACATCTATCACGCGATGGAAAGAGAGCCGTACGCAACGCTGCAGCGTTTCTGATTCCGTAGTATTTCCTTCCCAACCTTCTGTTTTCTTCCCCCCTCCCCTCCCACTCCGCTTCCCTTCATTTGGCGCTAGACAACGAGGCGCGACGCTTGCGACACTTTTCTGCCTACCTTGCTGTAATACCTCGTCGATCTAAAGAAATGTGTTCCACATAACGCCTTCCATTACACGCGTCATTATTCATTAAGACAGCAGCGCGTAAGAAGAACAAATGATACAATATAGCGAAACTGACGACAAGAGCGCCGAATTAACAGCTGAGTTTTTACTGCTGACGGACCGATATGTAATAATATCGGTGTGTTCAGCTTGGAAAGAAGCCACATCACTATAACGCAACGAAATATAATATAGTATGACATCTCCAGGCTCTCTTAGTATATATTGCAGCTCTTGGTTATTTATATTCATGACTGCGGATGCATTGCAGTTCTTTACTCAAAATCGCGAGTGTAGGGTTGCTGACAGCGGTTTCTTCTAGCCATAAGATATTCTCAAATCCTAAAATTTCGCCTGTAATTACCGGATTCTATACCCACGATCGTTTGTCTTTTGAAACGCTGGCACGCAGCCACAGTTTCTGCAGTGGAAGGCCCCGAAACAGCACGCTCTACGTTGTACTTAAGTTCCCTGATCTGGTTGTTAAGACAACGGCCCCTTTATCCGACGTGCACTTTCTTATAGAAACACGGAATCGACTAAACCACAACTTCACCGCAAGTGACTAACATGAGACGGTGTTGCTCCGTGCAAGCTCGGACTCTATGTTACCTCAATCAGTAACCTACCGGCATAGGCTTGTAAGGTATATATATATAGGCTTCTAAGGCGACAGAACAGCTGTTTCTGCGCGTATTAAACACAAATGAGGTCGCAATGTTCGAGATAAGTGCAATGAACTCCGTTTTCATGTCTCTGTTTCCCTCGGACATGCGTTTAGGATGCCTCGCTGAGTGACCGGCGTCGTATTTGCGACTGCATCATGGATGCGCTACTAAAAAGAAGTAGAAAATCAACTTTAAATCACGTACTCACTAAAATTCAACCACGCTCTCCCCCTCCCTCCCCTACGCGAGGAAAGTATAGTAATGATAAAGTGGGGAGGGGGATTTCGTGAAAACGTTGCAATAAAGTGATCATGCAGTCCATCAGTCCTACATTAGAAAAAAAAATTAATAAGCGGCTGGTATATCGCCACAGGGGAAAAATAAATACCCAGTTGAACGTGTCTATTGTTCTATTTCCGACTCGTACGTTTGGTATTTTGATAGAGTAAAATGATCCGCCGCGGTACGGCTTTGTGTTGGTGAGCACGAGGTCGCTGGTTGGACTATCGGTCGCGGTGGCATGCATTTCGAATTTCGATGGTCAAGAAATGCAAGAACGCTCGTGCATGCTTAGGTTGAGAACTTTAGGTGCACGTTTAAAAAAACCCTTCACTACGACGTCCCTCATAACCCACTGAACAGTTTCGGGAAGCTTTAGCTCGGGACCTGCTGTGCCTAAATACACGGAAAAGGAGAAATAATTTTTTCTCCGCAACAACTGCACCGAATTTGATGAAGTTTGTTACTTGTAAAAGAAAAAAATGAATTAAAATGTAGTAACTGTTAGAAGCGGATTTTTAATTTCGGTCCTCGATATTCTTGATAAAAAAATTGTTGAATATTTCAAAATCTAGAAACACGAAAATGTCGAGTTTACAACACTCGCGCCCAGCAATGAAAAAAATGATATCGAAATTCTGTAAACTGCATCTAATAACACATCTAGAATGGAGAAAATCGATATGTTATGCCCATCTGTGAAATGCGTTATTAATTTGTGAATAGGACTTTCGCAAAACTTTTGTAAACATTGCAGCAATTACACGTAAAATATAAATTAATATGTAACCTTTGTCCGCTTTGGATGTTCTAACAGGGAAAATGTTGACAGAACTGCGATATCTGTCTTTGGTACAGAGTTATCAATGTGTAAACACTCGTGCACAGAAGGCTGTGCAAGCGCTACTGCGCTTCTTGAGATCGACCGGCTTGTGTGAACGCCTGTAATTGGAACGCCTTTCCTGTTACCTGTTTTTCACTTTCTCTATTTCTTCTTTTTCCTTTCTTTTTCTTGTTCCTTTTTTTCCTCCTCTCGCTCTCTGTCGTCTTTACAACGCCTATATCCCCCACCACAGTGCAGGGTAGCAAACCGGAAACTCGCCTCTGGTTAACCTCCCTGTTTTTTCTCCCTCACTCTATCTCTGACTCTCTCTCGTGCTTCTATTTTCTTCAAACTTTGCAATTTTCGGCAAGTTTTTATAAAATAATTCAGGTCCTAAAACGAAATTCCGCTTCCATTAGTCACTAGAATTTAACTTTTCTTTCAATTGCAACAAATTTCATTAAACTCGGTCCAGGCGTTATAAAAAAAGTGTTACTTCATGTATTTGAATAGGCGGCATCGGAGTTGGGCCACAGCTGAAGTTACCTCCTAAATCTCACAATTAAAATTTAAGTTTCAAATGATTTCAACATGGCTAAAAGTGGTACTTGAGCAGTAATGCAGGTAGGCCAGTTGAATATCATAACTTGGGAATGGAGCGTTGTCCCTCATCCTTACACCATCTTCTCTTCTTTCGTACGTAATTCTGTCGCAGTGACTGCGCCAAAGCCTGGTTCCACCGGTTTATGAGCGTTTGTTTCTAATTTGTTTGGAGTATTGGTCGCTCGTTTTTTGGAGCAGGGAAGTTTCCTAACGTTTCCCAATAAATGTCCCTATACTGTTTCCTAATCCACTTAGTATCCACTTAGAGTTAGTCCGCCAACGTATCCATGCAATGGTGTCATAACTGCGATCGTTTGCTGCCCGGAAGTGCAGGGGGAAGAAGTACCAGCAACGTGGTCCAACTCCACCGGACTGACACGCTTATGCAAAACTGTTTAGAACGAAAACGACACACTATAGGGACAAGGAATATCAGATAGACCGAGAGCGCTGTGTGTGTGTCTCCCTTCTTTAAAACGCTTGTGTCCCGTAGATTGGGGGCACTTGAAAGATACCGTGGTAGTGAAAATTAACCCGGAGTCCCCGCTACGGCGTGCCTCATAATCGAATCGTGGTTTCGGCGCGTAAGACCCCACAATTCAATTCTCTTCCTTCCTTGTCCCGTTAGTTAGCGCGCTCTTTTCGTTCTGTATTTGGGGCGCCAACTAGCCCGACAGCGAACTCTCTCGAAGTAAAAGCTTTTTGTCCGCTGTTGTGCCAAGCGAAATGGAGCCAAGTTATTATGTAAAGTATACCAGGCCAATGGGCCGGTACACCGGGCTGGCTCGTGCTATTCGATATTCATGTCGCACCGCCCTTCGATCCCACTAACCCACCAATATTCTCAAGACTCGCTCCTGAACAAAAATGAGGAGGGTGGAATAGAGATTAGGAAGGAATGGGGGGGGGGGGGGTCGCTTAAGAAAAGAAAACGCAAAAAAAAAAGTGTGTGAAGCCGTGATGGGGGTGGTTTACGCCACCATTTTTCCGGGCACGTAAGTGCTTGCGCACGGCGCACTCCTCCTCTTCCTCGGTCGTCGCCTTTCGACGCGGCTTCCTTCTCTCACCCTCCCCTTTGTGGTCGCGTCGTGGTTCCTTGAGGAGGGAGAGCAGCTCACTGGGCAGAGAGCACCGTTATCTGCGCCAAGGTCATGTTTACTTTCTCTACGCCTCCTCGCGTGTGCCGGAGGGCGCCCGTCGGCCGCCTGCTCTCGCGCGGACGCCCGACTTTGCGGAACGCCAGGAACGCGCGCGATCGCGCTAGTCGTCGCCGTCGCCGGTGTTTTCTTTACGCTCTCGCCTGCGGCAGCGTCGAGGACCACCCGCTCGCCGCCGTCAGCGGTGCGCTGGCGTCTGGCGAGCACGTCCTTGACAGTGGCCGAGGCGGGAAGGAGCGAGCCTGCGAGGCATGCCCATGCAAAGGCCCCCCTGCGGACATCGCGCACCAGGGCCACCAATGAACTGCCGAACGTGCGAGCGTGTGTGGTCGTGTGGCGTGGCTATGTTGTGAAACGGTGCCCCGAGTTCGGTTCCTGGCCTCTCCTTACTCGCAGGCCCTCGCGCCGAGAAGAGATTCGATATAAAGCACGCGCGCACTTTGATGTTGCCCGCGATGGTCGCAGCCCCACGTCGACCTCTCTCTCCTCGCCGGCTTCGCGGCCGATGAAAAGTGTTCATGCGGGGGTTTGCTAGATCACCTCTCATAAGCGGCGTAAGCACGAGACATCAACGACTGTCCATGCCCTTGTGAAAGATGAGCGCGAGGAGATCAGGGGAGGTATTCTGTAGGAGTCCACCTAGTGGACTGTCCACTTCGGCCGCTGCTGATTGGCTGGGGCTGCTCGTCTCCTCCTCGCTCGAACAGCTGCATCCAATCAGCAGCAGCCGGAATGGACAGTCCACTAGGTGAACTTTTGCAGAATAGCCCCCCCCCCCCCCAGCTCTTGCGTGCACTTTTATCCGATCCTTGCCCTTATCTATAGCTTGTTTTACGCGAAAAGTCGTTTGATTTATGTTTCTTTCATTTCTTTTGCGCCCTTTTGCAGTAACTATCGTGTTTCACCACAGCCCCGTGTTGATATCATCACAGTATTCTTGCTCTTGCGCTGCAAAGACAGAGGCGGGAGTTCGCAAATAGATTAGCTGCATATACAGTCATGTAAGGATCGCACGCTAGGAGTCAACACGGCGAACGCACATGACGCTGACGAGGCGCGTTTCGCGCCAGAGGCCGTCGATTCGTTTGTCGCTATAGCCTCCAGTGCTCCCACTGTCCATACTTCTCCCAAGCTCGTGTGCGTCTGTCGCTCAACACTTTATCCCTTTCTTTCTTTTTTTTCTAGCCAATTACACCACTCTTTTTCTCCCTGCTCCGTTCCACGCGATGCGACCTTACGAAAGCCTGTGTTCTGTGTTCGACTCTCTCTCTCTTTTTTTTTTTCTTCGTGCCCGCGCGTCGCATACACATCCGTACTTCCCTCTTCTTCTCTCTTTCTGGAAGCAGCGCTAAATTCGCTCGCCGCGCGGCGTTTCTTGATTCCCCCTTCACTCCCGCCTCTAAATTTAGGACAACACACCGCAGACTCCGCACGCTCACTGTCCTGCAGTGTGTGCGCGCGGCACAGGCGCATGCTCTCGAAGCGCAAATTGCCTTAGAAAAAAAGAAAAAAAAAGAGAGAGAGAGAGAAAGAGATGCGCATCTCTCTTTCCCGTTGTGAAACTCGATCTGCGCGGGAGAGCCCTGCTGTGTCTTCCCACAACAGCGTGTGGTGTGGCGCGGCATACCGGAGAACAACGCCCGCCTAGCCACCATATATCCCGCCGTACGCGCACGCGTATTCGCCTGCCAGCGCTGCTTGTTTACCACGGCGCGATTCCCGCCACTGCGTGTGCGCCGCGGTCGACGCAACTTTGTCGGGGAAAACAGATTTCGAGAGAAAGAAGAGGAAGAGGCGCTCTGTCTCACAATGCCACCCACGGTGTGTGTGTGTGTGTGTGTGTGTGTGTATGTGTTGCCAGGAGGAAAAGAGGACAGACGCGGTGCGGCCGCGCGCTGGTGCTGCTTTCGCTTCTTTGTAAGCGCGTCGCTGCCCACTTTGCTGCTCGTGTTTTAGAGGCGCTTCCTCTCGTGCGAACTGTCTTAACCCGGCCACTGGCCTGCATTTTCGAAGAATTTTCTCGTCGGCACGCTTGCGTTGTACTTTCATTAACAGAGGGATTGGAGACGCCGAGGCACGCGGAGAAAACCTGCGAGTTTGAGTGGAAGCCCAGGCCAGTATGTAGAGTTTCCCACATTACTCTGTGGAGCTCTGGCACTGCGATTTTCCAGCTATATGCCAAGTGAAGACATGTTTTACAATGATATGAAGAAAACAGAAAACAGCTAGACAACGTATGAATGCAGTGTATGTCCTTATGCGCATAAATAATCCTCGCGGATTGTTGCATTTTCAACGCAACCTTTCGTTGAATATTAGTAATTTGCAAAGTCCCAAAGCCGCATGAAGCAAGAAGGAGGGAGTTTAGGCAAATTCATGTGCTCTATATATCCATCATTTCCAGGTTAGCTGAACGGCCACACTCACTAGAGCACTACTCGGGCCTGATTTTTCGGCCCGGTCCCGGCCCAGCTTTACGAAGCCCGAGCCCCGCCCGGGCCCGGGATGCCCGTGCCTACATGACAGAGCCAGGTCCGGGCCCGTCCCAAGCCCGGGCCCGTCCCAAGCCCGGGCGTTCATTTCGAAGCTTAGCCAGGGCCCGCGTGTGCATGACCAGGCCCAGCCTGCAAGTAAAAATAAAAATAAAAAAAACTTTTACCGCATGTGTCAGCCTCGCCTTCCCCTGGTCCAATCAACTGCAGTGTATAAGCAACAAAAGGCCGAAATCTTTGTTGCCCCAATGGGAACATCAGTGATCTGGCCCATTGCCTCCGCTGTTATCTTTCCGCTGGGGCGCATGCATTTGCTTTGATCGTAAGATTTGGTCCTATGAGGTCATTTAGCATGCGAATATGTATGTATCCACATACAAACAGGCGAATTCACGAGCATACAGCATAAAATAGACGCAGAAGTAGAAAGAGACGCCCCTTGCGTTAGCGCTAAAATAATATAATTGTATCGAGAATTGTAATAGTGCAATCGCAAAAACGGCAACAGTAAAATGGTTTGAAGAGCGGGTTTTGAACAATTTATTTTTCCATACGCGGAAACAATGGTCGTTTTTGTGGAAAAGAAAACAAATAGAACTTTATCTGTTTTCTATTTTCTTTGCAGAGGTATACTAAGAACCCACGCTGTTGCTTAAGGGATCGTTCATAGTGTCCCTGTGTATAGTGTCCCTCCCACACGCAATCAGTGCTTACTCTCTCCCTTTTTCCTCTTTCTATTCCCCTTTCCCCACCCCCAGCGTAGGGTAGCAAACCAGGTGCTCTTTTGGTTGACCTCCCTGCCTTTCCTGTCCTTGCTATCTCTCTTTCTCTCTCTTGCCCGTGTCACTTCAGCTTGGCACAGAATGCCTCGGACCATGCAATCAATGCATAATGTTCGCGTGTGCTCGAAGGCACGACTTTGGCGCTTTAGTGAGCGGGCCTGAGTCCAGCCCGGGCCCGTGACTTCAAGCCCGAGCCCAGCCAGCGGGCCCAGCGAAAAACGCTTCGGACGGCCCGGGGCCGGGCCCAAGCTTTCGGGTCGGCCCGTGCCCGCGCAGGGCTCTAACAATCACTTTACGGGAGCCGCGAGTCTGGTGCGAGTTTGGTGTCTATATAGACACTACAGTGCCATACATTCCCTATGATAATTTTTGTAGGAAAATCTGTTGTTGTTGTTGTTGTTGTTGTTGTTGTTGCCTTTAACTTGTTTGTCCCGGCCTGCCCTGTTCTTCGTCTTTCTATTCTTCTTGGGTTTGCGTTCTGTACATGCATTGCCATGCGGTCGTAAGCTTATAGTGGCGTTCATTGCAAGTATGTTCAAGAAGTATGAATGTCAAAATGTGTAATGGTGCATGTTTCTTGAACGCTGAGATATCTAGCGGCGTGCGCAAATGGTCATACAGGATCCAACCGTGTTGAAAGTTATAAGCTGTTTCGGCTCTGCTTAAACAACCCGCCGTGGTTGCTCAGTGGCTATGGTGTTGGACTGCTGAGCACGAGGTCGGGGGATCGAATCCCGGCCACGGCGGCCGCATTTCGATGGGGGCGAAATGCGAAAACACCCGTGTACTTAGATTTAGGTGCACGTTAAGGAACTTCAGCTGCTCAAAATATCCGGAGACCTTTACTACCGCGTGCCTCATAATCAACGAGTACTCTTGGCACGTAAAACCCCGTAATTTTTTATTTTTCTGCCGAAACAGTGGGAACGCAGTGTTGGCCCTTCGTATTCCTGTGTGGTAGATTTAAGGTTGGTCGAGATTACGACGGTAAATGGGGATATACCGTGATATGGATTTTCAAGTTTTGTGGATATCCTTATGAGCCTGACCGCGCTGTACACTTTAAAAACAATTGCACCCTTCGGGGTGTATATTTGCCACGCAACAATAATCGTCATCTGTCTTGCTTGCGTTTCCTTTCTTGAAAACGCAAGCCGCTCGTTACTTTCCTGTCGAGAATGCTCCGTCGTGCTGATAACGAGCATGCCGTTCGTGACTTGGAAGTACCGGGCTCGCAGCGTTCAAGAAAGGAAACGCGGACAAGACAGATAGCGATTATCGTTGTGTGGCAAATGTACACCCCAAAGGGTGCAACAGTTTTTAGAGTGCAGTGTTTTGGAGCCTTCCGCTAACACTCGCGCTTGAGCAAGCTAGCCTCTGATACGGGAGGTGTAAAGCAGCAGCGGCTTCCTCCCTTTCGCAGAGCATGCAATCGAGACTGGACAAAACGAAGCGTTGCATACGAGCGCTATACTTTCGCGAAATTCATGCGATACAATCACGACCATATAGCGCGCTATATATCAGCTCTGTTGTATCGAGCACAACAATGAAGAGGTGCAGATGTCTGCCACATAACACTGAAATGCATATCATAGTATACTGGGCATGCAGTGCAACTAAATATGCTAATAGTAAATTGATGAACAGTTGGTAGAACAAGGCCGGCATGTCGCCGCGAAGCCGACGTTTCGACAAACCCTTACAAAAATCGGTTTGACCTTTCAGTCACTCATGAGTCACCTATCAGTCACCCCTGTCACCTATCTGTAGACTCGACCTTTCTGTAGACTAAGTCTGCAGAATGTCTGCAGACACCATGCGGACTACAAGTAGACTTGTCTGTAATATGCGTGCCCAGTGAGTGTGTGTGTAAATATGTGTATGTATCTATATATACATACATATTCTGAACCATGACATATTTTATAATTACAGTTGAATAGTTTTGACCTTTCAGTCACCCATGAGTCACCCACCAGTCACCTCCACGTAGACCTAGTCTGCAGAATGTCTGCAGACACCGTGCGGACTGCAAGTAGACTTGTCTGTAATATGCGTGCCCAGTGAGTGTGTGTGTAAATATGTGTATGTATCTATATATACATACATATTCTGAACCATGACATATTTTATAATTACGGTTCAATAGGTCTGACCTTTCAGTCACCCTTGAGTCACCCACCAGTCACCTCCACGTAGACCTAGTCTGCAGAATGTCTGCAGACACCGTGCGGACTGCAAGTAGACTTGTCTGTAATATGCGTGCCCAGCGAGTGTGTGTGTGTGTGTAGATGTATATCTATATATAAACGCATATATATACATATTCTGAACCATGACACATTTTATAATTACGGTTCAATAGGTCTGACCTTTCAGTCACCCATGAGTCACCCACCAGTCACCTCCATGTAGAGCTAGACTACAGATTGTCTGCATATTGTCTGCAGACACTGTGTGGACGGCAAGTAGGTAGACTTGTATGTAATATGCATGCCAAATATATATATATATTGAGAAGAGGTTTATTGGCGGCTCCTAAGGCAAAAGCACGGCGACCGGGAACGGCGAGACAGCCCGAAGCACTGTCCAAAAAAGGCGACAGTAATCAACAGCGCGAGCGGGGCCGAGCCGCGCGTTGGCGATGTGTCTTTGCCGCGAGGCGCGTCTTCTTCTTCACAATCTCCCCCCGGACAAAAAGAGCCATCCTGGCGCCTTAAGAATCAGGAGGCAGAGGGTCGTGGTAGGGCTCGGGAGCGGCTGCAAGGCACCAGACGGGCGTAAAGGCGGCGATTTGCGGCGTTGACAGTCAAGACAGCACCGAACAAACTTTTGTACAAAATTGTACATGCCGCGCCAGTAGTAGCGGTGGCGAATTCGTTCGTACGTCTTGAAGACTCCGGCGTGGCCACACTGTGGATCGTTGTGGAAAGCGGCACATATTTGTGACCTTAAGCTGCGGGGAATGACCAGAAGCCACCGACGGCCTTCAGGAGAGTAATTGCGTCGGTGGAGCAGCTGGTCACGAATGGCAAAATGAACTGCTTGGCGTCGGAGGGTTCGGGATACAGGGATAGTCGAAGATCCAGAAAGATAGTCGAAAAGAGAAGCGATCCACGGGTCACGACGTTGTGCGGTGGCAAAGGAGTCCATGTCGAGAGATGAGATGGAGTGTGCGGAAGTTGTTCCGCAGGCAGAGTCTGGAGGTAAAGGTGAACGAGACAGGGCGTCGGCGTCGGAGTGTGTTCGCCCACTGCGGTATACGACGCGAATATCGTACTCCTGGATGCGTAATGCCCAACGGGCTAGGCGGCCAGTGGGATCTTTCAAGTTGGCAAGCCAACAAAGCGCGTGGTGATCTGTGACCAAGTCGAATGGGCGCCCGTACAGGTATGCTCGGAACTTGCCAAGTGCCCATACTAAGGCCAAGCACTCTTTTTCGGTCACGCTGTAATTGGCCTCAGGCTTCGTCAGCGTGCGACTCGCATAGGCGACTACGTATTCGGGGTAGCCTGGCTTGCGTTGGGCGAGGACGGCGCCGAGACCGACCCCGCTGGCATCTGTGTGTACCTCAGTTGCAGCCGACGGGTCGAAATGGCGAAGAATAGGTGGGGAGGTGAGAAGACGACGCAGCGTAGCGAAGGCGGAGTCACATGCAGGGGACCAGGAGGAGAGGGTGTTGTCACCGCGCAGAAGCTGAGTCAATGGCGCCATGATCGAAGCGAAATTCCGAACAAAGCGCCGGAAATATGAGCATAGGCCCACAAAGCTCCGAAGTTCTTTGATGGTCTGAGGCTTCGGAAACTCAGCGACAGCTCGAAGTTTTGCAGGATCGGGTAGAACGCCGTGCTTGGACACAACGTGGCCTAAAATGGTGAGCTCTCGCGCGGCGAAGCGGCACTTCTTGAGGTTGAGTTGGAGGCCAGCGGCAAAGGATAGACGTCTTTGCGCGTTACCTTATTTAGCCGACGGTAGTCGACGCAAAAGCGAATAGACCCGTCCTTCTTGCGAACTAGAACGACAGGCGATGCCCAGGGACTGTGCGAAGGTTGAATAACGTCACGGCGCAGCATATCTTCGACGTGGGTGGTAATGACACGACGCTCTTCGGCCGAGACGCGGTAGGGTCGTTGACGTAACGGCTGATGTGAACCGGTGTCAAGGTAGTGCTGCACTTCCGACGGGCGGCCCAAGTGAGGTTGTGAAACGTCGAATGAACTTCTAAAGTGGTGCAGGAGATCAAGAAGGTCGGCGCGTTCGGCAGGTGTGAGGGTATCGGCGATGGCACTCGAAAAAGCATCCTTGGACGTCTCTTCAAGCGCGGAAATCGAAGACGACAGGCCGGAGTCGACATCAAAAGGGTCTCCGGGGACGTCAACCAAAGACGAAGAGTCGAGGAGTTCCACGATGCCAAGGCATTCACCAACGAGCAATGTAATAGGCGCACAGAGGGGATTGCAAAAGTATATATTGCTACAGCCGCCAGCCATGTCAAGTGTTGCGAAGGGTAGTCGGAGAGATTTACGGCTCATGAAGACGTCGGAAGGTGTGAAGAGCACCGTTGCATCAGTGATGGCATCGCAAGAGACGGGTACGAGAGCGAAGGAGCCAGGTGGAATATCTGTGTCCTCGCGCACGGTAAGTTTAGAAGGGCGGTCACAATCTTCGTGCAAGGGTGCGTCACAAGGGGAAAATTCAACTTCGGCGCGTGCGCAGTCGATCACGGCTTTATGACGGGATAAGAAGTCCCATCCGAGGATGACGTCATGCGAGCAGGTGGGAAGAACAATGCACTCGACTATGTAAACAATGCCGTGAATAAGCACACGTACAGTACAGGCTGCGTGCGGAGTGACGTGCTGAGCGCTTGCCGTACGAAGCGACAGTCCAGAAAGCGGCGTGGTCACCTTGCGCAGCGAACGGCACAGTTTGGCGGCTATCACAGAAACGGCTGCGCCGGTATCCACAAGAGCGAATGCAGGAACACCTTCTACACTAATTTCGACCACGTTAGCAGGACAGGCACGAGGACTTAGACAGTTCGAATGGGGCGCAGTTCTTGCCTCGTGAACTGCGACGTTCAGTTTTCCTGATCAGGTGGTGCGGGTCGCCGACGCATTGGGGAGAGCGAGCGTCGGCGAGGGGATGGCGAGCGACGCGAAGGAAATTCTGGAAGGTCAGCACGAGCATACGGTTGGTGGGAAGGAGTGGCGTATTGGCGAAAGGGCTGGCTGCCGTACTGGAAGGTCCGAGAGGCGTCGCCGAACGCTTGAGGCCGACGTCGGCAATATCGGGCGACGTGTCCAGGAGTGCAGCAAGAATAGCAGATGGGACGATTATCAGGCGTCCTCCAAGGATTAGCTCTCGGTGCGGTCCAAGATGCAGCATGGGCTTCCGGTGGCACCGGTTGGGAATGGGTCGCGAAAGACGCAGGCGGAGGCCTGCGTACTGCCTGCGCGTACGTAAGAGGCGCAGCCACAGGCAGGACTGGCTGCGCATAGGTGGGAGGAGTCGCGACAGGCTGCACTGCCAGAGCAGAGTTGAGATTCGTGGCTGCAGGCGGCTGATGATGTGCGGAAGGGACAACTTGAGCGACCTCTTCGGAGATGAGAGTGCGGAGCGTGTTTGGAAGACGGGAGGTGGGCTCCTGAGTGAAGGGGACTAAAGAAAGTTGGCGGGCAACTTCCTCACGCACGAAGTCCTTGACCCGTTGAAGTAATGAGCATGGGTCGTACATGCTGTCAAGGCTTGCCACCAAGTCGTCGCTGCCCAGAGCACGCCGAGTCGAAGCGCGTTGCTTCCGTAACGCATCATAACTTTGGCAGAGGCTGACGACTTCGGACACAGTGCGCGGATTCCTGGCGAGAAGCATCTGGAAAGCGCCGTCATCGATGCCCTTCAGGATATGGTGAATTCGCTCAGCTTCGGGCATTGCCGCGTTGACTCGTTGACACAGGTCCACGACGTCGTCAATGTAGCTCGTGAATGTTTCTGCCGTCTGCTGTGCTCGGGCGCGCAAGCGTTGTTCAGCGCGCAGTTTGCGAACAGCGGGTCGGCCGAACACTTCTGTAAAGGTTGTCTTGAAGATTGACCATGTGGGTAAGTCACTTTCGTGGTTGTGAAACCAGAGTTGGGCAACACCAGCCAGATAAAAGATGACGTGGGTTAACTTCGCTGGATCATCCCACTTGTTGTGCGCGCTCACCCGTTCATATGACGCCAACCAATCTTCGACGTCTTCGTCGTCTGCACCGCTGAAGATCTTGGGGTCGCGTTGTCGTGCAACGCCGGTGCAAGTGACGGACGGTGGCGTCGGCGCCGTTTGGGATGAGCTGTCGGTCATGGCGGGCGATAGCGTTCTTGATCGCAGCTCCAGGGTTACAAGTGACGGGGTTTGAGTCCCAGCACCTCCACCAATTGAGAAGAGGTTTATTGGCGGCTCCTAAGGCAAAAGCACGGCGACCGGGAACGGCGAGACAGCCCGAAGCACTGTCCAAAAAAGGCGACAGTAATCAACAGCGCGAGCGGGGCCGAGCCGCGCGTTGGCGATGTGTCTTTGCCGCGAGGCGCGTCTTCTTCTTCACAATATATATATATATATATATATATATATATATATATATATATATATATATATTCGTTCTACATGACACATTTTATAACAGTTAAATCGGCTTCACCTTTCAGCCACCCACGAATCACACACACACACAAGCACACACACACACAAACACACACACACACGTGTGCGCATCCTGAACCATGACACATTTTATCATTGCGCTCTGTTTTGCCATTTTAACATTTTGAAAACTTTGTCACTGATTGCTACAAGAACAGTCTGATAATGGCAGTTATATAAATCAATTATTTAATACTAATTGAAATAAGGGAATTGTTACGTAACGTACATTAAATGCAGCAGTTGTACTATGGCTCGAACCGCAGCCTGAATTTAAGGACATATCTACCGCGCGACACCGACACCATCCATCCGACCACCGACTGCGTGGTTGCTTTCGGCGCCGGCCCCCAGGAGGCGCTGGCCGCGAGCACCGGTAAAATTACGGGTGAGATTATTTTCCCGTCTTCACCTGGTCACCGACATGTCACGGCGTGCACGTGTGCACGCCGCATTGACGGCGACCGATGAGGTAGTGTACATGCCGTGCCGAGAGGAATTGTGGCGATTTTTGTGTGTATTAATAATCCAAAACCCCTGTGACTGTATAACGTAGCTCTCAGTGTTTTTCGTGTGGTGTGCCGATGCCAATTATCGTAGTTATGACCCGGTCGCGCTTTCTTTGTTACCGGCTCACGAAAAGCCGATGGTACTCTCGCTGCGCTCGCATTCCATCACAGTGCGCGGAAGAATTTTTTGAAAGTTGTGCTATCACGTGCTGTAGTTCATCTGCAATTCTACGCTGTTGACGCCGGAGGCACCGTACACCGACTGTCCTTCCTGCGGTACCTGTGCGATGCGGCAGCAGCTGTCACGGAGACTCGTTTACCGAGCACGCCTAGAAAGGTAAGTTCGGCGCGTGCGCGTTTCTGTATTTGTGCATTTCTGTACGGATAACAAGATGATTAGTAACGTGACAAAAATGATCGTGCTTTTCGAATGTTCGTTCTTGTCGCAGGGCGCACTTAGCCAACAGTTTGATGAAAATTGCCCTAAAACGTGATGTTGCCAAAATCTATCGATTATTTGCTTTCTACTGTGAAGTTTCCTCGCGCCGGGGACTGTTTGATTTGAATAGGCGCAAATATTCAAGCAGGGAAAGTTACTATTTCTGTACGTAATTTTTCAGCGAGAAATCGTATAGCCATTTCTAGAGGTACGTCGATTTGTCGTCTTCACAGCTAACGGCTGCGCGAGATGGCACCCGATTGCTGTGTACGACGCATGGCCAGATTTTAGCTTGTATGCAAGTTCTTTTATTTATATAGTGTCTTCAGACAGCCTGTATTTCTTGCGTTGGGTGTCATGTGTTTTCGTGTATTTGTAAATGGTTCCGAGATTTCAACAACAGTATCTATCTTTAATGGAAAAAATTGTTTTCTCACCTGAAAAAGAGGGAGTCTCTTCTTTTTCAATGCATCGTCCTTTGGGGCAGGGCTTTGTTGCACCACATAAATAAAGTAGGTTTTCGAACGCTTATCATGTGTTAAGGAGTTTTCTGCTTGTGCAATTCGCATTTGACTTGGTACAGACGTGCGTTTGTGTGAAGTTTTTTATAGTAGATTCATGTTTGCTCCAGTTCCATTTACATGTTAACTGCCTGTGATGTAATAATCGGGTATTTGTGCAACCATGCAGCTTCATGTAGCTGTTTGTACGAGACTTTTCACAATGTCACAAGTTTACAGTTTCAGCAGGGTTTACAGTAAACTGAACATTTCTTGTTTAGGGATGTCACGATTTTGTGAGCCAGAGGAATCTACACCACTTGGGAGCCTGCGGCACTTCTGCAGGCTGAACAGCGCGTCAAAGCATCTGATTTGCATGCGGCGACAAGGTGTGTGCAAGACGGTCACTGCCACTCACATGAGATGTCGGTACTCACTACTTCTTTCCTTGGAAGCGATATTCTTGGTCCCAACCAAGCAGCCCGGAAGGAATCGGAGACAAATAAAATGTGCAAAGAATACTATTGCGTCTGTTATTTTATTGCATGCATGCATGCCAGTTCCCCATAGTGGGGCTACAGAAATTCTCTCTAATGTCTGCCTAAATGCTGTAATCCTGTGACCACAATCTTGACAGACTTTCTGCAGAAATGCTGTATCCTGCAGCTACACAGATTGAGCAGACTTTCTGCAGAAAGGGTGTACCAATTTGGAGCTGGGAGGTGACAGGGGGTGACAGAAAGTCTGTCACCTGTCTTCAGATATTCTGCATCCCGGGTGACTCGGGGTATGCAGACTTTCTGCAGAAAGGGTGTACCAATTGGGCGCTGGGAGGTGACAGGGGGTGACAGAAAGTCTGTCACCTGTCTTCAGATATTCTGCATCCCGGGTGACTCGGGGTATGCAGAATTTCTGCAGCAAGTCTGCAATGATTTTTGTAAGGGAAGGGACGTGTCTTCTTCAGGGTGCTGACGAAGACAATTCCCCGCGTTGAAACGCTGGCTTCAGCGACATGCCTTGTTCTCCATTGTTCATCACTTCAAGACTCCGTCTTCCTGTGAGCCTCTCTCTGGTTTTGCAATCCTCGATTGGCAAGTCAGAGGGGCTCCGCGCCGGTTTCAGTGCCTCTATTGCCTTGCCCCGAGATCCTCGTTGGCGTAACGGTCACCGAGGAAGTTGGGCAACGGGTACTTGGCTCGCCTCCACGCCTCGCGCAGCGCCTTGGGCGCAGCACCTTCTATAGTGCATAGGATGCGGCGACGACGCGGTCGCGACGCCAGCAGATGGCGGCGCCGATAGGCGCGGTCCCACCTAACGAGACCCATCTGCGCCCCGTTATGAAACGACGCACGCACAGGTCCGCCTGCGCCGTGAACGCGGGCGAGCCATTTCCTCTTATAGGCCCCACCGCGGGAGCCATCTGCTTACATATACTATACATCTACACTGAGTGCACGTTCCCAACTCGGACATGAGCTGCGAGCAGAAAGCGAGCGCCCTGATATTATACAACCCCGCCACCAACGCTATATGTGAGCGTCTTTCGTCTTCTCGTCCCGCAGGAGGCGAAGCTTGAGTTTCGGGGTCCGTATTCACAAAAAGCATCTTACGCTGGAATTGTTCGTAAAAGCAAATTCCAGCCAATCCTGATGCTGGACGTATTACTAGCGAGCCTTCCAGACATTCGCGAAGAACACTCAGGAACGAAAATATTTGTGAATTCGACTGCAGTTTCTTTGTCAAATAAATGGGTACGTGCTAGCTATATAGGTTGCACGTATAATCTACCCGCCGTGATGGTATAGCGACTATGGCGTTGCGCTGCTACCTGCCGTATTTCACTGGAGGACGAAATACAAAAATGCCCGTGTGCCGTGCATTGGGTACATGCTAAAGAACCCCCGGTATATAGTCAAAACTAATCCGGAGTACCCCCCTCCCCCCCCCCCTCTATGGCGCGCCTGATTTTGGCGCGTAATTATCAATCCCAGAAAGAGCGAGAGAGAGAGAGAGGTGTCTACTCTTTGCTCACACAATATTTTGAGCTGTTTCCACGTATTTTCATTCCACGTATATGATAGGCCACTCAATGATGGTTAAGAACAAGAATTTTAAAAAGTTGCTTGTGTGTGTGTGTGTGTGTGTGTGTGTGTGTGTGTGTGTAAAAGTGGAAATTTCAGAGTGCCCTGGGCAATCGCGCTTCTGTTTAGCGATGTCTCGTCCGCGGTAGCGGTGCGCTGCGTTCAAGGACACGTGAAGTGCACCGCTAGAAGAAGAACAAAAATAGCCATAAAAGCAACGAAAATGGGGTCACTGAAAAACGGCATGGGCAGAGCCGGAAGTATGCGCCAGCGCGAACGCGTATACCGCGAGCACGCGTGAGAATGCCGCGCATTGTTTCGCTTACCCGAACAGCGAACGAGAGCGTGAATCACTCTCCAAACAGTCGGCACGTCAGAGGACGAGCCAACTAAACATTCGACGTCAGCAGTGTGCTATAGCTTCGCACGGCGCCTGCGCACTATAGCTGCGTCCGCGGCAAGCGTGCATGTATATATACACTGCACGCATGCGTATACAGTATAGGTAGTTAAAAATGATGTTCTCTGTCTTACCGAAGGCAACTTATTAAGGTATATGTACTACAGCGCTGGCACGTTTTGTGTACATAGCGCGGCCTATATATATATATACATATGTGCAAGACCGCGCGTTAGCATAGTAGGCGCGGCTTTGACAGCCGCAGCAGCGTCTTGCTCAACCTTCGGGTTCTAGCCGCGGATCGTGCACGGCGTGTTCACCCGCGGTGTTCTCGCAAGAACAGCAAACGCGCCTGTTCCCGAACCCCGAGTGCAGAACGCGAATGGGTGAAATAGAAAAACGGCGCAAGAAAGACTTGGTAGGAGACCGGCGGTTGTTTTATTCTTTTGCACTCCGCCCATCTTCTCGCGGAACGATTTACAAAGAACACGTTCGTATACGGACTGACAGGTCGTAATCAATCAGTTCCTGGATAAGCGAAAATGACAGAAACATACAGTAAAGAACCGCTGTTTAGAAAAGGGCCGTAGCTGCGTAGACTCCATTCCGGGAGCGCAAAGCTGGTTCCGGATTCTTGCCGTTCTTAGCTGATGTGTAGAAGGGCTGGCGGGGGCGGGGGTGGATGTTCAAAGTAAGTGAACTACGATAGTGATAAAGAGAAAGGCTGGCGGAGGAGCATGACAGACGACCCCCCTCCCCTTCCCGCGCCCTCCCCTCACCACCAACATTAAAGATCTGACAAATGGCAAAGGGAAAATTGCGTCCCGTAATCTTATCCTTTACTATATACAAGAAAGAAATTGTCTTTGTTCACGTTGAAAACTGCCGTCCACGCCCTTTCCCTAGCGCTCAGCGTACGCGTTTAAATCCACGGCCCCCGATGAAGTAATACGGTAATGGTTTGTCGGGGAGAGCACAAGAAACCACATGACACACCAAGGCTACAAAGCCAGCGTTTCGATGCAATCTCGTGCCACGAGGTCGAACGATTCCCGTAAAGCTTCCCACAAAAATTACCAGACTGGTGCTATAGTGTCTGTACGAGTTCGACCCCGGCCGCGACGACTGCATGTCGATGGGGGCGGAAAGCAAAAACGCTCGTGTACCGTAAATCGGGTGCACGTTAAAGAACCCGATGGGGCCAAAACTAATCAGGGGAATAGAATGAAGCCTCAGTGCAGCAATCTCGCGGGTTCGCGGTGACCGACTGCGCGTCTGCATGCATGTCCGCGCACAATATTTCACTTTCGCCCCGTGCCGTGAGCTTCAGACCGCAGCGTATGAGCATTTGACAGTAGACAAGCAACCATAGTTGCGTGGACGCGATCAGAACTGTTCAAAAATAATTTCCTTATAAGTAGGGACTTCGACGCCTATGTATACGACGGCGACTCGTGATGTCCCGTCGCCACGATTAAATATTTTCTTTTTTTTTTCTCAAGCCTTGGACGTTTCGATACAATTATTTCTAAAGTTGCGTCGCACTGTATGTTTATCGGTCTTCTCAGCGAGCAATTACCCGCTAATTCTTTTTATTAGTTTGGTGCTACACAAGCATGAGCATATATATGCCTTTTTTTATGTGCTTTTTACCGCTCCCTTTCCATTCTATGCAGTGAACTTACCAGTATCTAGAATCAACAAGTTCATAGACCAAAGCTTCATGACATTAGCCGGGCAGAGCGCGCGGGCGAGCGTCTCAGTACGCACTTTCTGCTGCTCACCGAACATCGCAACCCCGACGCTGTATCAGAAATCTTCCTTGCGGAAGTGCTTGCTGGACACCCGAGTTGTTGCCGACGGCTACTTGCCGGTTCTAAGTATCGCGATCCAAGCTTTACGCAGCTTCTTGGCTCGCAGGTACGTGTGAAGGCAACAGAGTCCGACATCGGGCTCTGTTGTGTACGTCCGGCCCTATGGCACCGAGCAGTAGCCAACCATGTTGGATGCCTTCAAAGGCAGTCACTACCTATATTATAGGGCTTGCAAGTGTTGTCAAGCGCATTCTCGAAGCGGGAAAATCTCCCCGCTTAATCAGAACCGCAGCGCAGGTGGGACTTTCGTTTTCAGCTCACTTCGGCGCTTCCGCAGCAGCCGATGCGGCCGCTGTGTTCACGTGATCCCTCATACCACGTCACGCCGATGGAGGCGCCAGCTTTTCCAGTGGTGGAGCTCGCACCCAATAGCGGTTCAGTCAGCATGGAAATGATGGTTAGTACATGGATTTACCCAAACGTTGTCCTTTATGATTCTAACGGCTTTGTGACTTTGCAAATTGATAATTTTCCACAAGATATTGCGTTATGAATTAACAAATTGCAATGATTGCGAACATGCGCAGAAACCTATCGCCTTCGAACATTTAGAAAAAAAAATAGAGTTGGCTGTTTCAGGGACATAGCTTCAGTGGGGTACGTAAAACGCCTTGTGCGTGCTGCACAAGGTGTATGTATGTGCATTAGGGTACAGAAATGAACGTAACTAAATGCGCAAGTTACATTTATTCACGCATTAGAAAGCTTACATGTCTACATGTTACAGCTAGTGGGTGTCTTACGGTCTAATTTTTAATCATGCTCGATCCCCGTTCGTGGTAGGCCTGTTTGTTTTGCAGAGGGTGTGTGGAGGCCGGCCCTAGGGTAAAGTTACACCTCTACTGGTGGCGCCCGAAAATGCCCTGCACTAATCGTTCATCGATGTCCTCCTCGCCCACGATCGTAGTGACGGGCGAGGAGGACATCGAGGCACCCTACTTCGCGCCGCTCGAGCGTTCCGGACTCGGTTGGGTCTCCTCTGCTTGCGCTCGCTACGGAGACGGACATGTTCCGCCGCGGTCAAATGTGCTGCTCATCCCTTTGTTCTGCTGTGCGAGTCTCTTCATGCCATCTCTGGACCGTAGCTGTCGAACGCGGGGTGGCCATATGCGAGCAAGGATGAAATTCGTGGAACAAATGGCACACTTGTAGGCGTTACAACTCCAGATGGGCACCAGTGCGAGTTCGATCAATTAGGCCGACTATAGTGTAGTGAGCTCTCTAAAACGCGGCCATTCCTGCTCGGATCGACAGACGTACTGCAGAGCTATAAATGCCTCTCCGAACGTTGAACAGGAGGCTAAATTCAGCTCCGATTGCGTCACGTGTGGCGTGACAACGGCGCCATCTATGCACGCGATATATGCATGATCGAGTAATGGCTTCTTTCCTCTACAAAACGATACCATAGTAAGACGCATGCGTAGTAGGTTTGCAAAGGTACAAGCGATAATGCTATGACGTGTTTTTCTTACATGCGGTTTTAACAAGCGACTCCCTTTCACTGATATTGAAGACGTTCACGTCGAAATATGATTGCTGGGAAATTTCGAATGGTAAGGCGCTTAGAAAGAGAAAGCGGCAAGCGTAAGAAAGATAAATCGTACGAACGCCTGAAGCCACAGGTACGCAGGGTACGTATATCACGGGCGATGGCTTTTGCCGATACCACTTTCACCGGGCGCTTATTGGCTGGTTAAGCAAAACCGGTTTTGGATCATCAGGTAACGCGAAGGCGATAGTATCACCGAAGGTGAGCGTACGAGAATAGGTCCCCAGATCAAATAAGTATTACTACCAATCATTCTCACGGTAGATGGACGATCACAGAGTCCCCTGTTGTAATTTTTTTCTGGGATCCGTATGGGCATAAAAGGCGCGCGGGTGGCGGCCACTATCAACCGCGAAGATCCCTTCGGGCTTTCTCAACCGGGGCGGCCACTGATCGCAATATGCACGCGGTGGCGTATGCGTTGCTTGCGCATATTGCAACCCGCGACGGACGGAGGGAAGAGCTTAAGTACCGTCCTATTAAGGAAGTCCTCCTTGCGCTCGCTCGCGTTCCGACGAACGCAACGTCTGCTGCTTGACTGCGTCAGTGCTCGCGCGCGGGCCGGCTGACGAATCCGAGCCGCAGTTTAAACAACTCGTCTGCCGCGCGGTTCAGTACACAACTTGGCGTATGGGAAGAGAGCAGCTTCTTTCGCGTCGACAAAGGATCCGTTTGCAGAAAGCACTCGCGAGCGGCGGCGTGCGTTTGAAAGCGGCTCGGAACCTGTTTTAAGACCGTGGCGACGGGGTTCATCAATACGCCTCCGACACGGAGCGCTGCCCATCATTTAGAATGCTGCTTCCTCTCTTACGCTCCTCCCCCTATTTGCACGCCACTCGGTTGTCTTTGCCTTTGAAACACGAGTTAGGAAAAAGAGCAGCCAGCCGCCTTCGCGGCTGAGCGAGTACAGGCATGGACTCGCTCGATCTCGTCGCATAACAGGCGCTTGCTGACCCCGCGAGTTCAGTCGCCCCTGAAGGAGACACAGCGAGCGGGTGCGATGGAGATTAGGCTTTCGCCTGCAATACTGAGCTGGCCTTCTCTGTCGAGTACGCACTGTGTACTGAGGCAGCAAACTGTTCGTGTCGGAAGGTGCCGCGCGATACTTCACGAACGTGCTGTTTCAGCGCCGAAGGTGCCCTCTTAAGGTAGCAGGAGTCGCTGCTTCTTCGCGGCGGAAGAACAAATAAAATCAAGGTGTAAAGCATTTTTGTAAGGCTTGTTGTCGTCCGATTGTAGTAATTTCTTATCAGCCGTCCCGGACGCCAAGTGGCCTTTGCGAGTCTGTAGCAAAAGACGAGAACAATTAAATTTCGTTGCAAAGTGTGGCTCCACGATTGTATAGCAGGTTTGCCATCGTCAGTTAGCACAGGGGAAAGAAGGGCCTCAAATTAATCATTGATTGATTCATAGGGCTTAGCCCCATGTCAACACTGGGGCTATGTGAGACGCCGTAGGGGAGGACTCCGGGTTAATTTTGACCACCTTTGACCACCAAGTTTCTTTAGCGGGCGTCAGGTCTCGAGGGAGGACTGTTCCGAATGATTCTTCTGCAGGAGAGTTTTTACGCGTAGACACGAGGAGCGGAATTCCCAAAGATTTTCGTTCATAAGTGTTCTTTGCCATTGGCCGGTCGCCTTCGCTATGGCATTGGTAATCATGGGAGAAGCCAAGTCCTTCTCCAAGATTGACGCCAACTTTCACCAGATAAAGCGGACTACTATGGAGTGATAAAAGGTGACCACATTCACCACAGCCTTAGGAATGTATTATTATCCTCACCTGCCTTTCGGGCATCTTCTTAAGGAAGACATGCCCAGCATCAGGATTGGCTGAAATATTCTTACGTACAGTTCTAGCGTAATAACTTTTCGTGAATACGAGCCCAGTGCCTGAGCGTACGCACGAGGCAGATTACTTCTGCTCCATCAGCTCCAGTCGTTCATAAAAATGCCTTTCTTTCAAGCAGCCTGTATACGAATTTGTTGTTTCGATTTGGGAACGCAATTTATCATTTGGCCAGTCACACTATGTTTGCCTCTCTATAAAACAATCTAGGTGCTGTCGTATCGCAGTCCTGTTCTTCAAGGAACACAACACTCTACGTGCGTCTGACGATATTTTTTTTTCATTACTGTCATTATCACGGTGCACCACAAAATTGATAGCAGTTGTTTCTCATTTACAAGCTCCTCAATGGACCGGACGTCCAACTGGGAACGTTGAGAACTACGGCACATGTTTGTATCTAATGGTGTAAATAATTAAGCCTCTTGCCAAACGGACCCCTCGCCAACTCTGTAATTTCAATTTGTTTAGAATTGAGTAAATATTCGATATTAGATTCGGAGGTCGTTTTTCCCGAACATTCGTATTCGATTCCAATCAAAAATTCCACTATTCGAACGCCTCTAACTTGTACTGTTGATTAGCTGTAGTAACGCTGATACCTGCGCCCATTGTACCGCCACATGAACAGCCTTTAGAACTAAAGAAACGGCGAGTGTTATAGAGGTAGCTTTCTTGACGTATGTTTCTATATTCCAGTTGTATTTTTTGTTGTTCCATCTTTGTCAACGTTCAAGCCACTTTCAAGCGTTCTCTTTCTTTCTCTTTCTGCTGTCGCATTTTGTGGCCCGTTGCAGCTAATCGCGGTCGATTAGATAATCTTAACTGTCAGATACATGTGATTCTTCATAGTCTTTCGCAATGCATGGCGCGTCCAGCTAGTAGAGTAGTTTTCTGTAGGCACTATAGTCATGCCGAGCGATTAGTTTCGGAAGCACCTATGGAGCATATAGAACACCAAAATGCAAGTAATAGTCGCTGATACTTCGGTAGTTGCATCGTTCTAATGTGTGCAACGCTTGCAGTCTAAAAAAAGAAAAACAGAGAGAGAGAGAGAGAGAGAGAGAGAGAGAGAGAGAGATGTCATACAGTTATAAATACGTGCCTCATTGTAAATGTGTGTTTAGCATCGGGGAGGTGCAGGTATGCACCCACGGAGCTTCGCCCGATTACTTCGTGGCGCCGAGGGGGGTGCGAGTGTACTTAGCCGAAGCCGCTAACTCCGCCATTCCCCGTGACCGCGTTAAGAAAACCAAAGTCACTATGCACTGATCTATTAACTGTATAGAGAAAACAGTGCATAGCAGTAGTACAGACAAATAGAAGAAGTATTTGGAATGATAGAAGCGTCGCTCATATATGATTCCGCACATTCAGTCACAAACCCGGTATAGCAAGAAAAAAAGCAGAAAGAAAACAATTTCTTCCCCTAAGAAAGCAAAAGGGAAGAGAAGAAGAAGAAAGGGAATGTATCACGTATCACTTGCATGGGACAAAGTGGAGATAAATTGTTACCGGCAATGCCAGAAAAGAAACAGATGGTTTTCACTATACTTCCCTCAACGTGTAGCTTGCCTCGGCTCCAACACCGGTGCCAGGAGTTCGCTTCGTGTTCGAGCCCGTGTTTAGAAGAGGGCGAGAGCCAGGGCAGCAACGGTTTTTCCCTCCCTTAACCCGCGACCCTCAGCGCCTCGGGCGCAGCGAGACCCAGGGCGAAACTGGCACGACCCGGAGTTCCTTGGCACGGTATACTCGCTGTGCGTGCGTTTGTGTGCACCCGAGGCCGGCGCGCACCAGCGCGGCCATCGAAATGGAGGCCGTACCTCAGAGAGGAGCAAACAAATAGAAAGAAAGAAAGAAAAAAGAAAGAAAGAAAGAAAGAAAGAAAGAAAGAAAGAAAGAAAGAAAGAAAGAAAGAAAGAAAGAAAGGGTCTGCAACAGCGCCCACTGGCGGCCCGCTGGCTCCTGACACCCTACCGGGACCGGGACCTCGCTCTTCGCCTTGGCCGCAAAAGAGCGTGGTCGGGCTTGCGCGGGTGCATCGCGGTCTGTGTCTACGTGCGTGCTCGAACCCACGCGAGCGTCCCACGTTCAAAAAAACGCTACTGCCTTTGCCAGACAAGAAAGCGCGCTGCCGTGAGTAGCCGGTCGTTTGGCAAAGACACTCGCTGTTTGTTCCCGAGAGCGTGTGGTGTTTATCGTGCTTGCGGGCGCCCCAGAAGACTTCGTCGCGGCCGAGCGTCTCCTGACAGGGACAACCGTGTGTACTGTTGCGGACATAGCCGTGTCCACATGTCTTCTTCGCTACCTCTGTTTGATTTGCTTGAATCATCAACAGCCATCACGGTCGCCGAATACTAGTGGAGCTATAAGAACTACCTGTGACGACCAGGAACTCCTAGCTGCCCCTTCTAGGCGTGCTGTGTTGTACGTCGGGAGCGTTGGTCTGCCGTCGAAATCGAAGGAATCCTGTCAGCATCGATTTTTCTGCGAGTTTCACTTGTCAATTACCGGTTGGCCTCTCTTCCCTGCTGCCGGGTAGAGTGCCGCTGCCTTTCGGCATCGTCCCAGCCCGTAGTCGCCCTCGACCCTTCGGTGACACACATAAGGACCGTCGAGGATCCTTGACCTGGAGGCCCTCCCGCACGCTGTATTCTTGCGTATTCCGTGAAAGCAGTCCAGAACTCTTCAAGGCGTGCGACTCTTTCGGGCACACGTAATAGACGCGTTGTCTTGGCGTGCTACGAGGCCGCACACGTCTTGGGAGTGCTTGCAGTGTCCGGCGGCATCGACATGATCGTGGTCACGCACTTCGGCAAGCCAATGACGCGGAAGAAAGGTGGGTACCGAGCTTGTCCGCATGCAGCATGCAGCCTCGACTAGGGATGGAATGTGACGAAGGGGGACGGCGTGAGTCGCAGTGACCTCGCCCTCCCCCATCTCGCACGGAGCGTCACGGGATTGCCGTTTGTTGGGGCTGCCGATGTGAAATGCTATAGGCTGAAAGGGCACCCATGTAATGATGACGAGCGTCTGATACGAGCCGTTTCCTAAGGAAATGATGTACAACTATTTTCCATGCCTGAAAAAAGGCTTTTACAGAATCGCCGCCGAGACGTGCTGGCGAACATTGTTAGCCTTTGCGTGCAGCATATAAGATTCCTATACTGTGATTTGTGACTTGCCGCATGGGGTGTCTTTGGCGCTCTGCGACTTACCAAAATATGACGGAAACGTTGGTTCTGTTCTGTGGGTTGGCAGCTTGCTGTCCTAAACTTGAGCGATCTGCTTTTTAAACACATTTGTACAATTTTGTCACTACACTCCGATGAGTTATAGTAAAACAGGAAATATTTGGCTTTCACATTTGTGTAACTAGACGAATATGAATATGCTGAACGCTATTTACTCGTTGGCCACTGCCACGGGCCTGCGAGCTGCTGGTATGTCCACTGCGGTGCGCCGCGCGTGTGAGTTCTGCCCGAAGTTATTTGCGTAGATGTGCAAGAGTGGGCCAGAGGCACACTGTGACGTACACAGAGACGACCGGGCAACAGGTGCGTTGAACGCTGTCCAAGGAACGCGTATGACAGCTTGCCAGGCACCCGCCCGGTGGGCCAACATCGAAGAAGTTCCCTCACCTCGACACCGCGGGTGACAAACGTAATCCGTCTTAGCGCACCTGGAGCGTGATTTTAATTCCACAGCCGATTCGGCTCACCATTTGTTTGCTACTGGCCGTTTTGAATTTGCTGTGCACGTTTCCGATTCAGTCACCTTCGCTCATACGTATGCAGGTACGAGGTAACCACTTCAGCAAGAAATCAGTGCCACTTGTCCATTCATACGAGCACGAACGGCTATCTTGATAACACTTTGTGCGTGCACGGTGTAAGTCATCGCGGAAATCTTGCAACATCACCAGGGCGCTTGTAAGTATTGTATTGATGAAGAATGAATTTATCGCCATCCCTTTCGAAACGGGATGAAGACAAATAGTCGCCTAGCCTGCTTGATTCGTTCAGGTTTTACTACATTTATCGCCATTTACGCTTTTGGCGATCTGGTTTCGATATGTTATTTCGTATTTGCAACCTCTATCACTATACTGTACCATTGCCTACACTTGCGATGACTCTGATTTTTTCCCACTAATACCCAAATATTCTCTTATATTTTAATCCCAACGCTTCTGGAAGGTGTACACCCATGACTACGGGTCTCGCTGGGTGAATATCTTGCCATTGCACTACGATGTGCGTAGTCGTTTCCGGGCATTTTTCTTTTTTATGTTTCTTTTTTGACTCATCATGTAGTGCATATTTTCTGCCGTATGCTATTGCCCTTAGGCAGCCAGCGCGGGCTTCAAATAGCAAGGCCCTTTGCGTTATCATACAGACTTTCCTTGCTTGTTTCTCTCTTGCCGCTTTTGCTAATCACCATGGCCTTTTTTTTAACCCTTTGCTTCCAATTTACCGTCTCCGTATCTCACGCTTTCTTTTTTGAAGACTCCTGGTTGTCTGTTTACACTTTCAATTGCCCTGTACTTAGTTGCCAGCTTTCTTGATCTCTTTCTCCATTCCGTTTCCACGCTATTCAAGTACATATATTTGGACGCTTTAGCTTTCTTTCCTTGTCATCCATGTTCTTCGTTATTTCATGTAAACCAATTTTGTTCTGCGCTTCTCTGACTTCAAAAGAAAAAGTTGTATATAAATGGATGGATGTTATGAGCGTCCCCTTTGGAACGGGGCGGTGGGTTGCACTACCAAGCTCTTGCTATTATACTGCCTAATGTTATACGTAGGTTAAAAAAAAGAAAAAAAGAACCACGATGAGCTTCCACACCCAAATTTTCTGACCCCCTATTGTGAACTTTGCTTTTGGACGTCTCCGTTTTTTGTCGTTTCCCTACTATTCTTCCACCAATCTTCCAATCGCCTCTTACTAATCTCTATTATGGACACGTTTACTTTTCCCCTGCTTTTGCTTAACCCAAGGGCTTCAAGGAGGCCAGTGGGGCCTAAATCGACCGCTGGGCAGATGTCTTCACATTCTAATAAAACATGCTCCATCGTTTCCCTAGCTTTACCGCAACAAGCACATGCTTCTTCTTCCTTCTTATATCTCGCTTTATAGGTGCGTGTTCTAAGGCATCTCGATCTCCCTTCGAAAAGTAATGAGTTTTCCTTTGAGTTATCATAAATGGGTTCTTTCCTGATTTCGTTTTTTCCTCTTAGGTAGTTACTCGTGGCAGGTCTCTCTTCCATTGCCGCCACCCAGGAGATTTTTTCAGCCTCTTTTACTTGAGGCTTGACGTTCTTTGTTGCTGTGTTGCTCACCCTACAGGCCGCATACTTGCTGGTAAGCTTCCTAGTTCTTTTCCTCCACGGTGAATCAAATGTTTTTCCTGTACAGATACCTCAACACTCTCTCAGCCCATTTACTTCCTTCCATATTCCTCAGTCGTTCTTCATAATCAATTTTACTGTGAGCTTTTCTCACTTCAAAACTTGTCCAGCCCATATCACCTTGCAAAGCTGCATTTGTAGTCTTCCCGTGAGCGCCCAATGCGAGGCGTCCCACTGACCTTTGGTTGCCATCGAGTCCTGATTGTACCCCTGATTTAAAGCAAACAACCGCATTTCCAAAAGTAAGTCCTGGAACCCTTATACCTTTTCACATACCCCGGAGCACCTCGTAACTATTGTGTCCCCATAGCGTATAGTAGGTTGCATTGCACACCATCTAGTAGGGAACGCTGCGAGGGAAGTGACGGAGAAAAGCGACTTAACATTACCGGGAACTGATGCACAACGATGCCATATATTGCGACACATCACTCAGTCTTTTAAGGAATTGAAGTCAGTGTTAAGAGGCATAAGATATGAGTAAAACAAGCGATAAATTTACGCCATGACAAACAAGAAAGCTTCGCACAATCGCGTTTTTTTTTATTATTTATTAATTCGTTTGCTGATTTGACTGTAATTGGCGGCGACAGGGCGCAACAGCAGCATAACATAGTGCATATTTATTGCATGGTTAGTTCGCGCTGCCTTCGATTTAGTTTGTTTCGAAGAGGGCAATACAGCTACAGCGTGACGAGTTGTTTCCTATATCGATAGTAAACAACTACAAGTTTTCTTTTGTGTCATCGAGTGTTTGGGACGTTGTGTTGCCCGTGTTACAGTTGACTAGACGTTTACTTCGACAGTTACTGGATGAGACGAGACATAAACAGGAAAAAAGCGCGGTATCCTCACTTTATTTCGCAACCTCGACGGCATAGCCTTGAAAGTGCGAGCAGTCGCGGCGCCTGCTGTTTCTTCCACTGCCCCAAGTGCTGTCGTTGAGTGGATACGACACCGTACACGTGGGTGACTCAAGGTCGTCGCCATCTTTTATGTCATTTTCGCAAGGAGCGCGGCTTGCAGCGTGAACATCGATGACAATTAAACATCCCACACGCCCAAACTCGAGCTGCATTATAAGCACGCCGTAGGCGGCGACCAATTTACGAACGCCTGAGGAAAAGATCATTACCATGCGCTGCATGTGTGTTCCCGTCGACGTGTGGCCGTTACCGCAAATGAGCGGTTTCCAAACACGTGACCGTCACAGACATTCTTGGCTCGCTAAGGATGCTCAACCACGAGCTCACGAGCGCCAAAGACGAGTACACCACTGGTGTGTGTTCTCTTTTAATTAATATTAGGAGAGGTTGGCGCCTTTCTGGCGGCATCGGCTACTCTTTGTCACTTAGCAAAGGAAACTAATTTGCGTAAAAAGGGAGAACAATGACACAAAATATGGCACTCAGTAGTACACCAGATGAATAAAAATTATACAGTACAGTACATGAATCGCAAAGTTTTGTGCATGAGTTCAGTACACAATGACATATATAAAGACAGATATTTTGAATAGCCAAACACACAACACATGTAATTACACTGCAAGCACAGAACACAATCACACACTGCGTAAAAATCACGATCGCCACATAAATCAATCTTTAACCCAGAACAACACCCATCTCACTCATTTAGCTTATTAGGATTTCTTCCTCATCCCAAACTGTAGCCTTGATACCTGCGCACTATGTGTAATCTATCTATCTATCTATCTATCTATCTATCTATCTATCTATCTATCTATCTATCTATCTATCTATCTATCTATCTATCTATCTATCTATCTATCTATCTATCTATCTATCTATCTATCTATCTATCTATCTATCTATTTTTTTGCGTTTTATTATCTTCCATTGTGTACGGCAGCAAATCAGATTTGCACCTGGGGAATCTTCCTCAAAGGCGCACTCTGTTCTTTTTTTTTTCTTTTCGTCCGCTTATGTGAGTGAGTTATTGCCATGGCGCTGTACAGAACTTTGTCAATGCTGTTTGTTTTGCTGAATTTAGTATAATTGAATTGAATTCTGGGGTTTTACGTGCCAAAACCACGATCTGATTATGAGGCACGCGGTAGTGGGGGACCACGGATTAATTTTGATCACCAGGAGATCATTAACGTGCCCCCCAATGTACGTGACACGGGCGTTTTTCGCATTAAGAAAAAAATTACATTCTTACATTTCGCATGTAAGTAAAAAAATAATCTGAGTATCTCCAAGCAGCGGCAAACAAAATTACCTTGGTTCTGTCCAGCTACGTGGCGTCCGCATACATTTAAATCTTGGTGCATGATAGTCTCGCGCCAGGTTCCATCATTCCCGTGCGTCACGATCGGGAGCGCGCGTACAGCACGCCCGCCTTCGGGATCGGCCCGCATTCCCCAGTGCTATTTTCCTCGTAGCGTTGTCATGCTACGAAGACGCTGTGCGACATAGCACCGCCTTCGGGATCGGCCCGCATTCCCCAGTCCTATTTTCCTCGTAGCGTTGTTATGCTACGAAGACGCTGTGCGACATTGCACCGCCTTCGGGATCGGCCCGCATTCCCCAGTCCTCTTTTCCTCGTAGCGTTGTTATGCTACGAAGACGCTGTGCGACATTGCACCGTCTTCGGGATCGGCCCGCATTCCCCAGTCCTATTTTCCTCGTAGCGTTGTCATGCTACGAAGACGCTGTGCGACATTGCACCGCCTTCGGGATCGGCCCGCATTCCCCAGTCCTATTTTCCTCGTAGCGTTGTCATGCTACGAAGACGCTGTGCGACATTGCACCGCCTTCGGGATCGGCCCGCATTCCCCAGTCCTATTTTCCTCGTAGCGTTGTCATGCTACGAAGACGCTGTGCGACATTGCACCGTCTTCGGGATCGGCCCGCATTCCCCAGTCCTATTTTCCTCGTAGCGTTGTCATGCTACGAAGACGCTGTGCGACATTGCACCGTCTTCGGGATCGGCCCGCATTCCCCAGTCCTATTTTCCTCGTAGCGTTGTCATGCTACGAAGACGCTGTGCGACATTGCACCGCCTTCGGGATCGGCCCGCATTCCCCAGTCCTATTTTCCTCGTAGCGTTGTCATGCTACGAAGACGCTGTGCGACATTGCACCGCCTTCGGGATCGGCCCGCATTCCCCAGTCCTATTTTCCTCGTAGCGTTGTTATGCTACGAAGACGCTGTGCGACATTGCACCGTCTTCGGGATCGGCCCGCATTCCCCAGTCCTATTTTCCTCGTAGCGTTGTCATGCTACGAAGACGCTGTGCGACATTGCACCGCCTTCGGGATCGGCCCGCATTCCCCAGTCCTATTTTCCTCGTAGCGTTGTCATGCTACGAAGACGCTGTGCGACATTGCACCGCCTTCGGGATCGGCCCGCATTCCCCAGTGCTATTTTCCTCGTAGCGTTGTCATGCTACGAAGACGCTGTGCGACATTGCACCGCCTTCGGGATCGGCCCGCATTCCCCAGTCCTATTTTCCTCGTAGCGTTGTTATGCTACGAAGACGCTGTGCGACATTGCACCGTCTTCGGGATCGGCCCGCATTCCCCAGTCCTATTTTCCTCGCAGCGTTGTCATGCTACGAAGACGCTGTGCGACATTGCACCGCCTTCGGGATCGGCCCAGGTCGTAGTGGAAGGTCGTAGTGGAACAGGTTGTACCGTTTCTTAGCCGCAGTAAAAAAAAAAAAAAAAAAAGCTGCCGTCATGCCGTCGCAATTTATTTGAGCAGAGTGCGCGTATAGCTATGCCGTAACGCGTGGCTTTTACTCCACAGATGCCACCGGCCACTCTACAAAGGTCAGACATTCGTTATACCAAGACAATGATGGTTTCTTTCTTTCTTCGCTATGAGATTGCGGTGTCATATGCCCCGCCTAAAGGGCCGCAATATGACTCCACCGAACACCCGGAGCGGGGTTTTCTCACTGTGGTACTCACCGTCCGGCGGCTGTACATGGACCTTAGATTTGGCTGCATGACGAAAGGCCGGACCTCAGTGGAAGTTCTTCATCGCAGCACGAGGTCCTGGCCCCGGCCCTAAGGAAACTTTCGGCCAGCTATAGCTCCTTCACGGTGTATAAGGAGGCCCCGAGGCGAGTCCTTGGCTCCCCTCCATCGCTCGATCCTTTTTACTTTTCGTTAACAGCTGGTCTACGAAAGAGAAAGAACACGGCGCTCGTCACCTGTACACTCTTGCTGCTGCCCGCTGCTGCTGTTTATATCTGGCCGGCGCCTAGTGCGGTTAACTGCCCCTGTCGTCTCCGCTTTCCTCCCTCGCTTGTCTCGGCGCCTCTTATTCGCACCTTTTTTTTTCTTCTGTTCATTCGCTGCCAGCGGACTCGAACACCTTTTGCAACCGGACATCTCTCAGACCTCCTCGTTTTTCTTCGTTCGCTCTGACGCGCCTAGCTTCATTGTTTTGCGCGTCAGTCTTTCGCTATACCCAACATGTCTTTATTTTATTTTCTCTTTTACTTTTCACCTCTTTCCTTCGCTTTTGAAGTGGGAATTTGTGGTGCCATATTTTTTTTTTCTTTATCTCACCGCGCGCCGCGCACTGGCAGTCAGTCGTGCACGTTTTTCAAGGAGCCACGTCCGGAACAGAAAAGACCTTTGCGCAGAAGCCGCCGCTGCGCGCGCGCCATCGTGTTATACATGCTCCGTTAGAGTTTGCGTCACGGCTGAAAACGAAGATAAAAGAACGATGGTGCACGAACTTCTGAACCGAGCTCTTCCTTGGAGTTCCTTTGTTCCCTCATTTATTCGTGAATTCCATGGAGTTTCTTAATGTAGTTACCCTATTTCAATATTAAAGGTGTCGCCACACCCGACGCACGTAGTATGCCGGCGATTCATGCATCCAAGAAAATGAGTTCTACACGTTTGACGCCTTGAAAACATATCGCGAGTGCCATTTCGCATGCATATTGTGATGCACTCAAAGTGCACCTGACGAAGGATTGGGTGCTTGAAAGGTGTACCTCAGAGTGCAGGAGAAGTGGTACAGCGCTGCTTGTGTCATCCGTTGCGTGGCGCTCTCGGCGTAGTCTGTTCAGTGACGCAGAGCGGCAATATGGGCCCCATATATGCTTCGACCCGAAGTGTAACTTTCGCACGTCACGTGGTCCTGATACGCATGACCGAACGTGACTTCATCGCATTCGCCCAAATGTCGTTTACCGGAAATGCACTGTTCCTTTAAAATCCACCTGCGGCGTTGACGAGGGCTAAGGTCACTTAATCTGCTTTCGTAGACGCTTCACAACGTCGAGGGCTGTTTCGAGAAACCGCTTTAAGCGTGACACGACACACGACTTGAGCTGCGGAACGTTCTTGGACCGTGGCCACGTCCAGAATCTCGGCTGCGCCTCACTAAAGCGCTTATAGCATTCCTGCGGGATACAGGCCCACAATGACACTCTGCAAATACTTTTTTTTTTTTAATGTGAACGCGTCGAATGGACCATTGAGTGAAAAGGGCGGCGGCGTGTGTAGCAGCGAAACGGCGCCTAACTTCCCATTGGCTGCGACGCCGCGTCACGAGCGAGGGAGGCACGCTCGTGACGCTGGCACGCGCTTGCTGGCTCGGGCCTCGACGGAGCAGACGGGGCGATGATGGGACACCCGCTGCCGCGGTGTCGCGTGAGGAGAGAGGGCATCGCCGCGACGCCACGTCACCCTCGCTCTCGGAAGCCCGCCTTATCCGCTCGTTCCTTGTCCGCGCAAGCTCTCGCCTGCATTCTAACTGCGCCCGGGTTAGGCCAAATCAAAACGCGCCATGAGGCTCAACGTGCTCGCTTGCCCGTGAGGAGTTCATATAGATGGAAAGGCCGCTCAGCGGCGCTCAATCGGACATTAATTCTTTCGCGTTCACAACTCATAAGAAGTGCTTTGGTGTCCTCGGAGTGTTTTTTTTTTTTTTCATCCCTCACCATCTCACTTGGTGTAGCAAGCCCGGCCTTCAGCTATATGTTTTCACCAGTTATCATCTCTCTCACGGTGCAGCAGTTTTTCACGGCCATTCAGTACTCTTGCCTTTTCCTTCACACACACACACACACACACACACACACACACACACACACACACACACACACACACACACACGCACACACACACACACACACACACATATATATATATATATATATATATATATATATATATATATATATATATATAACGTTTTCTTTACACGAAGGATTTTTATTTCCAGAAGGAACTAAAGTTGCCTTGTTCTGACAAACTGCATCTACATGTTCACCTCACCGCGAAGCGCCTGATGCCGCGTGATAACGTAAACTAATATTAAAGAGAGAATGAGAGATACAGAAAAGAAAATGAAGGCCTGAGGCAGGTTTGATAAGGGTTTTTCCGCAGCTCGTAACGCACATCGGGGACGAGAGAGCGCGGGCTCGAAGCCGGAGACGATTCCGCGAGTGATCCACGTGCGCGACCTTAGTTGTGCCAGAAACCGCATCCGACAAGTTGCCAACAGGTTCCGAGAGGTCGCAGCAAATTCTAACAGGCTTGGATAGTTGGAGCAATCACCTTTCCGGTCGCGCCACACACGGCGAATCGGACGCCGCGTCTTCGTCTCCTACTTAATATGCAGATTGTGTCTGACACCGGAATGACGCTTCCCTTCTATAGGGGACGATCTCGCACACGCTTTTGTTCTAGGTGTATAATAATAATAATAATAATAATAATAATAATAATAATAATAATAATAATAATAATAATAATAATACCAAGAAGAACTTCCAGTGAGCCATGGCATCAGTGTGCGGGTGCAGCAATTTCGACATGTTAGCAATGCATACACAGCATAGGTCGTCGACTTGGATGTGCAAATTAAGCGTAGATGAACATCTGAGTCACGAATGCAATGGCTATCATCAATGGCTACCAGCGACCGTTCGTGTCTAACGCCTTTTCCTTGCGTGCGCGTCCTTCGTGTTTCGCTGGTACCCCCTTTTTCAAGTTTATCATTTCCCCTTCCCTCCAGGCGCAGGGTAGCCAATCGGGCTCAGTCTTACAGTTAACCTCCCTGCCCCTCATTCATTCTTCTCTCTGTCAGCCGTGCACCGATGCATAGCTCAGCACTTCATGCATGATGAGACTTGCAGACAATTTCCACAGCCCTAATATACCGTGGCCCATTCCTGCCGCGTGTAAGCTATATGTACTGTATACCCTTTCTTGTGGGCGACATATAAGTCTAATACGCTGAGACTGCTCATACTACAAACAGAAAAAGAAATCGTCCGATGTATATAGAAAACGGTAATTGCGACAGTCATCAGCCAAATAATATATTTCTTAAGTACACTTTAAATCACGCAGACATCCTATACGAACAAAAGCTACTAGAAACAATTCACTTTTCTTCCAAATACATTACAACTATTTTTACGTCACTTGCTATACATTAGAGCCCCATTCCAATGCGAAATGTGGGCGAAACAACGAGGTATGGTAAATAGCATCATTTCGAAATAATTACAAGCTGCATTCTCCAGCGCATACTATACCAACAGTACTTGACAAATATAAACAAACGGGAGTTACGCGACCACTTTCTTACATCATACTGCAAATTACAGTGTGCTCATGAAACTGGCCGAAAGAAGCGGAAATAAAAGTGGACGAAAACGCAACTTGCCACCGGTGAGAGCCGAACCCACGACCACCTCATTACGCGTGCGTTGCACTACGAATTGTGCTTCAGCGGCGGCTGTTCCCTTTTCCCAACTTCCACGTTCTTCGGTATTTATGAATGTGTACAAAATCTAATCCGGGGAGTGTGAGCTAGCGCCACTCATGGCATTGGCGGTGGATGTGGAACACCTTTTTCATCGATGGTATCACGTGAACCACCTGGTAGCTGACCAATAAAGCCTCGTATGCTACATGAAGGTATCAAAGCTGCCGGAGGCGAGACCTCCGCTACGCCATGTGCGCCAAGAAGGGGAATCGAGAGGCCCGATTTTCGTTAGTCACAACGACATGAAGCCAATAGATAATGAAGCCAAGGAAAGCTAAGGGAAAGATTGATAATTAATAAGCTAAATAGAAATGAAAGTGGGCGAAAAAAAGTTTCAATCAGTATGAAGCTGGACCCACGACCTCCGCTAGCATGCTAGTCATTTATAGTGTGATATTTAATTTTGTATTTAAATTCAACACTATTGTTGGAGATATCTTTCTTCTATATTAATTTTTTTGTTGCGTTTCGTGCGGAAAATGCTATGTATGTGTGCATGCCACTGCTATTTAATGGACCCTGGGCCTTCATCGCGCTGCTGCGACATCTTTTTAACAGCTGAGCTGTTTAAGCATTCGTTCCGCCGTGGAGCGTTACCAGAAAACTCAGTCCAGCTGTGCGCCGCCTCGCGTTGCCTAGCAACCACCTGCGAGAGCACCGAACCACGTTACCTCCTCGCACCCCAAGCGCGTAGGGCGGAGTCGCGACGTCACAGGCTAGTAAAAGCTCGGGCCGGCGCGGCGGCCCACCTCTCGCCTCCTCTACTCCGTGCGTACGTGCTGCTGCCATGGAAAGCCCAAAGAAGCGGCTTGCCAGGAAGAGCGCCGTACTGTCAAGCGAGAAGCGATGCGTCGCCGCCGAGCTGATCCCGAACACCGCGCCGAAGCTGCGGCTGAGAAGAGGCGACGGCGAGTCGAGGATTCCAAGTTTCAGTCCAGGGAACGCGAGAGTCGGCGCCTGAACGCTCGACGTCGCCGAGAAAGCGATCCCGGCCTGCGACTGATCGAAAACTTCCAACGTCAAGCCCGCCGAGACACGGGGGGTGCGAACAGCTGATTCCAGCGCGAGTTTCTGGGCATAGAGTTTGGGAGCAGCTGTCGTGTCTGTGACCTATATATACAAGGAAGCTCGGCGCGCGGCTCAGCGGGACTACGATCGACGAAGGAGAGCCGATCCTGCACCATCGCGGCCGAGGCCGCCGCCGACAAACGCCGTCGCCCAGCCGAGAATCCCGACTTTCGGGCCAGAGACAACGAACGCTGCCGACTGAATGCTCGGCGCCGCCGGGAATCGGTTCCGGGCCTGCGCGTCACCGAGCATTTCCAACGCCAATCCCGCAAATCCATGGAAGGTGCGAATGATCGCTTCCAGCGCGGATTCCTCGGCATAGAGGCACAGCTGCGGCGTCTGTGACCGGCTCTGGTTCGACGTGAATCTCTCCACGGTGAGCTCGGTGCGAAACTTTAAACAGATCTCTGTCTTGCAAGTGCTTCGCGAAGCCTTCCTCGACGCCACCGACCACGACGACTACCACGACGACGGTCGGACGTCGAGGACGAGGACCGGATCGACGATGATGACGACTGGTACTGAAGCACTGTACATAATAAATTGTGAAGCATGTACTGTGGCTTGTATGCGTCTGACTTGCTGGGGCTTGTGCGGCTTACCGCCCTAGGCCGTGTATGACCTCGCAAAAACTTGGCGAAACTTAGCATATCTTGGCGACACTTAGTATCAGCATAGTTAAGCCATGCATAACCTCGTAAGACTTAGCAAAACCTATCAACGCTTGGTATGAGCCTAACCAAGCTATGCATAACATCACAAAACTTAGCAAAACCTAGCAACACTAGTGTGAACCTAGCCAAGCCATGCAAAACTTAGCAAAACCTAGCAACATACCCGAGGAAGGAACCTCGCAAAACTTAGCAAAAGCCGGAACTAGCTCCTCTGTGACCCAGCCTTGCACCACTAGTGCAAACTGCCCACATTTTATGTCCAGGGGTTCCTTCAGTTGACTTTGTTCTGGAAAATAAAATGTGAATTTGAAGCACAATTTGCCCTTTTTCGAAGAGTAAATTCTCTCGGCCCCACTGAGTATTCAGAACCGATTAAGGCAACCTGGTTCGTATCACTGTTCACCAAGTGGTTATACTTCTCTACCACCACGTTTTCAAATCCGGTCCAAAGAACGACAGCGTCTTAGTTCCACAACTCCTATTTCTGCGGACTTAACCATAAAAAAGTTCATCGCTTGCGAGAAGGGGACCGCCAGCCCCTATGCTTGTATACACGCCATCCCCAACAACATCCATCCTAAATTTTCTCGTGTATCCCGCGAAAACCGTACGTTTCTTCGTCAACACGAACCTATATTGGTGCTGAATATACGTATGCTCATTTTCTACAGATAAGCATTGATATCGACGCTTCGCGCCGTAATTTGGTGCCTCAAAAACATGCCAACTTGCTTCAATACGCCAAGAAAAAGCGACACGTTATAACGCCCGCTCGGGCAGTGTGAAACAAAGCGGTGATTTTCGAAAGCTTTGATGGCAGCCGCTACATCGTCGTTTCGTCAGCCGTGACGAGGACGCGGAGCCCTTTACAATGGTCGCCTATACAGTGGGCGATCCCAATGGTCGACAGCTGGATGGTTCGTGCCGCGACGAGCCATCATCACGAGCTTGTGCATGTCCTCGACATTTATCGAAGCACATGCCGTCGCTACGATTTGGGAAACAATGGGAAATTCGACAGCGTCGCGTGCCCGCGCAACGACAGCTGCGCCGGCGCGTGGTTAACAGCGTTGACGGCGCCGGCGCCTCCGTCGCCATTCTTCTTCGACCTCCGAGACACTGCGGGGGAGCTCGTCGCTCTGGGGGAACAACCCAAGACAGCCGCTTTCTTTCTTTCTTTCTTTCTTTCCATGTTTCGCTTCCTCCCGGTGCCCGCCCTCTGCTGCGTGGATCTTACGAGACTCTGCTGTGCTGCGCCTTCTTTCCTCTCTAACGCTTTTCTGATTTGCTTTAGTTGCCTCTATTTCGAGAGCAGCTCACAATCCCCCCCTACCCTGCCCCCCTTTCACCACCGCAATCTCCGCCACCTCACTCGCTGCTCTGGGGAAAGAGGCACGGTACCACTTTCACGCGGCGCTCGACGCGGGCTCGGTGTGGCCTGACCTCTAAACCCAGGCCGAATCCGGAGCAGAGAAAACGCAGCGCCAAAAGGAACGGAGGAGGAGCAGAAATCTCGAGCACCCTGGCGTAAGATGCGAGAGGAAGTGCGAGAGTGTGCAGGATGGGAGAAAGAAAAAGCGAGTGCGCTCTGTGAAGGGCGCCAATCCTGAATTATGCGGCATTGTTCTTTGCTGGGCGGCGACGACGACGGTCGAGGCCACCGCGCGGCTGGGAGTCGGTGCGTCTCTCTCTCCTGGCGTCGCCGTCTCGGGCGTCCCGACGGCGGTTTTCAACTCCATCGGACGACGCCGCAGCCGCGGTTGATCTCGTCGTCGAGACCGAGTTCATTAGGATTCTGCCCCACTCGCGCGCAGAGAAGAACGCGTGCGTGACGCCCTTGGTCTTGCGACGTGCTACTGCCGATGAGGCAGGAACGTTATGACTATTGCGCGAGTGACTCACTGCGCAGATGCAGACGAAGGCCACCCTCGCAGTGGGCCGGTGAATGGCGGAGTGTAAATAGAAAAAACTAAATCCAGAGAGGATTACCTGAACATCAGGCTCATTGCCAAAGGAAATGAGAGTAGATTTTGGTCGTCCCATTGCGGCACCAAGTCGTATACACACGCCCTTACTCACTTCAACATCGCTTACCGGGCGCTTAAAGGACGAATTTACAGTGCGCGTCTCCTTAGAACGTCTCTAATGGACTCAAGCCATTACAGCGCGTCACCGTATAGAGCATGCTATCCTGCCGTTGAACGCAACGCGACGCAGAACTAACGTTTATCGCCCTGGCTGCGAAACGTGCATACGGCGTCGGAGGAGAGCTTCGGCTGGAGTCAAAAAAAGCCCAGTTGTGTACGATCCGCACTTGTTGTGAGAGACGATGGGAGGAGGGCATGGCGGGCCCCTTGTAGATAGTGTCCCAGGGTTCATCAAGGAGGGCAGGGGCGCGCGCCGCCTCTGCTTGACTCTCGCGTGCCACGAAGCCGCCTGACTACATTCTTGTCGGTTCTCCAGCGTCTGGCGACGACCGCGGGATCCTTGCTCAGGCGTTTACGGTGCGTTGTACTTATCTGTGATGCGGACTCCTCACCGGTAGGTCGTCGCTACCGCCGCTCAAGGCTCCCGCCCCCCCCCCCCTCTCTCTCTCTACGTGATTGAACGTTGTTAAAGCCGCTGCGTTCTGGTGTGGAAAGGCTCGCGAGCGGGAAAGCCCCCGTCATGGAAAGGGTGGGTCAGTGCGCAGAGGTTTATGATATTGTATTTGCTTCCTAAGACGCGTCCGGGTGCCGACGGATGGGCAAACGAACTATAGGCGTAAAATAACTTGAACATAAATAGGCGGCTCGGTTATTTGGTCGCACTGAAACAGCGCGCACTACACATGGCCTGTGCAAACATGAACACTAGCTGTAGCTGCCCTTTCTCGTAGTTTGTGTTTCCTGAACGTTGTTTCAGTATATGAGGTAAGGAAAAATCAACAGAGAAACAGACTAAGACTACAACAGCAGCAACAACAACAACAAAAAACAATAAAAAAACGCGCGTTCAAAGCGAGAGAGAGAATCACCAGCCAATAACCCACTTTGGCGGAGCAGCTCTAAAGAAGGAGAAAAGCGGAAAGCACCGCCAACCTTCATTATCCGCCTATGTAAGACTACCCAATCCTCTGGCATATTGGAACGCATATTGGAACGCATGGCTTTTCCTCCGTGTCATTACAAGTCGTTATGCGGTATATTTGGGAGGAACGTTTCTGGGGGACATTCCGATTAATCTCGGGCCAAGATGAAAACACTCCCATTAACGCCGCCCCGCATTAAGAAGGCACGCTAACGTTAGTGGCCACGGCGACAAAACACAACTATAGCTCCAGGATAATGTAGCGCTTATATTCCAATGCTATTCCTTTCTCGGTTCCTTGGTGCATCCGAGCGGCTCTCCGCCCACGTTATCACTGGGATCCGTCGGTCGTAAACGGAAACTGATACGAAAGGTATATAGAGTCGTGGCGGGAGCAATCTTTACATTAAACCGGTCTTAAGCCTTTTTGTCGGTGTTCCAAATTAGGAGTTCTATAATGCTGTCGTGACGCCGAATGTCGTGGCAAATCTTCGCCCTATATATACATTATCTGCCAACAAATATCCTTGCATTCAGCGCCATGGTTTCTGTCTTTGAAAAATAGCGCAGCCTGCTGGAAATAAATCAATAAATACATAAAATAAAAAAAAGACCACGAATGAAAGCAGTTGCGGAACGGTACGCCTCTGGGGCTGCATTTTCTATCTATCACTTTTGGGGATAGTTTTGCGTAACGAAGCGTCCAGCCCGACATCTCACTGGAGCAAGGAGCGTTCAACAACCGCTAGCATATATCCAATCAGCGTCGACTGAAAGTGATGTACTCGAAAGTGATATCGCTTCAGAATGCGGCCCCTGTTCTCAGAAAGAGCGCCGTGCGCGGCCGAGAGCTGTGAAGAAATGACCGGTCAAAACAGGCTCCCGGTGTACCATATGCATGCCGTATAACGAGTCTCGGCCCTCATTTCACTGCGGGGATTTTTCCCTGTGCAAAGATACCCCGTCTAACGTAGAAATCGCGCACGGCGCGAGCGGACCATGTGCGGAACACAAACGCAGACGCGCGTACGCGCGAACAGACACACACACACACACACACACACACACACACACACACACACACACACACACACACACACACACACACACACACACACACACACACACACACACACACACACACAAACAAACAAACAAGACGTTACTCGATCCCATCATCGAATCTCTCCCCCCCCCGACTGCACCGCCGGGGAATATCTGTAGCACGCTAGTTTGTACGCCAGAGGCTCGTCGAGGTTTCTATAGTATATAGAATATACCATTAGCCTATACGGGCGCCCTGCATAGAGCCTGCGATCGGGCCGCGAACGGCCTCTTGGCAGGCGATGACGGAGCGCGGCCGAAACGGAAGGATATGGGCGACCTGAAAAGAAGGGATCGGCCCGTTTTGCTGAGCGGGCCTGCATGCCCGCGGTGTATAGTATGCAACGCCCTCATTTTCGTCTTCCCGGGGCACGGCATCATTCGGCTGGCGCCCGAGTGTCTCGTCTGCGTGCTTCTTACACCTGGACAGGCTTCCCGGGGAAAGTCCCTCACTTACGGGTGGAGGGTCGTCGGGCCAAGAGAACGGCTAGTGCACGGGATCATGATGACGATGCCGGCCGACTGCCCCCCCCCCTCCTTCCCTCCTTTCCGTACAGCCGAGCTTTCTCGCATCCGGTGCATGACACGCGCTGCTGCTACACTGACGATCCGTCGGTGGATGCGGGTCAAATCTGAGGCGCTCGCTCCTGGCGTTTCTTGCTGCAGAATTCGCATGAAGAACCATGGAGGAAGATGTATGTGCGATCCGCCCACTGGCGGCTACACGGGTTCCGCCTGCTGTTGTCGAGATAGCGTTTCTAAGCTGGCCGTGCGTATTTCACTGCTTGCGGTACATGCAGTGAAAACATAGCAGTCGCAATTAATAAAATTCATATTTAGCGCACTTCTGTATACGTGAAGCGAAGCTTTAGTGATGCGCCTAATTTAGCGCTATATGTACCTAACGTCGATGCGTACAATTGTGTTTGCTTTCATCATATCCAGCGTGTAGACTCGTGCAGTGTTTATGCACCAAAAAGATCACAAGCTCTACAAACACCAAAACAGGCGGACTGGCCAGTGTGAGACGTCCACGCAGCGATGTCACGAGGACGATCGAAGGCGAAGTGTGGTGCCTGTGGAGGGGAGGATCGATGAGGGAATAAGGAAAGCTTTAAGGAAAAGGAAAGAGAAGGAGATAGTGACGAGAAGCAATGACGCAGTAAGGCGAGTCAGAGAGTTCATAATTGACTTGAAGAGAGATAGAAAAATATATGATGAAGGCACACCGGGAAATGCGGCGCGATGCCGAGACTGTGGTCATATTTGTGAAGGTTGGTCCCCTGCGGCGAGATATGTATTTCTACTGCAGTATACCGCGTGTCCTTTCTAATGTAATACCCCTGTCAAGCGGACAAGTGCACTTACGGAGAGTGCACTCGGTTTTAAGTACACTTTCCCAAATGTAAACGTCGCAAGCGGAGTGTACTCGCAGAAGAGCGCACTCCGGTCGGAGTGCGTTCACGGAACGCACTTTGCTGGTGGAGTGCATAGCCTCGCCGCCAGCGGTTTCAACGGCACAAAATGCAATGCATAGAAAAATGACGCAGAAGTTCATTCTAGCTGCTGAACAGCTTTTAACGAAATAATTAGAACAGAACTCGCTGATATTCTGTTCTAGCAGGATCAAATGCCGCCTCGTCGCACGCCACCATCTTGTTCTGGATTAGCCAGGCGTTCGTCTTGGCCGGCCTCGACTTGCAACACTCTTATGATAAACATATTTTCGTTTTTGATTGAGTAAATATAGATTAAGAGCGTTTTTTATTTATAACACAACTAAAGCAATCGCTTTTTAGAAGGTTTTTTTTTATTTTTATCTACATCTTGAAAACACATGATATTAGTCTGTCGCCATTTTTTTCTTTTTTTTTTAGCGCGAGTGCGCTCTGTTTTCCCGTTTAGCACCGCGTAGCCTAAAGTGTCAGTCAAGGTCCCGAAGTGCACTCCCCGTAACTGCACTTAACTTGCCCGCTTGACAAGGGTATTAGCCAAACTCAAGAAAGTTAGAAAAGTTAGAAAACTCAAGTTAGAAAAGAGACATTTCTCTTTAATGGCGGGCCAGAAGAGAAGCGTGCAGCTTACGCACGTCATCGTCTTTCATGGCGCCGACCTTTGCGCGCGCCGCGTTCTGCGGTGCGGGAGCTCCACATCTTTGTGTCAATTGCCCCCATGCGAAAAGCGACCGTCTCGGTCGCGTCACAAAGTTCTTTCGGCGACATAAGAAGTGGAGCTCCTCAGGTGCATCTCGGCTTTCACGTACGCGCATAGTATGGTTTCATGCGCACTACATGAACAACTTCAGCGCGAGGACCACGACGGAGCGAACCGGGGTCAGAACTGCAGGGGACGACTTCGTAGGTCACGTCACTGAGGCGACGCGTAACCTTGTGGGGACCAAAATACCGGCGGATCAACTTTTCCGAGAGTCCACGGCGACGGACGGGCGTCCAGACCCACACGCAGGCGCCGGTATTGTAATGGACGTCACGTCGACCCTGGTTGTATCGAAGGGTGTCTGTATGCTGTTGGCTACGGATACGATGCCGAGCAAGCTGGCGTGCCTCTTCGGCTCTTTGTACAAACTCTTCCGCGTGTTCGCTGGTCGGGCTATTATCAGCCAGAGGTAGCATGGCGTCAAGTGTTGACGTGACGTGGCGCCCGTATACAAGTTCGAACGGCGTAAACTGTGTAGTCTCCTGTACAGCAGTGTTATACGCGAAGGTTACATAGAGTAAAATCTTGTCCCACGTCTTGTGCTCTACGTCGACATACATGGAGAGCATATCAGCCAGCGTTCTGATCAGACGTTCAGTTAATCCATTGGTTTGAGGGTGATACGCAGTGCTCTTGCGGTGAGAGCAATGCGTCAGCTGGAGAACGTCCTGCATAAGCTCCGCTGTAAATGCTGTACCGTGGTCGGTGATGACAACAGACGGTGCACCATGTCGTAGGACGATGTGCCGTACAAAGAACTTGGCCACTTCATACTAGTTTGCTTGAGGGATAGCTTCGGTTTCGGCGTACCGGGTTAAGTAGTCGGTAGCAACGACTATCCATCTGTTGCGTGAAGAGGTCAGTGGGAATGGCCCACGTAGATCCATTCCTATTTGTTGGAACGGTGCTTGAGGAAGGTCTACAGGATGGAGAAAGCCGGCCGGTTTGACTGGTGGTTTCTTGCGGCGCTGACAATCGCGGCAGGTCCTCACGTACCGTTATACAGAAGAATAAAGCCGCGGCCAGTAATACTTATGTCGTATCCTTGCTAACGTCTTAGCGAATCCCAGGTGTCCCGCGCATGGCTCATCATGGCACGCTTGCAATATGTCCTGGCGCAGCGCCGACGGCACGACAATGAGGTACGTATTGGGACCGCTTCCGCAGTTTTTTCTGTGAAGGACGTTGTTGTGCAAGTAGTATGATGATAAGCCGCGCACGAGCGAGCGGGGTAAAACACCTTCAACTCCTTGAAAGTGCTCGATCAGCGGCAGCAGCTCAGGGTCAGCGCGCTGGTGCTCAGCCATTTTTATGGCGTCGATAACGCCGAGAAATGGCAAGTCATGGTCAGGGTCCGCTGAAGTCGTAGGGAGTGGTGCGCGTGACAAACAGTCAGCGTCACTGTGCTTCCTTCCAGATCGCTAGACAACTGTAATGTCGTACTCTTGTAGGCGCAGGCTCCAACGTGCTATAGTCTGCCTGAAGGATCCTTGAGGTTGGCAAGCCAGCACAGCGCGTGATGGTCACTGACTGCCTTAAAGGGTCTACCGTACAAGTAGGGTCGGAATTTACTAATGACCCACACAACCGCTAAGCATTCTTTTTCAGTGGTTGAGTAGTTTTTCTCAGCCTTGGTGAGACTGCGGCTTGCATAAGCTTGCCAGCTTGCCACTGCACAAGAACTGCGCCGAGACCCGCATTGCTGGCGTCAGTATGAATTTCAGTGTCAGCGTCTTCGTCGAAATGAGCAAGTATCGGGGCCTCTTGCAAACGCTTGCGCAATTCATTGAACGACTGCTGCTGCTCGTCCGCCCAGATGAAAGGCACATCGTCGCGTGTGAGCCGTGTCAGAGGTTCAGCAATTCTCGAGAATCCCTCGACGAAGCGCCTATAATATACGCACAAACCAAGGAAGCGTTGGACAGCCTTCTTGTCTGTGGGTGGTGAAAACTCGGCTACGGCGGCTAACTTGTCGGGGTCTGGTAGGACGCCTTCAGGACCAACGACATGGCCAAGAAATTTGAGCTCTTGGAACCCGAAGTAGCATTTTTCAGGCTTGATGGTGAGGCCGGCAGTAGGGATCGCAGCGAAGACACTCTCGAGTCTTGCGAGATGTTCGTCAAACGTGCTCGAGAACACGACGACGTCGTCCAAGTATACGAGGCAGGTTTGCCATTTGAGTTCAGCAAGCACGGTATCCATCATCCGCTGAAAGGTGGCAGGTGCGGAACAGAGACCGATGGGGAGAACTTTGAACTCATAGAGCCCGTCAGGTGTCACAAATGCTGTTTTTTCACTATCCTGTTCATCAACTTCGATTTGCCGATACCCTGATTTAAGATCCAACGATGAAAAAAACTTGGCATGTTGTAGACGATCTAGTGCGTCGTCGATGCGTGGCAATGGATAAACATCGCACTTGGTGACACGGTTCAACTTTCTGTAATCTACACAGAAGCGTAGTGTGTTGTTTTCTTTCTGACTAACACTACAGGAGAGGCCCACGGGCTGGTGGACGGCTGGATCACGTCATCTTGGAGCATCTCTTTCACCCGATGCTTGATCGCTTCCCTTTCCACTGGAGACACTCTGTAGGGATGATGACGGACAGGACGTGCGGACTCGTCCGTAATGATGCGGTGCTTTGTGACGGACGTGCGCCGCACTTTTGATGAAGTTGAAAAACAGTCCGCAAATTCATTCACGAGACTCAGTAGACGATCTTTCTGGTGGTCTGGCAGAGCGGCGTTAACGTGAATCCGTTCTTTTAGGCTGGGTAACCCAGTATGCTGACACGATGCGGTTTCAAATGTAGCAATGTCAGTTACATCAGTGATTTCGCGAAGGAATGCAAATGTCGTTCGTCGCGGTACATGCCGATATTCGTTGCTAAAGTTCGTTAGCAAACCGACTGAACATTTGTTTCGCACCTGAAGAAGCCCTCTGGCTATACAAATGTGGCGCTCAAGACCCAGGGGCGTGTTCGCCTCAGCAATTCCTTCAGCGTCGTCCTCCATGTCGCATCGGACAAGGGTAAGCACGCTGCTCTTGGGTGGCAACGTGACGCGATCGTCAGCTACGCGAAGCGTGCCGTCATGGTCGTTGTCATTACTGTTCGCTATAGCTTGCGTAGTAGCGAAGCTCACTCATGACTCTTGCTTGACACCGCGCATCAAGTTCCTGAGCTTCTTTTCTTCCGGCATGGAGGGATCCGCGCGTCGGAAAAGTCGGCACATATCTTCAACAAGCATTGCGACGCTTTCGTTCGGCCGCTGTACTCTCGACTGAATTGCAGATTCAGCTCGCTCCTTGCGATCGAGGCTGGCGTATGTGCCGATTAGCTGCCGTCGGAATTCGTCCCATGTCGATGGGGCCGCCTCACGGTTTTCAAACCAAGTCCGCGCATAGTCCTCGAGGGCAAAGTAGGCGTTGCGTAGCTTGCGCTCTGGAGTCCAGCCGTTGTATTCTGCGACACGCTTAAAGTGATCGAGCCAGTCCTCTACATCCTCGAAGGTGTCCCCATGGAAGGACGTGGGGATTCACGGCTGGTTGAGGACGAGCTCGGTCGGCGCGGTCGAGGAAGATGATGGAACCGACGTACTCATCCTTCTGACTTGGTTGGGTAGCGGCTCGTGCTCAGGTGGCAGTCCTTGAAGTCGGCGGCTTGTCTATACGTGCACAGGAGTCAGCTCGACCGGACTTCGGCTTGTAGACGGTGTTCGATCTGGGAGTGGTAGCATGTACCCCACACCTCCACCAGAAAAATGTAACGTAAATTGGAGACGGAGTGTTATAAAAGAGACGTTTCTCTTTAATGGCAGGCCAGAAGAGGAGCGCTTACGCACTTCATCATCTTTCATGGCGCCGACCTTTGCGCGCGCCGTTCTGCGGTGCGCGCATCAATATATATATATATATATATATATATATATATATATCATTTAGCAGCTTGGCTAACCTTAGCTGGGACACACGGTATACAATTTATGTTCAGTTATATAGGATATAGGAGGTGTGAGCGCCTATATATATCTTGGCGCACGCTTTGAGCGCTGTGTGAGCTTGTGGTGCTGACGCTGCTTCGTGTGTGTTTACGTGCGCGGCGTCAAGTGTGTATACACGTTCGAGAACCGAGCGGACTCCGGCTGCTTTTGTCCGCTCACGCCAACTGGTGTCGGACCTCAGTCGGGCAGCCCGGCATGATTACTGATTACGGCACATGATTCATGTTGAGCGCTTTTCCTCCTCTACATGCCTTTTCTACGACTTAAAAAAAGATAAGATAAGATAAGCAAGATAGTGTCGGTTTAAGTAAATAGCCACCTTGCATTCGAAAGTAGGCAGAACCGAGTAATGGCTCTACAATTCTATCAGCGACGCAAGCGCAAGGTTGGGCGCAGTATTGGGCGGAGACCTTAGAGAGTTTGATCTGCCGCGTTTCTATCTATAACTGACCCTGTTAACCCCACTTATACGCGGCTATAGGCCTCGCCTTCGTACATATCGCGGGTGGAGGGCCCTTCCTTCTCTGGACATCGTCACCGTCACCAATTTTTTCTCATTACCACTCATGTTACGTTATGTTACTGTTCTGAAACATGCGCCGCGTACGTTAGAATAGGCAAATAGCTCGTCTACATGCGTTTGTTGCAGTTCATGAGTTCACATACTATATATATATGGCTATCTGTACAGAGCGCTCGGATTGAAAGGCAGGCGTATTCCGGGCTCTATCATATAGATAAGTCAAACACTTAATTCTAAAGACATGTCAGATCAGAAAAAAATACATAAGAAAAGAATACTACTTTGTTGCGCACGTAATTACGGCTGATCGATCGCATTTGGCGAGGTTATACGATACTCTTTCAGCGTTGCATCTTAATAAATGTCGCACCCACTCTCCTGCGGTGAAAGTTCATGATGATACCCCCGTCGTCTCTAGCATAACTTAACGCACATATAGTATATGACTGAGTGCGCGCAATCGAAGGGAATTCGTTAGAAACCGGAAGGAAGGCGGATACTTTGAAAGTATAATTCATGGCAAACTGTTTGAAGCTTTCGCGCAGCTATATAGTATCATTAACTGGTTCACCTAATTTGACCATTGAAATGTGTAATTAATCCTATCTATCATTATATATCAATGCCCCAGAAGCCATGGCGCGCCTCTTGCGCTCAGGCTCTCTCTCTCCTTAGGGGTGTAATTTTCGAGGCCGAATAGAATACAAATCGAATAGTGCCAGAAGGGAGTGGAATATCGAATATTTTTAATGCGTTAGCATTCTTTGGTTACTTCAAGCACTTTCCGTGGGCTGTCTATCAATGATTGTATGTTTCTATCCATGTGTATATCCATCTATGCATGTCAGTACCTAACCGTTTTCCCGCCTATACCTGGGTCACTGCTTGCGTTGGCAGTGGTGGAATGCGTAGCGCATCGGGCTGCTGTGCTGAGGTAACAGGGTTCGAAACCAACCGTCGGACCAACTTGGGTCAATGGGTATGTGGCAATGTGTGCCTACGTGTCGTTCTTCAACGAACCTCTTTCACGCCGACATGGGTCACTGTATACACGCGGGACGGAGTAGGCATCGCTGCCCCAGAGAGAGAGAGAGGGAGAACTTTATTTTGACGGGGCACGGAGACGGGTTGGTCCCCGTTATGGGTGGAGCCTTCAGTCCAAGGCCCCAGCGGCGGTGGAAGCATTTACGGCCCTGGAGATCAGCTTTCGCTGATCCTCCAATGCCGAGCACCACCTCCCACTGCTCGAGCGTTATGTTTCGGTTGGGGGAGTTAGGAATTTTTCGGCAGCCCCATGTGGTGTGGTACACGGTAGCTCGCTCTTTACAGAAAGGACAAAGGGGCTGATAAAGGGTGGGGTACATCGCATGGAGGAGCGTGAGCCCAAAGAAACCCTTTGACGCCGACTTGAAGCACTGGGTATGTGCCACTCGGACTGCGCTAGTCTTCAATGAACCTCTTTGATGCCAGCTTCGGTCACTGGGTATGTGTCAGTAGGTGTATGCCGCTCTTCAATGAAAGTCTTTGATGTCAGCTTGGGTAACTATAGGTATGTTCCACTGGGAATGTGCCACTCTACCATGACGAACTAGAGCTCTTACATTTCTCCGATTCTGAGCGGACTCGCGCCCACGTGACTAGAATTCCTCAAGGACAGCAATCCGACGCCTTAGCAGGCTGCGCCACAAATTCACTGGGTATGTGCCGCTCTTCAATGAACCTGCCGCCAACTTGGGCCACTGAGTATGTGCCACTGAGTGTGCGGCAAGCGAGGGAACAATTCTCGGCGTTCGCAGGCACTGGCGCGCCGCGCTTCTCGTCTCGGAGGCCACACGCAGACTTCGCGGCAGTTCCG